>NC_060142.1:590238530-590551625 GCF_021461385.2 Schistocerca piceifrons | reverse complement strand
AAGGAGAAATGCTTTAAATTCTGTAAATAAGGAAGCGAAAGGTATCAGAACGTTTACTGTTGATAACCAACGTTCTTGTTTCGTAGCAGAAAATCTTCGGACACATTCTCCGTAAAAGTTTTTTTTTTTTTTAAAATGGCGAGGATTAAGAGCTTTAGCTATAATTGAGCTGATAATCTTAATCGCGAATTCCATAACCTTGCAAATTACTTCTGCAAATGGCTGCACACATAGCACCTCCTGATGGATGATGTAATGGCAGTTAAGTAACACGTGATTAATTGTTTCTCTCAAAATAGCAACAAATCCGTTCCTCACGCCTGCCATACGTTCCACCTCGTTTGTCGAAACTGAGATAATTTTATCGAGTGGAATATGATGTTTTTCAACGCACTCAATAAAGCATTTGCTATTTCCTCTGCACGTATTTTACCTTTGAGTGGCAATAAGCCTAAAGGTTCTTCTTTAGGACGCGTATATGAAATAATTGTTCAAAAAGTGAAAGTGGCACTATTTAGGAAACCGTTGTTCGATGTCGTGTTTACATGTTAAGGTCCGAGCGGATTTGCTAGCCCAGTTAATTATGCGTCTGGAAAACAGCTGTTCCAGTTTCTGATTTACTCAGCACAGTCGTTATTTCTCTTCCATTTAATCATTAGAGGTAGATAGTTTTGTGCTCAGACTAATATTTCTGATTATCCTTTACTGCACAGTGAGTCATAGTGTCCATATTAGTCGAACAAGACATAACTGACAATCCAAGCACGTTTCAAAGACAGTTGTGTGGTAACATGGGAACGAAAATCGATGGTGGAACTGGAAAACAGGCAGCTGGAAATGGATTACCAGAATCGACTTTGAAGTGTTTACATGACCAACAGAAACGGTATTGTGAAATCGGTTTTCGAAATCCGGTTTTGGGTACTCCATGTAAACAGGGTGATAGTGATCCGTGTCAAAAAACTCGTCAACTGCTATCGTTAAAGCTGAAACTCAGTTTTAATATCTTGGAGTTGACTTTTCCTCCTTTCACTGGTTTAGCAAGCTACGGTTACTCTTTAATACGAGGGCAGTTCAATAAGTAATGCAACACATTTTTTTCTGAAACAGGGGTTGTTTTATTCAACATTGAAATACACCAGGTTATTCTCCAATCTTTTAGCTACACAACACTATTTTTCAACGTAATCTCCATTCAATGCTACGGCCTTACGCCACCTTGAAATGAGAGCCTGTAAGCCTGCACGGTACCATTCCACTGGTCGATGTCGGAGCCAACGTCGTACTGCATCAATAACTTCTTCATCATCCGCGTAGTGCCTCCCACGGATTGCGTCCTTCATTGGGCCAAACATATGGAAATCCGACGGTGCGAGATCGGGGCTGTAGGGTGCATGAGGAAGAACAATTCACTGAAGTTTTGTGAGCTCCTCTCGGTTGCGAAGACTTATGTGAGGTCTTGCGTTGTCATGAAGGAGAAGTTCGTTCAGATTTTTGTGCCTACGAACACGCTGAAGTCGTTTCTTCAATTTCTGAAGAGTAGCACAATACACTTCAGAGTTGATCGTTTGACCATGGGGAAGGACATCGAACAAAATAACCCCTTCAGCGTCCCAGAAGACTGTAACCATGACTTTACCGGCTGAGGGTATGGCTTTAAACTTTTTCTTGGTAGGGGAGTGGGTGTGGCGCCACTCCATTGATTGCCGTTTTGCTTCAGGTTCGAAGTGATGAACCCATGTTTCATCGCCTGTAACAATCTTTGACAAGAAATTGTCACCCTCAGCCACATGACGAGCAAGCAATTCCGCACAGATGGTTCTCCTTTGCTCTTTATGGTGTTCGGTTAGACAACGAGGGACCCAGCGGGAACAAACCTTTGAATATCCCAACTGGTGAACAATTGTGACAGCACTACCAACAGAGATGTCAAGTTGAGGACTGAGTTGTTTGATGGTGATCCGTCGATCATCTCGAACGAGTGTGTTCGCACGCTCCGCCATTGCAGGAGTCACAGGTGTGCACGGCCGGCCCGCACGTGGGAGATCAGACAGTCTTGCTTGACCTTGCGGCGATGATGACACTCGCTTTGCCCAACGACTCACCATGCTTTTGTCCACTGCCAGATCACCGTAGACATTCTGCAAGCGCCTATGAATATCTGAGATGCCCTGGTTTTCCGCCAAAAGAAACTCGATCACTGCCCGTTGTTTGCAACGCACATCCGTTACAGACGCCATTTTAACAGCTCTGTACAGCGCTGCCACCTGTCGGAAGTAAATGAAACTATACGAGTCGAAGCGGGAATGTTTGAAAATATTCCACAAGAAATTTCCGGTTTTTTCAACCAAAATTGGCCGAGAAAAAAAATGTGTTGCATTATTTATTGAACTGCCCTCGTATTTTTAAGTATTTGCTTTCCTCTTAAACCCGGAACTGCTCTTCGGATGCATTTATGAAAGAGCTTTTTACGAGGTGACCTCAGAAGTAAGTCACACATTATTATGGCACGCCAAATAACTTTTGTTGAATGCTGCCCTACACTAAAAAGTAGCACAAATGCATGAGACAATTTTTGAACACCGTCTCTAAGTCTCTGTAAACAGCTGTTCGAACGTTCTACCAATCGCTCAATTCCTGGACGGTAGAAAATCTGCTCGTTGTTCAAGAACCGCTCTGTGAATGTCTTAATTGTCGGAAAATCTGCGATTGCTGCCAATCAGTTCCTCGGTCGAGTAGACATTAGGAATAGGAAATGCCGATCGCTTAAAATCGATACCGGTATTTTAGTTCTTAATAACCGGTATTTTTCGGTAGTGGGCTGATCTCGGTTATAACAGGTATTTTTTATATTTTATTTCTAATGACTGAGTTAAAAACCGAAATATCAATTAGCCCAACAGCAGTGCTTAAAATGTTTCGTTTTTAAAAAAAGTAGTCTAGAACCACGCGACCGCTACGGTCGCAGGTTCGAATCCTGCCTCGGGCATGGATGTGTGTGATGTCGTTAGGTTAGTTAGGTTTAAGTAGTTCTAAGTTCTAGGGGACTGATGACCACAGCAGTTAAGTCCCATAGTGCTCAGAGCCATTTGAACCATTTTTTTAAAAAAAAGGAGTAATTTTTATTCGTGAAAATGTGCATTGGTCTGAAATATTGGGTTATAGAAAACGGGGAAAGCGATCACTGCTATTTTAACAGCGACCAACAAACACATGGCATAAAAATTGGTGTGACATAGCTGACACAATAAGGACCCTGTTGCGGTGTGTTCTGGCGTAAGTTACGCATATACGTGTATAGTGCATGGCTTGCTCCCACCTGGTCTGTGCCCGTAGTTTCTCATTGTCGTCGCGAGACATCAGCTGCATTGTAGGATGGCACCAGCCCTAGTCTGGAAACATTTTTACGAAACACGGGAAGTCAGAGCTCAGCATCATGTTCATCATTTTCTTCCGTTTTGTTTCTTCTCTGACCAGTGCAAGGGAGAGACAACTTGAAATTGTCACCTCACTTTATCAATTTATCCACAATCAGTCTTACAAGAGGGCCGAGAAGGTCAAGAGTTGCAGAAATGCCCTGGATGACAAATAAAAACCATCAAATCCAGAAGATGGTTCATCTTCGTCATCACCTGAAAATGAATCGGAGAAAGAAAACGTACTTTGTAGTTTCTGCAGCAACAAATATATCTGTGAAGAAAGTGGGAAGTATCAGGTGTGATAACCGCAGGGTGTGGTATCGCGAAATCTGTGTAGGGGCTGTTGGTCATACACGATTCCGCTGTGGGATAGGCATGTAAAAACTACTGGAGTGTTAAAAGTGTAATCTTTCATACTGTGTATAATTGTATGACAGTTTACAAAGGTTCACGTAACCTCATTTCCGATTCAAACAGGCCCACAAATTTTTCATCTTTTTGTTGTTTCATCATTTTAAAATTTCCTATTTACTGTGAAGAAGAATAGATCTTGAAGCGATGCACCTTAATCTATTAGTAACTATTATCTATTTACGATTACAATGTAATGTGCTTAAATGAATGTTTACTACCCCTTTGAGGCCCAAAAAGTTAAAATGATTCATTTACCCCCACCTTAGAACATGCAGGGTAGTTTAGTAACGTAGTCGACGCCAAGGAATCCACCGTTTTATTCACAATAATGGCGCGTAGGCAAGAGCGTGCCTTCCTTTGCGTCCGCTCTATTCCACGGGTACCAGGAGAAGACGAGATACAGTTGCCTCCTCCTACCCTCATTTATTTTGCGACAAACGAAATTGAGCCGGCAGCAATGATTTGCTCGAGTGAGCGTCTGTCCATGAAAGAAATACTTTATGAGCGAAAAAAGAAAGATGAAAATGATACCTAACACCACAAAGCTAAGCAGAAAGAGTTATGAGGCGGCCTGGGTAGGTGTAATATATTAGAGGGCCATCAGGTACGGCACAGTTCAATGGTTTACAGATATACTCGTAATGACTGCCGTAGCTTGCTTTCACTTGACGTCCTTCGTTAGGCTGACGTGTGTTTGTGTGATTGTCTATTATTTTTAACTTTAAAATGCAAGCAAAACTGCACTCTTTATATAAAGCTTTACAATATTAAAGTGAAAGGATCAAAACTTTAAGAAGAACCTCCATTCCTAACATACGTGAATACAACAGCAATTCTCCTGGCTTACATAAAAGAACATTTACATAGTGTAACTCTTAATGCATTTTGCTGGATCAGAAAACTTATTTATTCTGATGATTTTTTATGGGAGGCCCCCAGCACCTTCTTCATCCTGGCATTTGCCACTCTTAGATTCACCACTATTAACTCAAGGGGAATGATCTTCTGGGGAAACCCTGAAGAGGATGGCATCGACCCAGCCAAAAATATTAAAAAAATTAGAATATTTTTCGTTTTTATTTTTAATGCGAAGTCTATGTCTTCCAGACTGTTACTTCATCTTGAGTCCATCTTCAGTCATCAAACTAACAACATGAAACAGTTGCACAAGTGTATGAATATTCTACATAACTTGGAAGTTAATTTCCTCCCTGAAAATCGCAACTGCCATTTATGGATATTTAAGTCGATTCCCACACTCTCGTATGAAAACAAATTCAGTTCCGTATCATTACACAACAATTTTACACAAATTATATTCTTAATCCAGAATGAGATTTTCACTCTGCAGCGGAGTGTGCGCGCTGATATGAAACTTCCTGGCAGATTAAAACTGTGTGCCCGACCGAGACTCGAACTCGGGACCTTTGCCTTTCGCGGGCAAGTGCTCTACCAACTGAGCTACCGAAGCACGACTCACGCCCGGTACTCACAGCTTTACTTCTGCCAGTACCTCGTCTCCTACCTTCCAAACTTTACAGAAGCTCTCCTGCGAACCTTGCAGAACTAGCACTCCTGAAAGAAAGGATATTGCGGAGACATGGCTTAGCCACAGCCTTGGGGATGTTACCAGAATGAGTGAGTCGTGCTTCGGTAGCTCAGTTGGTAGAGCACTTGCCCGCGAAAGGCAAAGGTCCCGAGTTCGAGTCTCGGTCGGGCACACAGTTTTAATCTGCCAGGAAGTTACATATCAGCGCACACTCCGCTGCAGAGTGAAAATCTCATTCTGAAAACATCCCCAAGGCTGTGGCTAAGCCATGTCTCCGCAATATCCTTTCTTTCAGGAGTGCTAGTTCTGCAAGGTTCGCAGGAGAGCTTCTGTAAAGTTTGGAAGGTAGGAGACGAGGTACTGGCAGAAGTAAAGCTGTGAGTACCGGGCGTGAGTCGTGCTTCGGTAGCTCAGTTGGTAGAGCACTTGCCCGCGAAAGGCAAAGGTCCCGAGTTCGAGTCTCGGTCGGGCACACAGTTTTAATCTGCCAGGAAGTTTCAGTTTTATATTCTTAATGTTGCTTATTAATCGCATCTTCGTGAGAGAATCCAGTGTTCATCATATTTCGCGCGCCAAGCGCAGCATACTATGTCTACAGCTCCTACGAGTATGCTCCCCACTTAGAAGTCCGCACCATCTGGCTTAAAGCACGCAGATTGTCTTGCATTGCATATCTGAATTAGTTCGAATGCCTAAAATCAATGGTTCTTTAATTTCAGCCACCAGTAAGGTCTGGATGTCACAAAATTTGAAACTCACTCAGTCATCGTAGAGAATGCACTGTAGATAACTGGCGCTCCTAATCCCACACTTGACAATCTGACTCGAATGCTTCACTGTTTAGTTTGTAACTATCAGCAGTGCTCATTGTGTTGCAGTGTTATTCCGCTCGAAGTATTATCATTTCTTACTTGTGAACAACTCGCCGATCATAGAGTTAAGGCTGACGTTGCTGGTTGTTTAATGGTCAGGGCCTGCCACTGTTCTTTTTGCTACTGTTTTCAGCTCACCTAAGTCTAATTTTTTGTAGTGTTCAGTAGTACTACATCTTCTTAGCAAGCACACATGCGTCACACATAATGCGTCCATTTTTCTCTCAGGATTTAAAATTCACTGTCCTAACTAGTATTACTCACTAAATAATATTTAAAGATAACATTGGCAGCTGCTGTCCATGAGTTTCACGCATTCATATGCGAACCGCGAACACGAGTCATCATAACTAATGCTCTTCATACTGTTAACAATCTTACACATTACTGTTAAACAAAAGTCACAATTACAAGTCCATTTAAAAAATTTCCTAAACAGTACTTTAATCACAGGTTATGTCTTTCCTACACTCATATAAATACGAACCTTCTGTTGCTTGAATCATAGTACTCGTTAATTCATTCAAAGAAAAACATAACGTTCACACACATCTCAAATACAACTATGAAAAGTGACACAGTAATATATCACGTCTTTTCTTCTGCTCGCTGGCTCACTTTCATTGTCTCTTAGCCTAGCTATAGAAATACTTTTAAATCTTGGTGTGCATATAATTTTTTGTGAGACCTGGGTGTGGATAACATAAAAAACACACTCCAGCATGAAGTATTCATTTCAGTACATTTAATACGTTTAACTGTCATTGGTTATTTAGGGTGATTAAGTACATAGACTACTTGTCACACCTTGCAGTCTCACTTGCGACTTATTTTTCCATCGAAATACATCTTCTGTTCCTTCGCTCGAGTTGACAGCATGGTAACAGCTTGACTCAAATCTCTCCGCGTGGAATGTCAATGTATTAATGTTCAGGTATATGTTGTAACCAATCATTTGGTTCTTTTTTCCCAAACATTCAGTCATGTAGAGTAAAATCTGTAAATGGGTGTGATAAACTGTTCATGATCTCCTCAAACTCATGTAGATAGTCAAACTATCTGTCTTGTCCCTTGGAACAGTACAGTCTCATAAATCGGTTCAAAACCTCGCTCTCCAGAGGTGACTTCTGGGCGGAATTTTGAAAAAAGTATTTGCTTAATCTCTGAATCTGTTCGAAATTGTGCCATCGATCACAAGTAAACTGACTTCCGTTTATGATAATATTGCGTCTGATCTTCTAACTTTCACAAATAAATCAACATGAATTCTTTTAATAATCACTTTGCTGACTGCATTCTTTATTGCATATAATTTCAAATACATTGTAATCACATCGTACAAGGCAACAGCATATTTAACTCCCCCTCGCCCCTTCGGTAAACCAGCACGAGTATCCACAGCAACTGCTTCCAATGGTCCAGTGAAGATAATTTGATGTAATTCCCTTTTCTGCATTTATTACAGGGTATATATAAAGTCCGGAAACACTTTCAATTATTTATTGCACAAAAACTAAACATTGTGCAGATGTCATACATATTGCACTTTGAAGAGAAACTGTGAAAGTTTTTTTACAAACATTCGATATGCGAACCATGGTTGACCTGGCAGACGTCAATACGGTAATCGAATTCGTGCCATACCCATCCCAGCATGGCATCGTCGATTGTGGCAGTCGCTTCCATATTCTGGAGGTCTGCTACATCACGTGGTAGAGGCGGTACATACACCAGATCTTTACTCTGTCTCCGCAGAAAAAAGTCACACAGAGTGAAATCTGGTGATCGGGGAGGCCATTTCTTGAAACGGCTGTCCCATTCTGTAGCACGATGCGGCAGCTCCGTGTTTAGGTACCCACGAACTTCGCGATGAAAATAGGGTAGAGCCCCATCTTGCTGAAAGATGAATGGAGAGTCCGATTTCATTTGAGGCATCAGCCATTCCTGCAACATGTCTAAGTAGGAATATCTAGTGACAGTGCTCTCGGCGAAGAAGAATGGCCCGTACAGTTTTCGACGTGACAAGGCACAAAAAACATTCGTGTGGATGCTTTGTGCCCCAGATTCGACAATTATAGCTGTTCACTTTCCCATTAGTGTGAAAAGTGGTTTCGTCGCTAAAAATTAAGCGATCAACAGTGCCATCCCCATCCTTATTCAATTGATGCAACTGTGAACAAAACTCAAAACGCTTGTCTTTGCCGTCGTCATTGAGCTTTTGCACGAGCTCCAATTTGAATGGTTTCATAGGCAGCTCCTGTCGCAAGACTTTCCACGCTGTCATTGGAGCCATTTCGAGTTTACGAGATGCAAGACGCACATATTTCTTTGGACTCCTTACGAATGTGTCTCGTACGCGTTCCACATTCACTTCACTCACACTGGAAGTCAGCTTCTCTTTGCCGGGCACAAGCAACCCGTCGTAACGAATTTGTTGGGCCGGTGGTAAATGGCCTTCCTTGTTGGTGACTTCTTACCGTGCTTGGTTCTAAACATCCGTTGAACAGCTGTAGCACTTGTTTTTGTCGAACACAGAAACCGCGCTCCGCACCTGAACTCGCCATATTTGCGACTAGCGCTATCGGCAAATTACCAAAATACGCTGTGGCGGTATATATATATATATATATATATATATATATATATATATATATATATAATAAAAAAAACTTTCAGGGCTTCACTTCAAAATGACATATGTAGATGTCTGTTCAATGTCTGTTTCTTGTGTAATAAACAATTGAAAATGTTCCCGGACATTATGTACACCCTCTACTTGCTTTTGTTTTCTGACGTAATACACTAGATTTCAAATCATTCTGTACCTTACTCCACAGGTCCTGGAGGTAACAGTATTCATTTAACTGCTTTGGACATTATATGATGTTTAAGTATCCCTACACATAGTGTATATGCCAAATAAATTTGTTTTTTGCCTCCGAAGGAACGCACACTAGCCAATGATCTGTTTCAGACTTTCTTCTATAAAATAATACTTCTTGGTCCAGGATGTAGTGAGAGGTAAGCCTGTTATTTGATTCAGTTTTCAGAATTTCTTTCACTATGATCTGATTCATATTTTTACGTTTCCAAAAAGTATTTTCGGTATTTTCTATCTTCTACAATAAAACTTTTACTTCACCGGTCTCTTACACAAAGAAGATTCTTCTAGTATTTTCAGTAAACATTATAATGCAACTGCAACGATCTTTTGTTTTCCTTTAATATAAATTATTTCAAAACTGTATTCCATTAGAGATGAAGTACAATGTGCTAAACCTGCATGTAGCAGTTTACAGCTGAGTAGAAAACATAGTGCTTCATAGTCACTGTGTATTTTGGAATGATGACCTCTAAATAAAAATGAAATCTGTTGCGTGCTTATACTACGCCTAAAGCTTCAAATTAGCTGGTGGAATATGACGTCTCAGAATCTGTTAACAGTCTTCTTGTGAATCTATTGGTGGGAAATGTCGGTCATCTGTTAATAGTTTAATTTCAAACAAATAATCTCCTACTCCAACACACAAAGCATCAGATGTTAATCCAAAACCAAGGCTTAAATCTGAGTAATATAACATCTTGGCTTGACTCAGTTCCTGTTTGATTATATCGAGAAAGCTGAATGCCTTTAAGCTGTCCATTCCCACATCATATATTTCTTTAGCAGTCAGTTCGAAGCCTCACTATGCAATGCCTGCCTTGAAATAAATCTTCAGTAGAAGGAACATGAACTGAGGAGTGACTTTAATCTTTTTTTAATGGATGGTGTAAGAAAATTTTGTACTGCTTTGATCGGGGATTGTTCCTATTGATGAGATTATATGACCAAGAAATCTAATCTCCTTCCTTCCGAACTTACACTTTTTAATTTTTTCTATCACTCCAGCTCTTCGAAATGCTTGTAGTACCTGGTTTATTAATTCCGGACTTTCGTTCCATGTTGAAGTAGCTATTAACAAGTCGTCAATATACATGTGCACTCAGTCCAATAATTGTGGTCCCAATGCTTCCTCCAAGCCTGCAATAAATACATTTGCTCTTATATTCAAACCAAACGGTAGAACTTTAAATTGGTAACTTCTTTCAGCAAATCTGAATGTACCATACTCTTTGAAATCTCTGTAAATGCCCTTCCTAATATTCTGAAGATGTCGTTAATGGTGCTAAAATTTTACTGATGTTCTCTTGCATCCAAAAACTAATCGATTTCCTCCTCCTGATTTTGTTGCAACCAAAAATAGATTACAATATGGAATCTTCGAATTGTCAGTGGTTCGGGAATCTAACTTATGTGGGAAGACGAAATGGCTCAAGGGGTTTTACATTAAGATTACATTCGTATTCTTTAACTATATCAGGCCATTCCTCAAAAACAACTAAATAATCACACTCTACATCCTCAGCTTTGGCTCGTACATGGCATGCACAGTAAATAATGTGCTTCATTTATCTTTTCTCCAGTCACTTCCATCACATTCATTTCAATCGATTCCATCTCATATGCTTCACGTTGTGGCTTACTTTTAGTACCTACTACTCGTATTTTTATTTGATCACAGAACCTTCTGTATGTGTTGTTGGATCTTAGCAAATCAACCTCAATAAAATCCCTAATACACTGGTAAATTATTAACTTGCAGAGAAGTTGATCTTTGCATCCTTCTCCTGTAAAATATCAGTCCCTAAAATACAATCAACTAGCAAATCTCGAACCACCAAAAACGAATGTTGCACTTTCCTTTCATTCAACTCTAATTATAAACAGACTTGCAGCTTAGTAAGCTTGGTTCTGTCCAACAGCACCTATCAGTTTTATGCTTCCGACTGGCAAAGTTAATATTTCTTGTTTTCATTCAGATTGCAAAGCACATCTGCAGAATCTGTTTTCACAACTGGTTTGACTCATTCCGTTTATATACAAGTTAACTGCTGACTACTTAATTTCTTGTTTAATTTCTTAATTCTTCAATCTGTTCCCTGTTGTTCTAATGTAATAGTTTTATTTCATTCGTACTGCTTCTTCCTATAGCTTTGGCCTTAAATTCGGGGCTATGACTGACTGTCCTTAGTTTTCCCGTCCGCTCTTGTTCACTCTGGTTCGAATCTCCATTATTCTGTTCGTGTGTATTATTATTGTTACTATTATTACATCGCTGTTGTCTTCTGTTCCTCCAGTTGCGGTAATCAGGTTGGTACATGTGGTTGTTGTGCAACAGCCAACGCCCTCTTATGTTATTTATGTCATGCGTGTGGTCATTTGTTTCTCATGGCAATCGATCGTCTTCTAACATTTCAATACCATCACGTACCACCGAAGTTCTTCTAAGTCATAATCTGATACTGTTAGTAATTTTTGCCTATAAATTTTGTTCCTATTCTTGACATTTACACTCCTGGAAATTGAAATAAGAACACCGTGAATTCATTGTCCCAGGAAGGGGAAACTTTATTGACACATTCCTGGGGTCAGATACATCACATGATCACACTGACAGAACCACAGGCACATAGACACAGGCAACAGAGCATGCACAATGTCGGCACTAGTACAGTGTATATCCACCTTTCGCAGCAATGCAGGCTGCTATTCTCCCATGGAGACGATCGTAGAGATGCTGGATGTAGTCCTGTGGAACGGCTTGCCATGCCATTTCCACCTGGCGCCTCAGTTGGATCAGCGTTCGTGCTGGACGTGTAGACCGCGTGAGACGACGCTTCATCCAGTCCCAAACATGCTCAATGGGGGACAGATCCGGAGATCTTGCTGGCCAGGGTAGTTGACTTACACCTTCTAGAGCACGTTGGGTGGCACGGGATACATGCGGACGTGCATTGTCCTGTTGGAACAGCAAGTTCCCTTGCCGGTCTAGGAATGGTAGAACGATGGGTTCGATGACGGTTTGGATGTACCGTGCACTATTCAGTGTCCCCTCGACGATCACCAGTGGTGTACGGCCAGTGTAGGAGATCGCTCCCCACACCATGATGCCGGGTGTTGGCCCTGTGTGCCTCGGTCGTATGCAGTCCTGATTGTGGCGCTCACCTGCACGGCGCCAAACACGCATACGACCATCATTGGCACCAAGGCAGAAGCGACTCTCATCGCTGAAGACGACACGTCTCCATTCGTCCCTCCATTCACGCCTGTCGCGACACCACTGGAGGCGGGCTGCACGATGTTGGGGCGTGAGCGGAAGACGGCCTAACGGTGTGCGGGACCGTAGCCCAGCTTCATGGAGACGGTTGCGAATGGTCCTCGCCGATACCCCAGGAGCAACAGTGTCCCTAATTTGCTGGGAAGTGGCGGTGCGGTCCCCTACGGCACTGCGTAGGATCCTACGGTCTTGGCGTGCATCCGTGCGTCGCTGCGGTCCGGTCCCAGGTCGACGGGCACGTGCACCTTCCGCCGACCACTGGCGACAACATCGATGTACTGTGGAGACCTCACGCCCCACGTGTTGAGCAATTCGGCGGTACGTCCACCCGGCCTCCCGCATGCCCACTATACGCCCTCGCTCAAAGTCCGTCAACTGCACATACGGTTCACGTCCACGCTGTCGCGGCATGCTACCAGTGTTAAAGACTGCGATGGAGCTCCGTATGCCACGGCAAACTGGCTGACACTGACGGCGGCGGTGCACAAATGCTGCGCAGCTAGCGCCATTCGACGGCCAACACCGCGGTTCCTGGTGTGTCCACTGTGCCGTGCGTGTGATCATTGCTTGTACAGCCCTCTGGCAGTGTCCGGAGCAAGTATGGTGGGTCTGACACACCGGTGTCAATGTGTTCTTTTTTCCATTTCCGGGAGTGTATTATCCAAACCTTGTTCTTGCTCTCTGAATGTATTTAATGACGTTTTTTCTATTACTTCCGTCAGAATATCAGGCTCGGACGAAGGCTCTATGAGTGTGGTTGATTTTTTTGTGAATTTGCGAATTACTTTCATGAATCTATCATAGTATTCACTTCTGTGGTTAATTCCTCTTACTAATCTACCATTTTTGTCATTGATAATGTCAGACTATTTAATTATTCAATTAGTTTAGAGATGTGTTCGCTTGAATCCATAGTGAGCAGTTTTGCTTGATCAACACGACATAGAAATAAATTTCACTATGTATATTACCTTGTTTGAATCAATACTTATGAATACTTATATTTACGAATGCAAATTAGTATAAATTTGGCTAAAACGATGCCTGCAGTTGTGTTCGATTACGCTCACAATAATACCTTTTATGCAGCTCCGTTTCCTGAAATGTATCACCTACCTACGCGCAATCAGTCACCAAGAAAAAAAGACTTTCTGATTATGTTGCTGCTGTTAGAATTTCCCTTTCGTCTATTTTTAACATAAATGAAAAATGGTTATGGCAGGATAGTTTAATAATGTAGTCTACACCACTGATTCTTTGATACTCACCGTTTTGTTCACCATTATGGTACAAGGACACAAGCGCATAATTCTTCGCGTACGCTTCGTTCCACGCCTCCCAGGAGAAGATAGGATACTGTTGCCTTCACTTCCCCTCATTTATTTTGCAACAAATAAAAATTTTCTGGCAGAAAAGATGAAAATTGCTCGAGTGAGCACCTATTTAAGCTAAAGAAATACTTCCAGAGTAAAAAGTAGACGAAAATGATATCTAATACCACAAAGCTACACAGATAGATTTATATTCCAGTCAGGTTAAGTGTGATATACACACATCAAAAAAGTTTTGCATCACCTCGGTTCCCAGAGTTCCTGAACCTGTGCAGAAAATTGGAATAGAGATCAACATAAACATCATTTACGTCCTTTTTATTGCTCATAAAACCACACATTGCATGCTGTACCACCATACAGCGAGACCTTCAGAGGTGGTGGTCCAGATAGCTGTACACACTGGTACGTCTAATACCCAGTAGTACGTCTCTTGCATTGATGCATGCTTGTATTTGTCGTGGCATACTATCCACAAGTTCATCAAGGCACTGTTGGTCCAGATTGTCCCACTCCTCAACGGCGATTCGGCGTAGATCCCCCAGAGTGGTTGGTGCGTCACGACATCCATAAATAGCCCTTTTCAATGTATCGGAGGCATGTTCGTTAGGGTTCATGTCTGGAGAACATAGTCGAGCGATGTCGATATCCTGAAGGAAGTCATTCACAAGATGTGTACGATGGGGGCGCGAAATGTCATCCTTGAGGACGAATGCCTCGCCTATATGCTGCCAATATGGTTTCACTATCGATCGGAGGATGGCATTCACGTATCGTACAGCCGTTACGACGCTTTCCATGACCACCAGCGGCGTACGTCGGTCCCACATAATGCCACCCCTTTGTCTGGTTGGTGGCATGTGCGACACTCATCGGTGAAGCGAACGTGATGCCAATCCTGTGTGGTTCATTGGCCTTGTTGTTGGGCCCATCTGTACCGCGCTGCCCGGTGTCGTGGTTGCAAAGATGGACCTCGGCATGGATGTCGGGAGTGAAATTGCACATCATGCAGCCTATTCCGCACAGTTTGAGTCATAACACGACGTCCTGTGGATGCGTGAAAAGCATTATTCAACATGGTGGCGTTACTCTCAGGGTTCCTCTGAGCCATAATCCGTAGGTAGAGGTCATCCATTGCAGTAGTAGCCCTTGGGCGGCCTGAGCGAGGCATGTCATCGACAGTTCCTGTCTCTCTGTATTTCCTCTATGTGAGAACAACATCGCTTTGGTTCACTCCGAGACGCCTGGACACTTCCCTCGTTGAGAGCCCTTCCTGGCACAAAGTAACAATACGGACGCGATCGAACGGCGGTACTGAGCGCCTAGGCATGGTTGAACTACAGACAACACGAGCTGTGTACCTCCTTCCTGGTGGAATGACTGGAACTGATCGGCTGTCGGATCCCCTCCGTCTAATAGGCGCTGCTCATGCATGGTTGTTTACATCTTTGGGTGGGTTTATTGACATCTCTGAACAGTCAAAGGGACTGTGTCTGTGATACAACATCCACAGTCAACGTTTATCTCCAGGAGTTCTGGGAACTGGGGTGATGCAAAGCTTTTTTTGATGTGTGTATTTTACACGTAGACTGTAAACGATCTGTATAAAATACTATGTTTTGCTGCGATATGAGTAAATTTGTTCGAAAGCAGAAACGGTTCACGTCATCCGATGTCCGTTTGCATTATCCGTGAGTCATTACACAAGATGACCTACTCATATTTTCGCATTTACTAAGCTGTTAGGTATTTTCGTTGCAAGGCGATATGATTTTATATTGGAACAAAGTTAGGAACAAAAGATAAATAAGATAGCGCAGTGTTTAGCGACTGATCCTTAGGCTCGAGTGGTTAGTCAACACGACCATGGCCCACCCGTCCACAGGAGAGTCTGGTCAGAAGCAATAAAACCAATTCCTTGTTGAGAAATCAAACCTAGGCGCGTATTAAGAATCCCTGACCGTAATGTATACCAGGTATCGGTAAGGTGAGGCCAGCGACGAGGAAACGACAGGCAATGCGCGGGGAAGCACGGAGCCAGTCTGAGGCTGCTGGCGGGATTTCGCCGCTAGCGGGAACGCGTTTTCTCCAATGTCGTTCCGGAACGCGGCCAGCCGATCATTTGCCTGCCTTCAGCGTGATGCAACTCGGCCTCCCGGTTGAATGAGTCCCCATACCTACACGGCAGGTCCGTAGCCAGGAAGGCCAAATTCCGAGAACGCGCTCCTACGCGGCTTCTACTACGTCTTCGTCTGTACTCCGCAACCCGCCTTACGGTGTGTGGCAGAGGGCACATCTCGCACCACTGTCATTGCTCCCCTTCCGTTTTCATACACGCTTACTGCTAGCGAACAAAGAGTGTCGGCAAGCATTCGTAGGAGATGTGATGCATGGTCGTTTCGCAAAATGTTCTAGCGCTGAACGAAAATATGGGAACACTGGCAAATGCATGCTGGAACGTAAAAGTAGAAGCTAGTCTAACCTGCACGTTGCGCTGTTGTATTTGATCACAGACGGCACCTGAGCAGCGTCCTCAATACGTTTCAGATGTCAGTTGTGGCCACAACAGTGTTTTGTGCAGCCCTGAGTGCGTTATGTCGGAACTAAGAGAATTCGAACGCGGGCAAATTGTTGATGCTCGTATTGTGAGTGCTTCTGTAGTAGCTGAAGTATTTGGTGTACCAAGAGGCACAGTATCAAAGATACCGCATACACGAAAAGCGGATGATCATCATACGATAACCCACAACGCGGGCGGAAGTCTGTGCTTCGTGATTTTGACAGACGGTCATTAAAGTAGATTGTCACAAAAAATCGTGGACGATTGCTGCAGAACTGAAAGTTGCACTCGCGAATGCTGTGAGCACCAAAAATACACAAAGGATGAGTTGGAATTCCAAAACCACTCATCGGTGACGCAAATGGCCGTAACACGGAAACTTGGCCGACGCCATAAAACCTGGACTACGAAGCAGTGGAAGAAAGTCATTTAGTCGGATGGGCCTTGCTTCACACTGTTTGCAACTTGTGGTCGAATTTACGTCCAAAGTGTGAAACTTGTCAGGGATTCTGTGATGATTTGGGCAGTAACAGCGTAGCATTCCGTTACTGAGACTTTGTGGTGTACTTTGGAGAGCCGGCCGCGGTGCCCGAGCGGTTCTAGGTGCTTTAGTCCGGAACCACGCGATTGCTACGGTCGCAGGTTCAAATCTTGCCTCGGGCATGGTTGTGTGTGATGTCCTTAGGTTAGTTAGGTTTAAGTAGTTCTGAGTTCTAGGGGACTGATGACCTCAGATGTTAAGTCCTATAGTGCTCAGAGCCATTTGAACCAATTTTTTACGTTGGAAACAAGGGTAGATGATCGCTGTCCATCTCGATCATCGGTACCTGAAGTTGCCATTATTTTGCGGGAAGAATGGCTTAATTTTTATTAAACGTAAATTTCACAACAATACAGGGTGATTCAAAAAGAATACCACAACTTTAGGAATTTAAAACTCTGCAACGACAAAAGGCAGAGCTAAGCACTATCTGTCGGCGAATTAAGGGAGCTATAAAATTTCATTTAGTTGTACATTTGTTCGCTTGAGGCGCTGTTGACTAGGCGTCAGCGTCAGTTGATGCTAAGATGGCGACCGCTCAACAGAAAGCTTTTTGTGTTATTGAGTACGGCAGAAGTGAATCGACGACAGTTGTTCAGCGTGCATTTCGAACGAAGTATGGTGTTAACCCTCCTGATAGGTGGTGTATTAAACGTTGGTATAAACAGTTTACGCCAACTACCCGAGGCGATGGATTGGCCGCCAGGCAGCCCGTGACAGAGCACTTCATCACTGGCCTCCAAGAAGCCCTGATCTTACCCCCTGCGATTTTTTCTTATGGGGGTATGTTAAGAATATGGTGTTTCGGCCACCTCTCCCAGCCACCATTGATGATTTGAAACGAGAAATAACAGCAGCTATCCAAACTGTTACGCCTGATATGCTACAGAGAGTGTGGAACGAGTTGGAGTATCGGGTTGATATTGCTCGAGTGTCTGGAGGGGGCCATATTGAACATCTCTGAACTTGTTTTTGAGTGAAAAAAAACCTTTTTAAATACTCTTTGTAATGATGTATAACAGAAGGTTATATTATGTTTCTTTCATTAAATACACATTTTTAAAGCTGTGGTATTCTTTTTGAATCACCCTGTATATTGTGTGCATGTGTGTGTGTAAGTGTGATGAGTGAGTGTGCACGCTCAAATATTAACTTGTTTAATCTAATCCAGACGTCATCAAAAGTCTGGTTGAGTTCAATGACAATACAAGAAATGGAGCAGGACTCAAACCTGTCCAATTATTCCAGGCTTAGATGGGGCTTAGATGGTTCAAATGGCTCTAAGCACTACGGGACTTAACATCTGAGGTCATTAGTCTCCTTGACTTAGAACTACTTATGCCTAACTAACCTAAGGACATCAAACACACCCATGCCTGAGGCAGGATTCGGACCTGCGACAGGAGCAGCAGCGCGGTTCCTGACTGAAGCGCCTAGAACCGCTCGGCCACAAAAGGCCGGCAGTTGTTCCAGGCACCGAACGCTACGTAGCGGAAGGCTGATCAATTTAGCACAGTAGACACGACTTCTATAACACACAGATAAACTCTTTAAAAATCTTTATACAAAAATACCAATAATAAAAACAAAGGGAATTACAAAACATTTAAGCAAAGTGTTTAGCACCCCCACAGGCTGCAAATGCAAAAGCTTAGTTTATATAGGGCGGGGAAGGCATGGGGGTTGGGGGGATGCCCATTTATCTGTTTATAATAATGTTTACGGTAAGACCTTCCTCCAGTGTACATTCAGATCTGAATTAGAGCATCACGGGTGTAATTAATCTTTAAAACAACACTTTATTAAAAACTGTCTGAATTCGTTATCTGTACGGACAAAATGTAGAACACCCACAAAGGTACATTTATCCCCTGAAACAACTTTGATCAAAAAGTCTTGCTACATACCCCTGAAGAAACAACTTAAGTTTTAAATGAGAACTCGGTTTAATCAACACCTGGGCTGTGCAGGACGTAGTTACGTACGGTGCAACTAATTTGGATCGACTTGCTGTAGCAACCATCGGTACAAGTGCACAGTCTCACGAGATATTTCCAATGGTAGGCAAGAAACCAACTGTAACTGTTCTATCAGCCGAGTGCCCACATTCACCACAATACGAACGTTTCAAAATGCGCTGACCAAAGCAGCAACCCGGTACCTCAAGACAGAGGAGCTCCATTGGTCTTCCAGTGGCAGACTGCAGGTGAATGATACACTGCCGTCATGTAGCCGGTCGCCCAGACTGGCCTCAGAGGCCTTCCGAATGTAGTCGCGAATCTTTCTGTCTTCTATCTGTCGCCGCTCGCTCGCAGAAAAGCCTTAAAATACGCCGCCCGTGTCTTCTGAACTACGTTCAGAGTCACAGAGACTACACATGCGACCTGTCGACAAAAGCTGCGACGGCTCACCCTGTATGTGCGATGAAGTAAATGATGTCAGACTCTTCTTGGAATGTACGCTTTCCTACATTTAACATCTTCATGACGAACTACGTGTCTCTTATGGCGTCTGCCACCGGAGTTTTGCGAGCGTATGCATAACGCTCTCGAGCTCACTAAACTATACAGTGTCGACATGCGCGTATCTTCTTCGAATCTTCGAATTTTACACAGAGTACGCGAAGGAACTTGCCCCCCTCCTTGCAGTGGTGTACCCTAGGTCTCTAAAAGAGCGTAGCGTTCCAAAAGATTGGAAAAGGGCACAGGTCTTCCCCGTTTTCGAGAAGGGACGTCGAACAGATTTGCGGAACTATAAACCTATATCTCTAACGTCGATCAGTTGTAGAATTTTGGAACACGTATTATGTTCGAGTATAATGATTTTTCTGGAGACTAGAAAGCTACTCTGTAGGAATCAGAATGGGTTTCGAAAAAGACGATCGTGTGAAACCCAGCTCGCGCTATTCGTCCACGAGACTCAGAGGGCCGTAGCACGGGTTCCCAGGTAGATGCCGTGTTTCTTGACTTCCGCAAGGCATTTGATACGGTTCCCCACAGTCGTTTAATGGACAAAGTAAGAGCATATGGACTATCAGACCAATTGTGTGACTGGAGTGAAGAGTTCCTAGATAACAGAAAGCAGCATGTCATTCTTAATGTGTAAGTAGGCTGTTTAGGTTTTCCTGTTGGTAACGTCACGTAGCGCTCTGTATGAAAATCACTGACTGTGCTCTGTGCAGTCTGTGGCTGGTTGGCATTGTTGGAATATTCGCTGTTGTAGTGTTGGGCAGTTGGATGTGTTGGATGTGAACAGCGTATAGTATTGCGCAGTTGGAGGTGAGCCGCCAGCTGTGGTGGATGTGGGGAGAGAGAGGGCAGAATTTTAAGAGTGGACGATCTGGATGTGTGTCCACCAGAAAGAGTAAATTTGTAATACTGGATATCATGAACTGAGATATATATGATGACTTTGGAATATTATTAAGGTAAACACATTGTTTGTTCTCTATCAAAATCTTTCATTTGCTAACTATGCCTATCAGTAGTTAGTGCCTTCAGTAGTTAGATTCTTTTATTTAGCTGTCAGTATTGACTCACGCTGTATTGCAGTAGTTCAAGTAACGAAGGTATAGGTTATTGTTAGTCAGGGCCATTCTTTTGTAGGGATTATTGAAAGCCAGATTGCGTTGCGCTAAAAATATTGTGTGTCAGTTTAGTGTTGATCAGAATAAGTAAAGAGAGTAATGTCTTGCTACGTTCAGTTTTGCTCAGCTGTTTGAAAATCAATTTATCAGCACAGTAATTCACTAATTTTTCAAAGGGGATGTTTGATATGTCGACACTTAGCCGAGGATACCTCAGTGGAATCTTCTGATTTTTTCCTTGTAGTTTGTGTAATTAGTGTAGCTATTGTTTATTGCTAGCGCGTAATTATAGAGAGAATTGCCTTTGTAGTTATAGTTTTTCGTTGTTGTACAGTAAAACAGTTGTGGCATGCATGTGGATTTGCACCAAGTATTTCGCAGCTGCGCTTCCGATTAACGAATTATTATTTTCAGTGCTATGCTAATGTGTTTTCTTGTTTTTGTTCTTCAAATTGTGCTTTTCTTGTTATCGTGTGAAATACGTGATAATTATGACGTGTGAAAAACGTAACACTAGGTTCCAAAGTAAACTGAGAAATGATAGTGACGACGATTGCAGCTTATCAGCACCATCGTGTAATGAATTAGCAGACATTCAACGTAGTAATTTGGTAATTGTGCATAGGGAAATGGAGCGGGCGGCAAATAATGGTGTAGACAGTGAAACAATTAGTGAATAAGGAAGCATTATTGATCGATCGGTCGGCAACAGCTCGCCTCAGGAATCCGAAATGACAGGACACAATCTTGCAAATACTGTAGATTCAGGTTTTGGGTCCTCACCGTTTTCTCAAATAAGTCAAGACACATTTTCTGCTTGTCAAAATTTGAATGTTGCCGGTGCAAATGCAGTGCCGAAAAGCATAGAGGAACAGATTCCAGACACTAATACATTATGAAAGGTCTCTGTTGGATTCCTTTCATGTTAATTTTTTAGAACTGTTGTCATTTACGGTATACATTCCACTTCTAAATTTACTGTGGTGTTTCTGACTATCTGGGAGGAGACTGAGCAGTGGAACGTGTTACTTTTACACATAATCAAGAACGATCTGTCACACTACTACACTTTAAAACACAGTTTATATGTAATTCATGCCACACAGTCTCATACGGAACCTACATCCGCTTTCTTTTACATACTGCATATGATAAGATACTGTCATCCCCCTACCATTCTGTGTGAAAGGATGAATGAGCAAATTTATTTCTAGTTGCGTGCTTGATGGTAGCAGACAAGCCTGTCTGCTAGAGCACAATAGGACCAACGTCAGAACAGGTAGCTACGCTTTCTAAAAGCAGAGAGGTTTCTATTCTTAGTATGGTCCTGTCCGTCCCTTGTCATGTTGGTATAGGAAACTGCCTCTCTGGTCACTTCCGTTTGGTATCTGTTAAGCACCCTCGGTAGGCGCCCATACAGTCGGTCCGCGGCGAGCGTCTGAATTGGTAAGATCTCCGGCTAAGCGCATCTCTGCTAAGTCCGTAGGACAATGGATTTCTTAAGTTCAGCCTAACTGAATAACCAGTTCGAAGTTTTTCTTTTGTAATTTGTGTTTCGTGGTAATTTATTTTAATTATCAAAATTATTGTGGAGTTACACTCTTTGTGTAAATCAAGTTGACCACATGAAGCATGTAGTGTGATCATCAAAGTAGCCCTCAGCTATTCTTTTCGGGAAGATTTCACAGAGAGTTTGTATGAATTTAGTATACCAGTGTGTGGTAATTTCATGACGGACAGGATTGCGCTACAAACATAACTTCATTGGGTGAAAATTGAATCGGTTGGTTGTGGTTAATTTCCTCTTCATTATTTCAACGTTCTTCGCATGTTATTTTATGAATGCAGTGTTGTATGCAGTCTCCCAATCTTGGCTCCATATTTGATGTGTTCCGTAAGATTAAAAACTCACATTTTCACAATCCTAAATAAGGCACCAGTTTAGTTATGAATCAAGTTTAATATGCTGAAATTTTAACGGAACAATGATCAATGTTAAAATAAATGTCCAAATATAAACTGATTTATTTCTTTTTATTTAAATTGTCTTTTCATATATATATATCACTGGTTATCGTAAGATGACTACTAAAAGATTATAATTAATGTTAGTGTGGTTGGGAATTTGGTAAGCTAGACTGGATACCTGGTGAAACAGTTGCTCAGTAATGCAAGGTTAACTTCCCCAGATAGCTCACAGCTTTTAACCCGCTTTTATTGCCTTGAATATCAGCACCGCTTTCACAACAAATTAATGCATCAACATTACAATTATTATTGCAATTAATGCAACAAATGAAACAAAATCAGAGACAAACATAGCAACAGTTAGACACAATGGAACAAAATCTTCAAAAGTTAGACACAATGGAATAAAATCTTCAAAAGTTAGACACCACACTTGAACAAACACGTGAAGGGTTAACTGCTGAGTTACTTAAAATCGAATCGAAATGTCAAAAAGTCTGTAATGACGTAAAAACACAAATTTGTGTGCATTTTCAACCTATTTTTTTCACGTCATGACAATGCATTACAGAATCACGAAGCAGCCATAAAAGAATTGCAAACTATTGTTCATGAAAATCACGACACCTTGCACGTTAAAATTGACTCAATTGCATCTACCGATTCGGTTATGCAACTTGCAAAAACTCAAGGAAACTTAAAGGACATAGTAGATACGTTTTCAACACAAATGGACACTCTGAAACTTGGTTCAGAAAAACACACTGAGGAAATCAGTTCATTATCGGAGAAAGTAGCCGAACTTTCAGATCATTTCACTACCTACCAAGGTAGATGGTGAACTGAATGACACAAGAGCGGTAGCCTTCACTGACACAGAAGAGTATGAACAAATTAAGAAATTCAAACAAAATCATAATAAAATCAATAAACAGTACAAAAGAGAAATCCGGGAAGTACAACATCAGTTGACACAGGTAATACAAGAATTACATAGTGCAGAGGACACTCGCGCTCCAATACGGGAAGAGGGACATAGAAATATGGAACAGCCACAAAATAATAACACAGGGCGCTTCGGAAATTATGAAAGAAATTGGCAAGGTACACCGAATCTTGAGATGGAACCGCCGAAACGACGTAACAATGACCGACATGCGACTCGTCGACATGATGATTTTGACTATAAGCTGTTTATTACTACACGTAAATTCAAAACATTTAAGGATTCCGGCAACGACATTCATCCACAAGCGTGGCTTCATCAATTCTCTGATTGTTTTCCCCCCAACTGGTCATTAGAACACAGATTAGAATTTATGTGTGGCTATTTAGAGAATGAACCAGCTGTAAGAATGCGACTGGTCATTAACGATTGTCACAGTGAAGGAGAATTTTGTCATGCCTTCTTCTCAGCATATTGGTCTCAATCTACACCAGACCGAGTAAAACATAGCATCGTAATGATGAAACATTTCGAACAATCTGAATTTTCCAGTCTTGTGAAATATTTTGAAGACATGTTACATAAGAATCAATATCTGTCAAACCCATATAGCACCTCAGAACTCATCCGCATTTGCTTAATCAAATTGCCTGAACATTTACGACATATTATTTTGGCAGGACGTTGCAAAGATTACACTGAAGCTTTTCAGGGACAAGAATTGGAAATTGACACTGACAATCACGGGACGCGAAAACAGGAACACAACAATTACGGGTCACATCCGTCACAATTCCGCAATGAAAGAAATAATAACTGGACACGACAAGGCTATTCTTACAATGCAAACCGTGACCAAAACAGACACCACCCGTGTGACAACCGTTGGCAAAATAGTAATAATTACAGGGAAAGCACCTATCTGCGGTAATGACTATGACAGAGACAATCAGAGAAACAGACAATATGGAAACCAAAATAATTATTATCAACGGAGACAGAATAACTTCAGACGCAACAGTCCACCGCGCAGTTACGATTCCGGGAGAAACTCTCCACCACATGACCGACAAAAGAGAAACTAGGGAAACTACCAACATAACGACAGACCTGAATGTCATCAGACCTGGCGGGATTCAAACAGGGCAGGGCCCTCTCGACAAGGTGAATTTGTAGAAGTTAGGTCTTCAAATCCCAATAACGACGCGTGCCAACAAAGAGACAATAGGAAATGACTCACACTGCTGGCAGCCACAAAACGTACTTATGAGGCTGACGACGTAGCTGCCATGGCTAGTAATTACGTAAAAATGGAAGACATTAGGGACATCTTACTTCAGGAACATGACATAAAACATAACAACATTGCATATCCTGTAATTCACATTACGGTAAATGACGTAAAATTTACGGCAGTACTTGACTCTGGCAGACCCACTTCAGTAATCAGTGAAACAGCCTTTAGCAAATGCTACAAATCGAATGATTTCCCCACGCTTCCGTTACGTAAGATTAAATTACAAGGTGCAATCGTTGGAAAAAGTGTAGATGTGCGCCAACAAACCAACTTAGGATTCTTTTGCCAAAGCCATAGTTTCTCTAAGAACTTTCTTGTTGTTCCATTACTGTCGACGGAAATTATATTGGGAGTAGACTTTTTGAATGAATAGAAAGCAATCTTAAACTTTCTCGATGCTGAAATAAGTTTAGAGAAAGAAGGTAAGTCAATAGCTTTGAAATTTGAAGAGTGGCTCTCAAATCATGACGAGGAAATTAATTGGCTTTACCTTCTCTTCGACAACAGTTCGGAATTTTTGACAGAACTTGACATTAACAATCACTCTGCAAGTACTGACAGGGATGATATCGACAGCGTATTTGATACTAATGAGTTAATTCAGAATAAAATTCAGACAATTGAGAATTGTAATGACACTGATAGGCAGGACCTTATTGAGATTTTAGAAGCACATTCCACAGTTTTTACTCACCAAACAGGAACAATCACGGGATTTCAATACCAATTTCGTGTTCGTGAGCATACTAAATTTTGTGTTAGACCATACGTAATTCCAGCACATTATAGGGACCGTGTTAGAACAGAAATACAATCTATGATTGACGAGGGAATTATTGAGCCACAGTAAGCTCATACAACAATCCGTTACATGTTGTTGAGAAGAAAAATGGATCGATCAGGCTTGTCTTAGATTCGAGACAAATCAATACTATCATCATTCCTGAAACAGACAGGCTGCAAACGTTGGAAGAACTTCTTCAAAATTTTAATGGTGTAAAAAGAAAGATTAAGAAAAGGCAAACCTACGTTTCTAGCATTTGTAGACTTAGAGAAAGCTTTTGACAACGTTAACTGGAATACTCTCTTTCAAATTCTGAAGGTGGTAGGGGTAAAATACAGGGAGCGAAAGGCTATTTACAATTTGTACAGAAACCAGATGGCAGTTATAAGAGTCGAGGGACATGAAAGGGAATCAGTGGTTGGGAAAGGAGTGAGACAGGGTTGTAGCCTCTCCCCGATGTTATTCAATCTGTATATTGAGCAAGCAGTAAAGGAAACAAAAGAAAAATTCGGAGTAGGTATTAAAATTCATGGAGAAGAAGTAAAAACTTTGAGGTTCGCCGATGACATTGTAATTCTGTCAGAGACAGCAAAGGACTTGGAAGAGCAGTTGAACGGAATGGACAGTGTCTTGAAAGGAGGATATAAGATGAACATCAACAAAAGCAAAACGAGGATAATGGAATGTAGTCAAATTAAATCGGGTGATGCTGAGGGGATTAGATTAGGAAATGAGACACTTAAAGTAGTAAAGGAGTTTTGCTATTTAGGGAGTAAAATAATTGATGATGGTCGAAGTAGAGAGGATATAAAATGTAGACTGGTAATGGCAAGGAAATCGTTTCTGAAGAAGAGAAATTTGTTAACATCGAGTATAGATTTAAGTGTCAGGAAGGCGTTTCTGAAAGTATTTGTATGGAGTGTAGCCATGTATGGAAGTGAAACATGGACGATAACCAGTTTGGACAAGAAGAGAATAGGAGCTTTCGAAATGTGGTGCTACAGAAGAATGCTGAAGATAAGGTGGGTAGATCACGTAACTAATGAGGAGGTATTGAATAGGATTGGGGAGAAGAGAAGTTTGTGGCACAACTTGACTAGAAGAAGGGATCGGTTGGTAGGACATGTTTTGAGGCATCAAGGGATCACAAATTTAGCATTGGAGGGCAGCGTGGAGGGTAAAAATCGTAGAGGGAGACCAAGAGATGAGTACACTAAGCAGATTCAGAAGGATGTAGGTTGCAGTAGGTACTGGGAGATGAAGAAGCTTGCACAGGATAGAGTAGCATGGAGAGCTGCATCAAACCAGTCTCAGGACTGAAGACCACAACAACAACAAAAGTGTTGTCTTCCATTGATCTCAGATCCAGCTTTTATCACATCGAATTTCATCCAGAATGTAGAAAATACACAGCTTTTCTTTGTTTCGACGTTTGTTATCAACTTCGGAAAATTCCTTTTTGTTTGAACATTTATCGGGAGCATCCATTCGTGGGCTAAATTCCATATTACCTGAGTTCTTAAAACGTCACATCACCTTATATGTGGACGATATTCTGATAGCAGAAGCCTCATGGGAACAACGTAATCGCATCCTCAACAGTGTGTTACATATTTTTGCAGAATCTGGAATTACAGTTAACTTGGAAAAGTCTGAATTCGGTAGGACTAAGGTGAAATTTTTGGGACGTATTATTTCTTCTGAAGGCATTGAGCCGGATCCTGAAAAGTTAGAAGCAATCAGAGCCATTCCAGTTCCATCTACAAAAACAAGTCCGCGGTTTTCTAGGTCCCATAAATTTTTACCGTCGTTTTCTGAGTATGCAAATTCTAGTTACACCAAATCTTTTTCTCTCACTGGAAAAAATACTATTTGGAACTGGGACAAACAGGCATAGTTGGAATTCAATTCTTTGAAAGGATCACCACTTAACGCGTCATTATTAGCTCTTCCAGATCTGTCACAAGATTTCTGCCTTAGACCGAATTCTTCTGAAGTCGGTCTTGGTGCCCATTTATTTCAAGAAGCCATAGAAAATGACACTACTGTTCAGAAAACCATTGCTTTTGCTAGCTGAGTGCTAACAAAATCTGAAAAAAAAAAATTCCGTTACTGAATTAGAAGCTTTAGCTATCGCTTGGGCATTTAACAAATTCCGTTTCTTTCTTTCTGGTAAGCACGTTAAAGTATACAGTGATCATCGTGCATTACAATTTCTTATGTCTTAAAAATTAAATCATGACAGGTTCAAACGTTGGGCATTGTTTCTGCAAGACATTCCCGGCAAGGAGAACATTGTTGCGGACGCACTGTCACGCACAGCGGCTGGGCTTGAGAAAAGTAACACAGAAGGCAACCTTGAGGGAAATTTCAGTATGCTTTACGTTCAGAAAGTCGCCTTTGAAAACTTCATCACCACATCTTTAAAGGACATTGCTCATGAGCGAGTTAAAGATCCGATTTGGAAAGACATCAAAAGTAAATGGCATGAAAAGACACACACTCAGATTCGGCATTATTACCTGGTTAGAAACAACGTACTCTTCAAACGCTGCACTCTCGATGACAAGCTAAGGGTACTTTGCATTCCTGACGATTTTGTTAATAAGCTCATTTGGTACATTCATTTCAGCTATGCAAATTTTGGTCCACGAAAACGTTATCATATTCTTCGGACGACTTGTTATTTTAACAATATGGAAAAGAGAATTCGAAGAGTCCTGTCTATTTGTGAACTTTGTGAAAAGGCTAAACCATCTACTATCTCACATCGTGCTCTGTTGTTTCCTATCATTCCTTCTAAATTAAAAGAATTTGCTGCTGTTGATCTCTTGGGACCCCTTGTCAGAACATCGAATGGATTTTCGTACGTTTTAGTCGCTGTTGAACTTACTTCAAAATTTGTGTCTTTCACACCGTTACGTAAAGCCACTCGACGGTCTGTATCCAACGCCTTTGTTAAAAATTTCTTACGTGAAGTTGTCCACGTTAGTAAAGTCATTTCAGATAACGGACCGCAATTCAGATTTGCTGTTTGGTCACGCAAGCTCTGGAATCATAAAATCAAACCTGTTTTTATTTCATTGCACTCACCCATGTGAACGGATTATGAAAGAAATCAATAAGCTTTGCAGACTTTATTGTCACAGAAAACATCAGTATTGGGACAGATATTTACACTTATTTCAAAACGTGCTGAATGAAATGCCTCATGACTCCATTGCTTTACCACCTATTCATGTACTGAAGAATGAAGAACCACCGAACAGAATCAGAGAGCTTGTACCTTTTCCAAATACACGTAAACTTCGACACAAAGACATAATAGATTTGGCTATTGAAAATATAAATTCTGCAGCAGACAAAAGGAGAAAACTACACGGTAAAGCAAATACAAAGAAATTACATATTGGTCAGAAAGTTCTCATTAAAGCTCATTCATTGTCACATAGGAAGAAACACTTGAGTCACAAATTCTTTCTGATTTACAATGGACCTTACAGAATCCGATGTATACCATATGATAATTGCGTTGAAGTTGAAACTCTGCGTACTAGGAAGAGTAAAGGATTGCACCACATTTCACATTGTAACCTCCCCACCGTAATTTTTAAAAGAAAAAGGAAAGTGTAACCTCCCCACAAAAATTTAAAAGAAAATGAATGACAATACTTAATACAAATGGGAGCCTAGTGTAACCTCCCCACAATAATTTTAAAAGAGTATCAATATTATTTAAGAATGCTAATCGACATTGCGCTAAGCGTAACCTGCCCACAATGGAATCTAGTGACAATGACAATTAAACAAAAATTAGCAATCTGACTCAAATGTAAATTCTTCACAAAAATTAAAGTCCATTCAGTGATAAGAAAATTCAATTAAACCGAAACATCGGTCTTTGGCCCTGTGTAAAACAATCAGAATTAAAGTCTTACCTCAGAATAACTGGATGTCAAATTTCTGCTCTTTTTCGTGCGCACGGCTTGGAGGAACTGCATTGCAAATAATAATATTCCTTTTTTTGTGATTTTACTGAAATTTTTCTTTAAAAAAAGTGGAGTGAAATGGGAAGTGCAACGAAATCTTTAGTTCAATAAAAAATAAAATTTTGAAAAAATGCTTTTGAAATAAAATTATTATTGGGGCACTTGTTGGAGAATAATTACAATAAATAAATTTTTACATTATCTAATGATTATATTAATTAACAGTATACCTCATTCAGCATCTTGACCAGTGTTGCCGACCGCCTACATCACACAACCGCACTGGGCTGCTACTACTGACCGACCGCTCTGCATGACGACTATTAGCGTACTGCACTACATGACGACTAGTAGTGAACTGCTCTGCACGACTACTACTGACCGACTGCTCGTAACTAAATCGAGCTACAGACTTCCACGACTACAGACAGAGTACTGCTCTGCATAGCGACAACTAGCGAACTGCTCGCAACACTCGCGCGGTCAAGCGCATACTCTCTGGTCAGAGACGCTGCAATGCCTCGCCATCGCTGCTGCGTTACATACGTATTTCAACATGTATAACCGTTAATTGAGAGAAAATCTGCTTTTTAACTTAGTCTCTGCCATAAAATTTTTCACTTCACGATACTAGTACACTTTGTCACACTTAGAAACTGTTAATATGCAACAATGTTTTTAAGTTAACTATCCAGTCTAGAACCTAAGGAACATATTTAGACAGTAATTACGAATGCATTGTTATAGTGAACCAACGGCACAGTGTTATTGTGTGTGTACATTCTTGTTCGTTACTTGCAGGATTACGTAATGACTATAAGGCTCACATACTTAGATCATATACCGGTACTGCTACTGAGATTTTAATGCAACATTGTGGTTTAATTGAAAATATAGTCTGGATTTTAAGTACTTTCTGAGAGATACCAGATGACACAGTGGTTAGTTTATTTGACAGCTACACGATTATATCATGACACTACTACTGAGTGACACAATTTATATTATTGCTTTTGCGCTGTATCTGTTTTATATCTGCACAGTTTTTCTGAATTCTTCTGGAAAGTAAAAAATGTTTTAGTAGTAACTTTTGTGGTATAGGTACAATGAGACAGTCTATTTCGTAGCACAACAATACGTTACAGTATAGTACTTTCTTGATCACGCATAGCATTTGACTTTGTTTATTACGAGGTAAGTACATTGGCTTCTACAGAACTTTGCTTTCGGACTACAATAATTACGACACTTGGCACATTTTTTACCCTTAAGTAATGACAGAGATTATCTTACAACAAGACGCACTGTTTAGCACTATAGTGCACGTATTTGAGTGATTAATTTCATACCGAAAACATTAATTTTTATAGATTTTGAAATACAAAGATACAAAGGTTTTCCGTGATACATTTCATTCCACTGCTGTAATCTGTAACACCTGAGGCTATAATTACATTAATCCTCAGGGGGTACACGTCTACTTTGTGTGCTAAGCGTGAAGCGAGCGCTAGGAGCCCTAGCTAATATGGTATTTGCTTATACAACTTTACACATTGGTACCATATTTCTCTAACACAGAATTACACAGCTATCTGATTATTTAACAGAGAAACAAACATTTTTTTACTACATCAGTGACACATGTTTATACAATTACACAGTTGGATAACTTCACACTTATGAAATTGTATTTTGTCTGTACTTTGTGAACTCTTCATATTTTTTCGGAACCATTGTGATACTATGAGAGCTTTGAATGAGTATTTGGTAAGTGATCATGATTTTTGAAGTACGTTTGAGGTAGATGGCTTTATAGAAGGTTTTGAAAATATTGAAAGAAGCTGCGACGATTTTGAGATGTGATTGATCTGTTATGATGTTATTATTACGACGACGATGTTTATTATGCTGTTGAGGTATGTTTATGATCAATAAGTTGATGCTATATGAGGAATTTGATTGTGCTATGTATTTATTATGATGAAATATGGAAGAAGTGTCGATGAATATGTATATGTGTAATAAGGTAAGGAGTAATGAGTACTGGTTAGGGACTCTGATTTGTGAAAAAGAATGTTGGAAACCAAGAATCATACTTTAAGAGTTATGAAACGTGTGTACATGCGTGAATGCATCACAACACTGCTATTCACGAGATTTCGTTTCTACGCATTTCTACTGTAATTTTTCGATCTGTGAATTTTTTTAAAATGAGACTGTCACTGCAGTGGAAACTGCTGTATTTCGGTGAGAAAGCTACGTGATCTTGACGTAATGCATTGTGGGCGCCCAGCTGCCCCAGTCGCCTGGACAAAAAGCCATTAGGTGGAGAAAAAAGAGTCCATTAACCTTGCTATTGACATTCCTTTGTAGAAAGCATCGCAATATGACACGCTATTACTTGGAAACATATGATTATACTTGGAGCTTGTACTTTGTGATACTTACTGAAATGCTTATGAATTGATGGGAAATATTCTTACATCTGCACACCTGATTATGACAAGTGTCTTTCTACAAGAGTTGAGAGAATTTCTACTGACTTATGAAATGCCACATGGCTATTGAATGATGTTTTTATGCTTGGCTTTGTACACAGTTGCTTATTTCATTTGATATCTGGTTTCCAGCTGTGTTGCAGCATTGGTTTTATAAAATAAAATTAAATGCATTTGCTATTGTGAACATTTTCTGTCAACAGATCTATTAAATAATAATTTTATGATCCACATTCTTCTAAAAAGGAGAACTTGGAAAGGAAAGAACAATAAGAAGGGTCTAATAACAGTAACTGCATACATAATTTTCTTTTCAAGTACTTGGTATTTTTTTGTAGAATAAGTTGTTGTGGTGCACCACTTTAATGACATAGACATTAAGATGTGAATAGACATTTCCCTTATCTGCACTGTTGTCTTTAGTGTACTATTTTTCTGGTTGTGGGTTTATTATGTTTAGATATAAGTTTGCATTTGCTACTGCTGTTTGCCAGGCATAGTGCTACTGAATTTCACTTTGTATTACTCTGTTAAGTCAGTTTCACTACTGATATATTTTTCTTGTTTGCTGCACATTGCCTTATATTAGTTGTAATATTGCATCTGCTTTGCTAATTTAGATATACTGCTGCATTTTTTGTCATTGCTGTTTGTGTTAATTTTTTTGCTGCAGCATAGCGTCGTCCCTTAGTATATACATATATCTGAGCTCAGTAGATTTAAGTTACCTTAAGAGGGGGTAGGCTATATAAGAGAATGAGCTATGAAGAATATGAAAAAAATGCATTGAGAAGTTATATGAAAGAGATTTGGGCCAAAATGAATATTTTACAATGGGAAATAATTATTTTGAAAGAGATGAAAGGTTACAGTACCGCCCGACGTTGAAAATAGGTACAACATTCTTCGTTAGTCTTGTCAGAACAACATATTTTTTGTAATAATAACTCAATTTCACTTAATACACCGAAGCCAGATACCAATGTAGGAAAGACAATTTATTTATTTAATTGATCACATGTGCACTCTCACAAAACAAATCCCTACATTCAATTTGGTGAGATCTGTGAAATGAATGAATGTATGGTCGTCTCCTAAGTGCAAATAGTGAATGTGCAATATATGATCACCTTTGAGACGGTCGTTTGGTCACCTTTGGTGGAGCCAAATAGATGAAATTTTCCTGAGCTTTGAGCGCCTGAAATGTGGCTGGCCAATACGGTAGCATGGTCTTCTCCCACCTCGACGGAGGTGCGAGATGACCTGAAGAACGGCCATGTTTCAGTACTCTGGCGCTGGGTCTTGTGTTGGTAAGACCTGTCTTAGGTGTGCTCCGTAAAGACAAAAGAGTGGAGAAAGTGGTATGCATGTGAAATACTTAAGAGTAGTTTGGAATAATTATTTCTCTACTTCAGGAACTTTTGGAGGGGAGAATTAAATTACAGGCAGGTAATATTAAGGGGATCATAGTAATCTTCAGAAGTGACCAACGGTCACAGTGAAACCACGTGTAGCAATAAGTTGAAATACTTGCGAGTGCTAGTACTAAGTTGGAATACTTGCGAGTGCTAGTACTAAATTGAAATACTTCCGAGTGCTAAAGTTAAGCCGAATTACTAGCGTGTGTACTATAAGTTGGAAGTATTTAATAAATGGCGTGTGCAGGACTTGAAATTAGAGACGAGTACTTCCACGTGGTGAGTACTGTGTGAGTCTCAATCTGTGTATGACACAAAGGATAAAGAGAAGTACTCGTCCATGGTATCAGTTGAGGACTCGCATGTGTGACGAATATGTTCTTAATATTGATGTTGTATGTGTAGAAAACTAGGGTGTATGATTTTATGTTTTTTAGAACAAAGATTCTTTTATTACCAATGTATCTAATAGATCATATATGTAATAAATGAGTATTTAAATACTGTAAGAATATCCTTTTGTCTGTAATGTTGCGAGATGCACGGATGGATCTGACTGATTGGGTGTCGTAGCTCTGAAGTGCCCACACAGAACGCGCCCGTACCTACATAAAAATGCGGGAGGCCAAGCTGACGACGGCATGGGAGAGGCGACAGAGCCGCTGCGCTCCCCATTCCACTGTCCGTCGGGGTACACTCCAAGTGCCCGCTACAACAGGTCAACAGCCTGGGGCGACTCGCACCTACCACTGGCCATTCATAAGTTGCGCCACCCTTACGACTGCAGACAGTATCCCGCAGAGGCAACAGCGGGTGGTTTTTCTGCTCAACGGCTCGCGCGGCGGCGGCGCGACGGTAGAATGAACGACGTGCGGCAGAGTCCGGCGGGGATTTTTTGACAGCAGCTATTAACTAGTACTGTACTGTGGAGCCATGAAAATAAGATGACTGCTCGTATGTCTCAATAAGTTGGAAAGTGAAGTTCTGGTGTTTTCACGTTGTGAGTGGTGGAAAAGATTTTGTCTTTAGCAGACAGGACAATTGTTTTGTTTTGTCTTGACCACTGAACGGTGGGATCCATAAACTTTTGGGAGTGACTTGTTAAGTGTGCTTTGTAAAATGCATGTGGGACGCTTGGTATACTTAAAGAGGACAGTTGTCGTTTGGTGACTAATTATTGTCTGAACGCTAGAAACTAAAGTGGGACATTGACATTTGCATTTGTAGTAGGAGACATTTCTTTAATTGGTGCAGTAATAAGTGCTGTTTGTTGGAACTTAAGACTTTTAAACACACCATGAACTGAAAGGACAGGACCGTGGGTAATAGTAGTTGTAGGACCATTTCTGGACGACCAGATTCGTGTGGATGGTAATCTGAGAGTGACTATGACATTTGTGTTTAATGTGAGATACAGTTTATTGTTCAGTGCCTGTTCAAAATGCCGATTTGAGTGACTAAAGACTTTCGTCCGGGTAACCATGGGAGAGCTTTGACACCGAGACAGTGTTTCTAGGAAAACTGTGAGCAACTTTTTGACCCCACGAAAATCACAGAATGAAATGATTCCGTGTGACTCGCAAGATAGGGAATAATGTATTTGTAATAGTGTAAATTTTTTTTATATGTTTTATTCCTGAAGGGACTCCAAGTGTAATTGTATTTCATTAACATTTGCGTTTAGAATAGTTAGTGTGTTTTTTTTTTTTTGTTTGTTCTGGGTTATCAAGTTCACGTAGCATGTTTATTAGAATATTTGGGACAAGGATGCTTTAATTTTTAGCCAGTGTTGTAATACTAACGTAGTGGCTCTTGTTGCATTGGTCAGTAAGGTTGTCAAGGGGGACAAGAGTTTGCATTGCACAACAAATATCGGAATTAACTGATGTATTTTGATGTCGTGGACAGTAATAATCTTGTTGGTGTGTTGACTGAAGCCACTTATTTGCATTATCACAGTGGTGATAGTTCACATTGAAGTGTAACGGAGGCTAGTCGAAATGCAAGTTCTTGTCATCTAAATATGTAACAACAGAGAAATGAGCAGTAGAGTAAAATACGAGAGTTACTGATGGATTCAAGCAATTATTGATAACTATTTACTGCGTGTATTGATGAAAGTTGATGGACTGACTAGCTCAGCAGCAGTTATTTGTACTGGTGGGCAAGGATAAGGTTAAACTCACAGTCGAGTAGTGGTGGCAACTGCTTAAGTAATGATAGTTAATGAGGTATGACATGATGTCTTAGATTGACTAAATTACGTAACCAGTATGTAACTTGTTTTTTTTTCCTCAGTTTAATTTCTCTGTAAGTTTGACGTACATTTTAGAGTAATGGTGTGGAGCCTGTCATTCTACATGTAACTAGTGTACGCAATTTTTTTCTTTTGTTGATTTCGTTTTGTATTTAGACATCGCTGTGTAAAGATTATTACCCTGCAATTTATGAATGTCAGATTACTTCCTCAGTGTTTGGACGGTGAGCTACTTAAAATTTCATGAGTACAATTAGTATTTTTTTTATTTGTTATAGAATTACTGAAGTTTGGATTACTCCTAAAAAAAATAACGGAGATCCCGGTAAATAAGCAAATTTTTCTGTATTTTAGTTTGTATGATGTAATGTTTTATTTGTCATTTGGACTGATGTAAGTTGGTATGTGTATGTTACTCCGGATTGTGGAGAGTACAATAATGAAATAACTGTGTCAATAATTTGGTAAAGTAACAGTATTTGGTCGTCTATTTGAGGTCACCTGGGGCTAAGTTCTCCTCCTGGTTATTATGATGACTTGCTACGTTTGTTCGAATACAGTTGTCTTATAGGAAAAAAAATGTTCGTAATTACACTCGCAATGCAAGGATAGTACCGTGTCATTTATTTTCTGCATGGGTAGCCGGTGGTGAAAGGGTACAGTACCACCCGACATTGAAAATAGGTACAACGTTCTTCGTTAGTCTTGTCAGAACAACATATTTTTTGTAATAGTAACTCAATTTCACCGAAGCCGGATACCAGTGTAGGAAAGACTGACAATTTATTTATTTAATTGATCACATGTGCACTCCACAAAACAAATCCCTACATCCAGTTTGGTGAGATCTGTGAAATGAATGAATGTATGGTCGTCTGCTAAGCGCAGATAGTGAATGTGCAATATATGATCATCTTTGAGACGGTCCTTTGGTCACCTTTGGTGGAGCCAAATAGATGAAATTTACCTGAGCTTTGAGCGCCTGAAATGTGGCTGACCAGTACGGTAGTATGGTCTTCCTCCACCTCGACGGAGGTGCGAGATGACCTGAAGAACGGCCATGTTTCAGTACTCTGGCGCTGGGTCTTGTGTTGGTAAGACCTGTCTTAGGTGTGCTCCGTAAAGACAAAAGAGTGGAGAAAGTGGTATGCATGTGAAATACTTAAGAGTAGTTTGGAATAATCATTTCTCTATTTCAGGAACTTTTGGGGGGAGAATTAAATGACAGGCAGGTAATATTAAGGGGATCGTAGTAATCTTCGGAAGTGACCAACAGTCACAGTGAAACCACGTGTAGTAATAAGTTGAAATACTTGCGAGTGCTAGTACTAAGTTGGAATACTTACGAGTGCTAGTACTAACTTGAAATACTTCCGAGTGCTAAAGTTAAGCCGAATTACTGGCGTGTGTACTATAAGTTGGAAATATTTAATAAATGGCGTGTGCAGGACTTGAAATTAGAGACGAGTACTTCCACGTGGTGAGTACTGTGTGAGTCTCAATCTGTGTATGAGACAAAGGATAAAGAGAAGTACTCGTCCATGGTATCAGTTGAGGACTCGTGTGTGTGACGAATATGTTCTTAATATTACTTTGCGTGTTATGTTTCCGTGTGATGCTGGATTCAAACCCTAATACTCTGAGGGTGAAGCAAGGTGAGTCAGCTGTCTATCCAGCAACGCCACTTGTCTTGCATTGCACAGGAAGACGTGCATATATCCTCCAGAGTTCGTGGTAGGAAAGATGAATATGATATTAATATTACCTTTGTGTGTTGTGTTTCCGTGTGACGCTAGATTCAAGCTTTAATACTCTGAGAGTGAAGCAAGGTGAGTCAGCCGTCTATCCAGCAACGCCACTTGACTTGCATTGCACAGGAAGACGTGCATATATCCTCCAGAGTTCGTAGTAGGAAAGAAAAGTTACGAAGTGGGGCAGAGTCGTGTGAAACTGGGATGGCTACTAATTGAAGTGGGAAAGCTGAAAGTGATGTGATTATAGCGTTGTGACTATTCTTTGTGTTGTATTGTATGTTGCCAGTGTGATGTATTTCATGTAATTTAAGTATGTGTGGGTTGCATGGGAGAGTAGCAAGATAGGTTCAGAGGCAGTGGGTTATGCACGTTCCCTTTCGTACCGCTCGGTCTGGAGTAAATTTTCGTGGTGATGGGTGTGAGAGTCGAAGTGTGAGAAATAGCAAAAGATCCACCATCCTATCCAGAAAGTGCACTGTACCGTTAGATAATTACGAGACCATGAGATAGACAATTACCAATGTAAAGCCATGCCCTCTGGGCTGAGTTTCTCATGTGTAATTATTGTATAAAAATGTAATAATAGAATTTATCGGAATAAAAAAAGATAGTGAAAAGAAAAAGATTGGTGGCCTTGTTCTTCGAATAGTGTGTAGTCATGATATCCAGAATTTATAATGTGTGCGCCATTCACATTCAGTGCGATGGCCACGTGTTGATCAAAACCGTTGAGTAAGAAAGAAAATGTGGTATTGCCAGTGCATAGTGAACAATCAGAGTTGTGTAAATTACTAATAGTCAGAGTGCGTTATCCGTTTCCGTTGCATAATATTCAAACACGAGAATAATTTGTAGCTTAATTGTGAGTACTAGAGCTCATAATCAGACATTGATGTTTTGCAATAAGTAAGAATAAATCCACTTGCTTGGCAGACCACTCATCTTGCAGGCGTGACTGCTTGATGCCACAGTATGAGCAAGGCATGTGGGTGCCTCTCAGAGGATATGAACAAAACAGTAGGGCTTAGGGACAACAGGTATAGGTAGGACTTTTCGGGAGTAATGATGAACGAAGGGAGATCTCCAAGAAGTAAGAGATAGTTTTGTTTGCAAAACACTGCAGTAAAACAAACCTTGTCCTTTCCTTTTGTGTTATCCCACTGTTTGTTTGTGTACCCTTGTGTATTTGTGTTCTTCCTGTCTTTATATGTTTATCTGATACCATGTTGTAGAATTTTCCTAATACTATGTTATTTACTTTGTAAAGATGTTCTGACATTCAGTTCTGTTTCTATGCTCATGTGTGAAATTAATGTTTTGAAAACTATTCTTATTATTTTATTTATTTACTTATGCCATAATTCCTGTAACATTGATGTATATGTTATTTCGATTTTTTTGTAAAGCCCATATTACTACAAATGTTATCTGTATTGTTATGTTTTTTAATGATGTATTTTGAACCTTTGTAACTCTATTCTCATGTCGTAAATTTATAATTGTACAGACACCAGTTCTTCAAATTAAGTTTCATTTCACTGCACACGTTTCTGTTGGTCATCATATATGCACAATATGTGAGAAGTTGGGACTGTTAGTGTTTGCACGTGTGTTAATAATTCAGCAAGGGACTGATTAACAGCATTGCTGGTTCTAAGGACAATTCCAAAAACTTTGTGAGTGTACAAGTGGTGGTTTATGGACTTGCTATATTGTCCGCAAGACTCTTTGAAGGTGTTTGTGCACCTACACAGTCGCAACAGATGGCTGCTGGCCGTCTCTACAAGGACTACAGTGGGTCTACACCTTTGATGGTGCACAAATACCATTATTTCTACAAGGAGTGCAGTGGGTTTGCAGCTCTGGTGGCACAACAATACCATAATCTCTACCAGGACTACAGTGAGTCTGCTCTGTGATGACCTACCTCCAATATTCTTCAAAACTTTGACTGACTCTGCGATGGGTTTGCTCTGTTGTGGCCCGTTACCTGTGTGCATGTCAAGAGTCAGCATTGTCTTCAAGACTGCATGGAAATCCACTACTTCCTTGTGCATTTTCTTTTGCTGCTCAGACTTTGAGAAAATAAAGAAAACTGTAATTACTATTGTGATGAATGATCAGGACTGTCTTTACGACTACAATTTTTGCTTTTGACCAACATTGTATCAATAAGTGTGTGCATTTGATATCTTTGTTATTGTAATTATGAAAATTTTTTTCAAATCTGTATTGGCCACTGCCCAAAATAATTTGTAAATTTTTTTTTGGGGAGCATGGGGGCTATGTAAGTAGGTTGTTTAGGTTTTTATGTTGGTAACGTCATGTAGCGCTCTGTATGAAAATCACTGGCTGTCCTGTGTGTAGTCTGTGGCTGGTTGGCATTGTTGGAATATTCGCTATTGTAGTGTTGGGCAGTTGGATGTGTTGTATGTGAACAGCGCGTAGTATTGCGCAGTTGGAGGTGAGACGCCAGCTGTGGTGGATGTGGGGAGAGAGATGACAGAATTTTAAGAGCGGACGATCTAGATGTGTGTCCACCAGATAGAGTAAATTTGTAATACTGGATATCATGAACTGATGTATATATATGATGACTTTGGAATATTATTAAGGTAAATACATTTTTTGTTCTCTATCAAAATCTTTCATCTGCTAACTATGCCTATCAGTAGTTAGTGCCTTCAGCAGCTAGAATCTTTTATTTAGCTGCCAGTATTGGCTCTCGCTGTATTGCAGTAGTTCAAGTAACGAAGATTTTTGTGACGTAAGTGAATCATGAAAGGTATAGGTTATTGTTAGTAAGTGCCATTCTTTTGTAGGGATTATTGAAAGTCAGATCGCGTTGCGATAAAAATATTGTGTGTAAGTTTAGTGCTCATCAGAATAAGTGAAGAGAGTAATGTCTGAGCACGTTCGGATTTGCTCAGCTGTTTGAAAATCAAATAACGTAGAGGTTTATCAGCACAGAAATTCATTAATTTTTCAAAGGGGATGTTTCAAATGGAGAGAAGTTTTCCGAAGTAAGAGTGATTTGAGGTGTGCCGCAGGGGAGTGTCGTACGACCGTTGCTATTCACAATATATATAAATGACCTTGTGGATAACATCGGAAGTTCAGTGAGGCTTTTTGCGGATGATGCTGTGGTATATTGAGAGGTTGTAAAAATGGAAAATTGTACTGAAATGCAGTAGGATCTGCAACAAATTGACACATGGTGCAGGGAATGGCAATTGAATCTCAATGTAGACAAGTGTAATATGCTGCAAATGCATAGAAAGAAAGATCCTTTATCATTTAGCTACAATATAGGAGGTCAGCAACTGGAAGCAGTTAATTCCATAAATTATCTGGGAGTAGGCATCAGGAGTGATTTAAAATGGAATGATCATATAAAATTAATCGTCGGTAAAGCAGATTCCAGACTGAGATTCATTGGAAGAATCCTAAGGAAATGCAATCCGAAAACAAAGGAAGTAGGTTACAGTACACTTGTTCGCCCACTGCTCGAATACTGCTCACCGGTGTGGGATCCGTGCCAGGTGGGGTTGGTAGAGGAGATAGAGAAGATCCAACGGAGAGCAGCGCGCTCGCTACAGGATCATTTAGTAATCGTGAAAGCATTATGGAGACGATAGATAAACTCTAGTAGAAGACTCTGCAAGAGAACATATCCTCACCAAGGAGTCAAGCAGTATATTGTTCCCTCCTATGTATATCTCGCGAAGAGACCATGAGGATAAAATCAGAGAGATTAGAGCCCACACAGAGGCATACCGACAATCTTTCTTTTCACGAACAATACGAGATTGGAATAGAAGAGAGAACCGATAGAGATACTCAAGATACCCTCCGCCACACACCGTCTGGTGGCTTGCGGAGTATGGATGTAGATGTAGATCTTCTTTATTAATCATATCTGGTAAAGTGATGAACAATGGTACTCAGAATTACAGTTCCTTTGGAATATTCAAGTGCATCTCAGCTCAGCACCTGCTTCCCCTACAACTCCTATGGCTTCGTTGCTGGATTTAAGGCCGTCCGCCTACTATGCAGAGGACCCAGGTTCGACGAGCCCTGGTACTGCCAAGGATTTTTCCTTGTAGGAGGGCTGGTATCGGGTGTCCTCAGCCTCGTGAGGACAACCGAGGAGCTACTTGACCAGGTAGTAGCTGTTGCAAGTTCAAGAAAGCCCATAACAACCATGAGAGCTGTGTGCTGACCACATGCCCCTCCATACCACATCCAGTGACGCCATTGCAGAGGATGACATGGGGATCGGTTGGGGCAGACTGGAATTCTAGGGTCAGAACAGGGAGATTTAGGTTGTTCCGGGCGGTTGTTCCCACATATTTTTACGTATATTACTGTTCCTAGACATTTACCACCTGCAATGTAATCGGAAAGTAATGGATCTTTCCACTAATTTATGAACAGTACGTCACATTCATGTTCATGGTCAACTCTCTGTCCCTGCAATTAGCGTGGATGTTCTGTTTCCAGTGATCGGGAAATTACTTTTATATCTAACCATTTCGCTCAGTAAGGACGATGTGTGGTGTTGGGGTCCTGAGTCCAGTCATAAAGATTTGACAACCTCGAATTTAGTTCAATAAGCGAATGTGAGCAACTAAATGCGACGCTTTCCGGAAACCAAAGAACACGTAAGCAATCGACGTCGCCAAGTGCTGCTCTCGCAACTCATAGGCGAACGGAGCGATCTTATTTTGACAACGGTTCTGCTTTTGATAAGGAGATTTTCATTATCTAAAGACGTAGTACGTATCGACTGCAGAATGTCCAGTGAACGTGATCATCAGTCACACGATTACTCGACATGTGAACTTCTGCACCTGCATCTGTACTCTACAAACCACTATGAAGTGCATGGCAGAGGGTGCGCATCATCGTGCCAGCTATTAGGATTTTTCCCGCTCCATTCACATGCGGAGCGCGGGAACAATGCTTTATCCTGAGAAGTTGGGTCCGTAAGGGAAGACATCTAAACGAACACTTTTCATTTTTTGTCATCCACAGACATATGTTACAACAGGTCTTGTACGCATTTAAAAATCATAATGTCGGTAACAGCTGTAATATCAATTACCACGATTTACATTTGTTTGTGAACAGGAGAACAGTTGGGAAAATTATACGAGGTTTGTTCAGTAAGTAATGCAACACTTTTTTTCTCGGCCACTTTCCGTTGCAAAAATGCGGAATTTGTTATAGCACGTCGTGAAATGTTCCTGCCTCAGCCCTTGTAGTTTATAGTTCCATAAATTTCCCATAGGTGGTGGCGCTGTATGTAGCCTTCAAAACGGCGTCTGCCACGGGGCTGCGTTCGAAGCAGAGAGCTTCTATTGGCGGAAAACCGGGAGCTCGCTGATGTTCATAGTAGCTCGCAGAATGTCTACGTAGACCTGCCAGTGAGCAAAAGCACGGTGAATCGTTGGGCGAGGCGTCTGTCATTATCGCAGCAAGGTCGCGCAAACCTGTCTGATCTCTCGCGTACAGGCCCGCCGCACACAGCTGTGACTCTTGCAATACTGGAGCGTGCAGAGACTCTCATTCAAATACCTCGCTTCTCAGTTGGACTTCTCTTTTGGCAGTCCTGACACACTTGTCCACCATTTGGGATACTGAAAGGTGGGTGCCCACTGGGGTCATCGCCGCCTAACTGAAGACCACAAAGAACAACGACAGACCATGCCTGCGAAGTTGGTTGCACACTATGAGGCTGATCGTGACAATTATGTGTCGAATATCGTCAAAGGCGATGAAACATGGGTTCATCACTTCGAACCGGAAACAAAACGACAGTCCACGGAGTGGCGCCAAACCACTCCTCCTCTGAATAAAAAGTTCAAAACCACACCCTCACGCAGCAAAATCATGGCGACAGTCTTCTGGGGCTCCGATGGTGTTATTTTTTTTTATGTACTCCCTCATGGTGAAACGTCCCCTTGGAAAAATTATGAATGACTGTGCTACTAAAAAAGACAGCTGAGTAAAACTGAACGTACTCAGACAGTTCTCTCTTTACTTATTGTGACCATCACTAAACTGACACACAATATTTTTTAGCGCAACGCAATCTGACTTTCAATAATCCCTACAAAAGAATGGCCCTGACTAACAATACGCATTCGGGAGGACGACGGTTCAATCCCGCGTCCGGCCATCCTGATTTAGGTTTTCCGTGATTTCCTTAAATCCAGGCAAATGCCGGGATGGTTCCTTTGAAAGGGCACGGCCGACTTCCTTCCCCATCCTTCCCTAATCCGATGAGACCGATGACCTCGCTGTCTGGTCTCCTTCCCCAAACAACCCAACCCCAACTAACAATAACCTATACCTTTCATGAATCACTTACCTCACAAAAATCTTCGTTACTCGAACTACAGCAATACAGTGAGCGCCAATACTGCCAGCTAAATAAAAGATTCTAACTACTGAAGGCACTAGCTACTGATAGGCATTGTCAGCAAATGAAAGATTTTAATAGAGAACACACAATGTATTTACCTTAATAATGTTCAAAAGTCATCATATATATCTATCAATTCATGACAATCATCTTTACAAATTTTCTTTTTCTGGCAGACAACCTCTCAAAACTCTGGCATATCTCTCTCCACATCCACCACTGCTGGCGGCTCACCTCCAACTGCCCAACGCTACGCGCTGTTCGCCTCCAACTGCCCGACACTACACAGGCGAATATTCCAACAATGAGTCCAACCAGACACAGACTGCACTCAGCATAGTCAGTGATTTTCATACAGAGCGCTACGTGGCGTTACAAACATAAAAACCTAAACAGCCTACTTACAATGGTTCAACGATCAACTCTGAAGTGTACTCTGCTACCGTCAGGAAATTTAAGAAACGACTTCAGCATGTTCATTGCCACGAAAATGCAAATGAACTTCCCCTTCTCCAAGACAAAGCAAGGCCTCACACAAGTCTACGAACCTGAGAGGAGCTCACAGAACTGATTGGACTATTCTTCCTCATCCACCCTGCAGGCTGGATCTCGCACCTTCCGATTTACATCTGTTTGGACCAATGAAGGATGCATCCCGCGGATAGCAGTATGTGGATGATGAGGAGGTTATTGATGCAGCGAGGCGTCGGCTCCAGCGTCGATCAGTTGACTGCTACCATGCGGGCATACAGCCCCTAACAGTAACGCGGTGTAAGGACGTGGCACTGAACGGAGACTATGTTGCAAAATAGAGTTCTGTAGCAAAAAGAGAGTAGGATAAAGGGATGTATTGGAATCGCGAGGAAAACCGACCTGCTTTCAGAAAAAAATGCATTACTTACTGAACGGCCGTCGTACATGCAGACAGATTTGTACTGTAGGCTTTGACAACAATGGAATTCAGGGAAGACATAGTGATGGAAAGGGCGGAGTAACGAGTGAAAGTGATGGAATACAAGGAGTGAACATAATGTCATAAGGAAGACTGCACTGTAGTTCCTTCTCTAGATTGTCGCACAGATGACAAAATGGTAGATATCGAAATAGACGACAGAGGGATAGAGAAACAATTAAAATCGTTCAAAAGAGGAAAGGCCTCTGGACCTGATGGGATACCAGTTCGATTTTACACAGAGTACGCGAAAGAACTTGCCCCCCTTCTTGCAGCGGTGTACCGTAGGTCTATAGAAGAGCGTAGCGTTCCAAAGGATTGGAAAAGGGCGCAGGTCATCCCCGTTTTCAAGAAGGGACGTCGAACAGATGTGCAGAACTATAGACCTATATCTCTAACGTCGATCAGTTGTAGAATTTTGGAACACGTATTATGTTCGAGTATAATGACTTTTCTGGAGACTAGAAATCTACTCTGTAGGAATCAGCATGGGTTTCGAAAAAGACGGTCATGTGAAACCCAGCTCGCGCTATTCGTCCACGAGACTCAGAGGGCCATAGACACGGGTTCACAGGTAGATGCCGTGTTTCTTGACTTCCGCAAGGCGTTCGATACAGTTCCCAACAGTCGTTTAATGAACAAAGTAAGAGCATATGGACTATCAGACCAATTGTTTGATTGGATTCAGGAGTTCCTAGATAACAGGACGCAGCATGTCATTCTCAGTGGAGAGAAGTCTTCCGAAGTAAGAGTGATTTCAGGTGTGCCGCAGGGGAGTGTCATAGGACCGTTGCCATTCACAATATACATAAATGACCTGGTGGATGACATCGGAAGTTCACTGAGGCTTTTTGCAGATGATGCTGTGGTGTATCGAGAGGTTGTAACAATGGAAAATTGTACTGAAATGCAGGAGGATCTGCAACGAATTGACGCATGGTGCAGGGAATGGCAATTGAATCTTAATGTAGACAAGTGTAATGCGCTGCGAATACACAGAAAGATAGATCCTTTATCATTTAGCTACAAAATAGCAGGTCAGCAACTGGAAGCAGTTAAAACCACAAATTATATGGGAGTACGCATTAGGAGTGATTTAAAATGGAATTGATCGTCGGTAAAGCAGATGCCAGACTGAGATTCATTGGAAGAATTCTAAGGAAATTCAATCCGAAAACAAAGGAAGTAGGTTACAGTACGCTTGTTCGCCCACTGCTTGAATACTGCTCAGCAGTGTGGGATCCGTACCAGATAGGGTTGATAGAAGGTATACAGAAGATCCAACGGAGAGCAGCGCGCTTCGTTACAGGATCATTTAGTAATCGCGAAAGCGTTACGGAGATGATAGATAAACTCCAGTGGAAGACTCTGCAGGAGAGACGCTCAGTAGCTCGGTACGGGCTTTTGTTGAAGTTTCGAGAACATACCTTCATCGAAGAGTCAAGCAGTATATTGCTCCCTCCTACGTGTATCTCGCGAAGAGACCATGAGGATAAAATGAGAGAGATTAGAGCCCACTCAGAGGCATACCGACAATCCTTCTTTCCACGAACAGTTTGAGACTGGAATAGAAGGGAGAACCGATAGAGGTACTCAAGGTATCCTCCGCCACACACCGTCAGGTGGCTTGCGGAGTATGGATGTAGATGCAGATGTAGATGAACCTGTGGTTGGGGAATGTCGTAGATGCAGGATGTGTCACTGATACATTTTGCAGCTCATGTAAGACGATATCTGGCTCTCCAGTACGGTCTAAGGTGGAAAAATTGAGCAGTACTTGTACCTTCGCCTTCAACATCATCTGACGTGGAGCGCCGAAGTGAGCAGTCTTACCAAGATTTACGACATGATCAGGGGTTGTTCGAAAGAGAGACGAGTGCAGTATTGCATCCAAATGCGAGGACGACACGTGGAACACGGTGGACCCTCGTGCAAATGTGCTACAATCTTACAAAAACAAATAGGGTGTGTTTCACTATGTCGTCGTGATCGGTGCGACTTAACATTGTTGCGATGTTGGCTTTACCGAAGGCACTAAGATCAAGTATGTTGTTTATATATTTATGATTTATGCTACGTTTTTTATTAAACCATCAATATATCCTAGATCTTGAACTCCCCCTGTATCCCACGCATGAACAACGAACATGGAAAGCGAAAAAGTGCATTGCGGACATGATACCCGCAGATCCAACTCTTTTCGTAAACTTTCATACCAAGTTTCCTCGTATACTCTCTTCTTTTACCACCACAAGCGTAGTAATCTTAACGAAGTTCTGCTCGTAAATATTTAGTGTGTGTCTTACCTTTTCCTACGTCCCACTCAGACGGAATATTCCAAGAAGCTGCTTCTCTACCCGTATACTTTGCACCTAATCAGTGAGCCCCACCCCACGCCTTGTCCTCGTTAGATTTAAGTTTGGAATAGATCTACTTGACTCTGTAACCCTCACTTTCTCCTCCAAAGATCTACTGGAAAAGGGCCTCTTTAGCCTATCATCAGCCAGCCGGTGTGACCGAGCGGTTCTAGGCGCTTCAGTCGGGAACCGCGTGACCGCTACGGTCGCAGGTTCGACTCCTGCCTGGGGCATGGATGTGTGTGATGTCCTTAGGTCAGATAGGTTTAAGTAGTTCTAAGTTCTAGGGGACTCATGACCTCCGATGTTAAGTCCCGTTGTGCTCAGAGCCATTTGAACCATTTTAGCATATCATCTACAGATTGTGCCAAATTGCTTGCACATACTTTCAAAGAAAACTACTGAGCTGCAGCTGTGAGTAACATGGCACCCTTAGTGTCGGCAGGAATGACGTCACATCAGAGCATGCACTTCGAAAGCAGACAGCTGCGTTCCATCTCTGAATTGATAGCAGCACAGCTGACCACCATTTCACTATTTGACAAATGTTTTTAGTTATCGTGGAGAGAGCACTAAAAAATTTGTTTTAGTCCGTTTCTATTTGCATACCAGCACGCATTCAAAGAGAAATGGCGTAACTTTAGTCCCATTTCCAACTCGTATTCGAAGAGAAATGGTAGAAGTTTAGTGCGATGTTTACAATGTGTTGTGCTATAGCGGGTTGTAGTACATTAGCAGATGATTCATCACCACTGCTTAAAAGGTAACTAGCGTACAGTAAATGTGCTGAAGTCGTATGTATTTATTATTGATGTAGACTATCGTCATTTTAGCACTGTTAGGTGATAACCCAATCGAAAAGTTTACGTTTCGGATACATTTGTATTTAACACAACAATAATTCGTCCTAAAGTCAGTGTTGGGTTGCAACCACACAAATATCTCGCAAAAGGCTCGTTTACATACCCATGTTTGCTGCAACGTTTTTGTTTCTATCATTCATGTACTTTCACCCCCCTTAGTTTACGCTATTAACCGTGATACATTCTGTATCTTGCGACATCAATGCCAGTCCAGAAATTGTCAATAGAAACCTCTCAAGGGGAAAAAAGGAAGTATACTTGTAGAATTCGATGCAAAAACATGATATTACAGATAATGAAATCAAAATTCTGCCGTAGAAAACCATTCCACCATCTTATGACGCACGAATTATTATGTATCCAAACAATATTCCTATCTCATATTAACTAAAGAGTGCCAGGCTTTACCTCACTTATGCATTAAATTTGGATTCCTTTTTTTATATAAACTCAGAAACGCAGCGGTCTAAGGATATTGTGGACGCACAAGGTTTCAGTTACTGTGCCAGCCCCCCTTTTTTTTCTTTTTCTTTTTTTTACGGTATAGTTCGTTGTGTTTGGTCTGGGCGGACGTCACAAGACATCTGTTCAAGTTGATCGTTGATTCCTTGACTCAGTTTTTTTTTTTATTATAGAGAGCACACAGCCCTCTGACCGAACACGCTGAGCTACCGTGCCGGCTTGTTGCTGCAGGTGAAGCACAACCGTTCCGCTAGCGCTCGCCTCGAGTCATTTGTCTGTGTGCGTCACTGACAGGCCGGCGATAAAGACTTCTCTCTCTCTCTCTTTCCCTCAGTAGGCGATTAACGGTTCCAAAAACTTTCCACGCACCGTCCCTCCGAGGATTACCGAACAGGATGAGCCCTCCTAATACCACGGCGCTTTGCTCTCGCTTCATTTGGGACGGACTGAAGCAACCGGGTTGAATCGAGACGTGTAGTTCTTACGGCTCTGCAGTCACGGAGAAGGAGAAGTTGGTCTTAAAACTCGGAGCTGATCTGGCGGTAGCAAAGACGGAATTAGAGCAGTCGAAAGATGAAGCTGGCAGGAGTTACGTTAGGAATAGTGTAGATGACTCATGACGATGAGGTCCCATACTCCGAGGAGCGTAGGGGACGATGCGGCAGACCCGACCGCCGTACTAGGCAAGGTCCTAGCGGAGGTGGTTTGCATTGCCTTACTCCGACCGTAATGGGGATTAATGATGATGACGATGATAAAGAAGACCACACAACAACACCCAGTCATCTAGAGCCAGGAAAAATTCCTAACCCCTCCAGGAATCGAACCCGCGACCCCGTGCGCGGGAAGCGAGAACGCTACCGGAAGACCACGGGTAATGACTGGACAGTGGGTAAACTTACCAAATCGGGCAGAGGTTCAAAAGATGCTAAAAGTCTTCTAGCAACAGCTTTGTTGCTCTGGAGACTGTAGACAAAAGACTGAAAGCAACCCAAGCAGATCAGGAACACTTTCACACATCAGAGAAAAAGGTCCAAGTTACTGCTATAAAAAGACCAAAAGAAGGTCAATCTGCCAGGGAACAGTAGTGGCATGAGAATTTCAGGACAAGTACAAATGTCCCGTTGTAATGAATACCAGACAACTTGTACTTTTCAGGCAACTGTAGGGGTTAGTAGTGTCACTTCTCGTCTCATCATATCCCACATGTGCTCGATTGGAGAGAAGTCCGGGGATCGTACTGGCCATGGAAGTCGTTACACGTCTTGCAGAGCATACTGAGTTTCACAGGCAGAGTGTGGGCGATCGTTGTCCACAACAAATCACCTCCCTGTTGCAGGAACGGCAAAAGAACGCGTCTAACAAAACTCTGCACGTACCGAGCGCTGGTTAGCGTCTCATGCAGAAAGTCCAAATGTTAACCAGAATTGTAGCTTATCGCACCCCAGACCATAAGGCTGGAGACGGGGCCAGTGTGTCTCGGACGAATGCACTCTTTGAGGAAGTGATCACCAGGTCTACGTCGTACGCGCAAACAACCATCACTTGCGCGGAGGCAGAATTTGCTTTCATCGCTCAAGGTAACGACGCGCTGAAGACCGTAGCGCGCCATTCCAAGTGAACATCTGACGACACCTGTCGAGCCGAGCACGTCGATGCTGCGGCGTGAGAGGAAGACGGGCCAGAGGTGTGCGTGCCCTGTAGACCCACTGTAATAACAGGTTCGCAACCCCTCGTGTTGTCACGTCGGGGGTCACAATCCCTCGTCTCTGTGCCGTGTCAGCTGTTCGATCTGCCAAAGCTGCCTTTACATTACGATGATCCTAGCGGTCGTCAGTGCTGCATGGACGTCCAGAACTTGGTCTACGGATGTGGGAATGTTCACATGACCTCCGACATCAGCATGATTGCACAGATGATGCAGCACGTCCAACTTGTGCGGCAGTTCTCCGAAAGGACCACCCGCCACTGGGAAGGCCACAATTGGACCCTTTTCAAGCTCGCTCAATTGGCTGTAGGAAGCACGAGTGCGTCTGCCCGGCGTGGTTGCCTCCTAGATGAGATTAGATTAGATTAGTACTTGTGTCCATAGATCATGAATACAACACTTCGTAATGATCTGGAATGTGTCAGGTTAATAAAAGGTGTCTATAAGAAATTACATTAGTCAAAATATCACATGACACTCAATATTTTTAATTTTTTTGTGGGGGTTGGGAAATTGCCCACTTACTACATCCAAAAATTCATATACTGAGTAGAAGGAGTTGCCATTAAGAAATTCTTTTAATTTCCTTTTAAACGCTATATGGCTATCTGTCTGACTTTTGATGCTATTAGGTAAGTGAGCAAAGACTTTTGTGGCAGCATAATTTACCCTCTTCTGAGCCAAAGTTAGATTTAACCTTGAGTAGTGAAGATCATCCTTTATCCTAGTGTTGTAGCCATGCACACTGCTATTACTTTGGAATTCGTTCTGATTGTTAATAACAAATTTCACACGTGAGTATATATACTTTGTGAGGCTAGAGTGAAGATCCCTATTTGTTTAAATAAGCGTCTGCGGGATGATCTTGGATTAGCTCCAGCAATTATTCTGATTACACACTTTTGTGCAATAAACGCTCTTTTACTCAATGATGAGTTACCCCAGAATATGATGCCATACGAAAGCGGAGAATGAAAATAGGCGTGGTAAGCTAATGTACGCAGATGTATATCGCCAAAATTTGCAATGACCCTAATAGCATAAGTAGCTAAACTCAAACATTTCAGCAGATCCTCAGTGTGTTTTTTTTTTTTTTTCAGTTCAACCCCTCATCAATGCATACACCTAGAAATTTTGAATATTCTACCTTAGCTACCGATTTCTAATCGAAGTTTATATTTATTAATGGGGTCATTCCATTTACTGTGTAGAACTGTATATACTGTGTTTTGTCAAAGTTTAATGAGAGCCCATTTGCAGAGAACCACTTAATGATTTTCTGAAAAACATCATTTACAATTTCACCAGTTAATTCTTGTCTGTCGGGTGTGATAGCTATACTTGTATCACCGGCAAAAAGTACCAGCTTTGCATCTTCGTGAATATAGAATGGCAAGTCATTAATATATATTAAGATCAGCAGAGGACCCAAGACCGAACCTTGCGGCGCCCCATTCTTGATTGTTCCCCAGTTTGAGAAATCACCAGTTTTTGCATATTATGTGAACTGCTTATTTCAACTTTCTGCACTCTTCCAGTTAGGTATGATTTAAACCATTTGAGCACTGTCCCATTCATACCACAGTACTTGAGCTTATCTAGAAGTATTCCATGATTTACACGATCAAAAGCCTTTGATAGATCACAAAAAATCCCAACGGGTGACTTCTGGTTACTCGAGCTTTTAATATTTCATTAGTGAAAGTATATATAGCATTTTCCGTTGAAAAACCCTTCTGGAAACCAAACTGACATTTTGTTAAAACTTTATTTTTACAAAGGTGTGAAGCTACTCTACAATACATTACTTTTTCAAGAATTTTGGATAAGGCAGTCAGAAGACATTGGGCGGTAGTTGTTGACATCAGACGTATCCCCTTTTTTATGCAGTGGTTTAACAATGGCATACTTCAGTCTATCTGGGAAAATACCCTGCTTCGGAGAGCTATTACATATGTGGCTAAGAATCCTACTTATTTCTTGGGAACAAGCTTTTATTATCCTGCTGGAAATGGCATCAATTCCATGTGAGCTTTTATTCTTGAGAGAGTTTATTATCTTCCTAATTTCAGATGGAGAGGTGGGTGGAATTTCAATTGTATCAAATGGTGTGGGTAAGGCCTCTTCCATTAACTGCCTTGCTTCTTCTAATGAACATTTAGATCCTATTTTCTCTACAACATTTAAAAAATGATTATTCAAAATGTTTTCGACTTCCGGCTTGTTGTTTATCAAGTTTCCATTCGCTTTGATGGTGATGCTGTCATCCTGTACTCTTGGTTGTCCTTTCTCCCTCATAATAATATTACAAATTGTTTTGATTTTGTTATCAGATGTATTAATCTCAGACATGATGCACATGCTTCTAGACTTTTTAATAAGCTTTCTTAATATAGCACAGTAGATTTTACAATTTTTGGCTGTTTCTGGGTCATTACTCTTTCTTGTTGTTAGATACAGTTCCCTTTTGTGGTTACAATATATTTTTATTCCTTTAGTAAGCCAAGGTTTTTTGCATGGTTTCTTATAATTAGATTTAACTACTTTCTTTGGGAAACAGTTTTCAAATTCTCTTACAAGTGTATCATGAAATAAGTTATATATTAAATTAGCATCGGGTTCCTTGTACACCTCATCCCAGTCTAACTGCTGAAGATTTTCTCTGAAATTTCTAATAGTTGAGTCATTAATTGAATGCACAACTTTGGAGGGTAGTTTTGAATTACTTAATGGAGCTATGTCATATACTGTAACTAGCTGAGCATCATGATCAAAAAGCCCATTCTCAACAGGACAAGAATTTATGTTTTTAAACCTATCTTGGTCTATAAAAGCGTTATCTATCAATGTGCTGCTGTCCTTTACCACCCAAGTGGGAAAATTAATGACAGATTTCAAATTGAAAGAACCAAGCAAGACTTCCAGGTCATTCTTCCTATTACACACTTTCAGTGAATCAACATTGAAGTCCCCACAAATAATAATTTTCTTTCCCCTATCTGACAGATAGCACAACAAGGCATCCAAGTTTTCCAGGAATAAATGAAAGTTTCGTGAAGGGGACCTATATACTGTTACAATTATAAAACAGCCCTCCTTCAGTTTAAGTTGACAGGCACATGCTTCTATATGTTGCTCTAGACAAAACATTTTTGTATCTAAGCTTTCTACACAGTGATAACTTTTGACATATATGGCAATTCCTCCTCCCACCTTATTCTCTCTACCCATATGTGCAGCTAGTTTATAACCACTGATATTTACCTTTTCCATATCAGACACAATGTGATGCTCAGACAGGCATAGTATATCTATTACATTATCAGATTCAATGTTATCTAAACAAACCAGGAGCTCATCTACTTTATTCTTCAATCCCAGAATATTTTGGTGAAAAATGGTAACATTATTTTTTATTTTACTTTTGTGAGAATCTACTTTTTTCTTTAATCCACCAATATTTTGGTTAAATATGGTAACATTATTATTTATTTTCCTGCTGTGAGAATTTTGTGAGTATTGGACCTCTTTGGCACCTGCCTGCCTGAACTTCTCATTACACACTGATATTAGTCTAAAAAAGAGGTACATCCATGAGTACTAGTGTCCCCCCTTATGGATTTCGCTAACAACCCTGTCAGTTTACCCTTCCCTTTCCTATTGAGATGTAGGCCATGCCTTGTGAAATCCCCCCTGTCAATAGCCTCGACAGGAACCAATCCAATGTCTGACAGAGTGGCCGCCCTACGCAACTGATCCAACTCCATATTTACCCTCCTGACAGAGCAGTTCAACTGGGGCTGACCATGCCGCATGAAAGCAGGCACCAGCCCAACATTAGTATGGGTCGTTGCCGAGGCTATTTTCACCAGGTCACACTCAATGCTGTAGCCCTGATCCCTATCAATACTGTTTCCCACTCCACCCACTATCATCACACGATCCTGTTTTGTGAAACCCTTGTACAAGGAACCTATATCCTCTACCGCCTGGCTAAGACTTGCACTTGGCTTGAAAAAGTTTGTGACCTGGTAACTGTCACCTAATTTTTCCTGCAAAATCTGGCCCACACCTCTTCCATGGCTGCTACCTAGCAATAGAACTTCCCTCGTACTTTCTATTTTTTTTTGAAACATTTGGTTTCCTAGTGAGATTCTGTTGCATCGTAACTACATCTACTTCTACTGGAGCCTCCTCCTTACTTTACTGTGGTAGCAAGGCAAATCTATTGGTTGTGCCAATTGGGAAACTGTCAGACACTGTCCTCTTTCTGTGGCCCCTGTTCCCAGCCACCACTTTCCACCGCTGCTTGCCCTCCTCCCCCCTTAACCTCTTCAGTTCCTCCCTCGCTCTGTCCAAATCAGCCTGAAGGGCTCTAATTTTCTCCTCCTGTTCAGCTATAATCCTATCTCTTGAGCAAACCCTGCAAGAGAATGGAAGCGTCTCGTTTGCTTCCCCAATTCCCACGCCGCTGCAATTTCCGCAATGAAACCACCTGTCACAACAGCTGCACAAAACCCCTGAACTAACTTTCCTACTGCAGCTCACACACTTAGTATCCATGCTAGTTTAGAAATTAGTTAAGAGATTTACTAAGTGATAACGATAATATATTAAATACAGATGCAAAAGGACACTAAATATGTTTTGGAAACTAATATGTAAGTAAACTATTACTAAATGCACTTAAATTTGTGGTATAACGCTAAATATACACGATCAAAAATTAGGCCTAAACAGCCGAATGTAACCAAAACGAACTTTTTGCGATAAGTAGAAGAATACGTAAATAAAAGAAAAATCTTTAATGGCAAGCTTGAAGAGCACACCAATGAAGGTATTTAATAAGTTAATCTATACCAAATGCACTTAAGATTGCGGTATAACGATAAGAATGCACACACGGAAAGTAAGGCAAAGCCGCAAAATATAAACAAAATGAACTTTTCGCGATTACTGGAACAATACGCCAATAAAAGAAAAACCTTTAATGGTGAGCTTGAAAGGCACCCTAATGAACGTATTTAATCAGTTAAACTACAGCAAATGCACTTCCAATTGCGGTATAACGCTAAATATGCACACTCGAAAACTTAGGCCTAAGCAGCAGTAAGTAAACAAACGAACTTTTCGCGATTACTAGAACACTACGCAAATAAGAGAAAAAAACTTTTAATGGTGAGCTTGAAGAATACACTAAAGAACGTATTTAATTAGTTAAAAGTGTTCAACTACAATTAATTACAACGTAAGTAACTTATCTTTCACGAGAGTTCTGTCTCCGTACGTGCAGCCTTGTGCAGGGCTACCAACTTGCTTCACAAGTTTGCTCCACGCTGAGCCTTTTGGCTGTGAGCATCCCCTATTAAAGGATTGACACAGACAGCACTCTGATAGCTATTCCACTACGCTATCTGTTGGCGGACGACGTTGAAACCATTATCAGTATATCTAATATCGCTCCCAGGTGGCACTACGGTCGCAGGTTCGAATCCTGCCTTGGGCATGGATGTGTGTGATGTCCTTAGGTTAGTTAAGTTTAAGTAGTTCTAAGTTCTAGGGGACTGATGTCCTCAGAAGTTAAGTCCCATAGTGCTCGGAGCCATTTGAACCATTTGAACCCAGGTGGCTTATACTATCATCGGATCAGAATCGAAGTCGTCTTCCCAGGTATACTAATTTTCTTTTGCGGCAGTATATTGCGTGACTCTTTGCGTAACAGTTGGAGCTTTCCACTGAACATCTAAATGCAGAGCTTCAGGAGTCAACCAGTGTAGCGCGGCGATCACACGTGGATGTGATTGATGCATCACCTCTCACACGGTCGAACCACGCACGGCGTGGTTTACATCTGAATGTTCCCGGTAAGAGGTTGTTTGCACTATTAATTTCCAGAAAAACTCACTGTCCAATCCCTATGATTTCCAATATTGCCACTAGACGTTTCTTAGGGTAAATGTTTCCGATGGACATAGCTGCCGAATAACCAGAAACAGCTACAGTAACCAGTAGAGACTTTAAAAAAAGAGGGGAACGGCAGCTTTGATGCCACAAAGGAAAGTGGTGTTGTGATCTTCAGTTCGAACACTGGTTTTATGCAGCTGTCCACACTAGTCTATCCTGTGCAAGTCTCTTCATCTCTACATAACTACCTCAACCTACATCAATTTGAATCTGACTACAGTATACAGTCTTGATCTCATCTACGATTTTTACCCATCAACATTCAATCCAGCACCAAACTGACCCGAGCGGTCTAAGGTGCTGCAGTCATCGGCTGTGCGGCTGGTCCCGGCGGAGGTTCGAGTCCTCCCTCGGGCATGGGTGTGTGTGTTTGTCCTTAGTATAATTTGGGTTAAGTAGTGTGTAAGCTCAGGGGCTGATGACCTTAGCAGTTAAGTCCCATAACGTCTCACACACATTTGAACATTTTTGAACCAAATTGACAAGCTTCAGGATGTGTGCTGTCGACGAGTCCTCTCTTTTAATGCAGTTGCGACATAAATTTCATTTTTCTTCAGTTCGATTCACTTCCCCATTATTACCTATTAGATCTACCCATCTAATCTTCAGCATTATTCTATACTACCACTTTTCAAAAGTTTCTACTTTCTTCTTGCCTGAACTGTTGATCGTTTCGCTTACATACAAGCCTACACTCCAGACAAATACCTTCAGAAAATACTTCCTAACACTTAAATTTATGTTCGCTGAAATAAATTCCTCTTTCTCGGAAATGTTTTGTTGTTGTTTCCGGTTTGCATTTTATATCGCCCTCGTTCTGCCATCATCAATTAAACACAAAGGATAAGAGTTATACTGCATTTTGTTTCTCCCACCAAAACATGAGAATCTTATTACGAAGGGTGTCCAGGAGGTAAGTTTCAGTCGGTCGCGAAATGGAGACCACAGCGAAAATCCGATGAAGTTTTTCACAGACGTATTGGGAAGTGTCTCTAATGTGTCTGCCGATCCTGTCACGTTGTACTTTGCAGTTCTGAGAACGCAGTGACCACGTAAAGATGCCTAGAAGAATAGTGTCTCCCGCCAACTATGGGTGCCTTCCGAGAGATTTCACCTGATTTGATGCAACGACGAAGACGCTCCTGCAGCGTTCTCGATATGAAGTGTCTAATCACCCACCATACAGCCGGGACTTGCCTCCCTTTGATTTTCATCTCTACTCACACGAATCGCCGGCTATGAAGACAACGCTTTAGCACAGACAGCAAACTGTAGACCAGCATAGAGAATTGGTGGAAAGCGGAGGCGATTGTCTTTTATGACGAAGGTATTGGAAAGTCGGTACAACGCCATGACAAATGACTAAGTCGTAGTGGCGACTGTGTAGAAAAATAGCTGGAAGGCTTAGTTAACTGTTGCAAATAAAACATTTCTGATTTTCACTGTGGTTTCCATTTCGCGACCGATCGGAACTTAATTTCTGGACAACCCTCGCATTTCAGAAGGATGAGCTTTTCTGATCACTGCAGAAAGCTGTAAAAACTGAAAGTATTTCTACGAATTTGCTATACATAACAGAACATTTGGAAGTCACTGAAGAAAGGTCAATAAAGTCTAAGGTCATAGACTTAAACCAGTATTGCACCGAACAGGTAACCTCGGTAACAGACTTGGAACGTGCAAGGTATCGGTTCCGACAGTCCACAGGCCCCCAACAGCAATTTTTAATACTTGATGAAGTAGTTAGAGTGGGTCCTAATAAGAAGTATAAGAAGTAACTGGGAAGCCATTTTATATGGAGATTTCAGTATTGGTTTCATACCGGAAAGTAATGATTGAAAGCACTTCGAGTTATTACTGTCCAGCTGTAGTTTGTTCCTTGCCGTATCGTTCCCAACAAGGGTATGGTGCAGCTAAGATTGACAATTTATTTATCAATCTCTTTTTCATGGAACAGATGTGATTACCATTACGAATAAGTGATCTGAACATCATGGTCACAACCCAACAACAGATCATCCTCATCAATGAGCATTATTTAAGAAGGGAAACATTGACTTTCACAAAATCAGAAATGCTGATTTTATCACACAGTTCAGAGCGTATTTGCAGGATGGGCATTGAGAAGTTTTCCAAGGACACTCAATAGATGAAAAAGGCAATTTTTTCCTTATTTCCTTATAAATCTATGATTCAAATTTTCCTTTACCAGTGTTTGTAACAGAGATTTTCTGCGCCGCTAATCACTACAGTATATTTTAGTGAAACCTGTGTGCCATTAAAATTTTCGTTTTTCATACTTTTGTGTGTGATCCATTTATATGTAAAGAAAACATCATATCAATCAGCGTATGTCATGTCTTATGTGATTCCTGCCTCACGTATATGCAAAAGAGGGTGCTTTGCTCCCGTGGATGACACTACACCACTGAAGTTTTCTCTAAGACGGCAGCGGCAGATGAATGGTTGAAGTTGAAACACGTGGATGAAGTGTGAAGTCGGACAAAAGGAACGTGTATGTTTATTAATGAAAAAGGTGTGTCATTTTCGCGGGAACAATTAATTTTCTTTGTGATAATAGTCAGATGTTGTAAAATGGAAAAGTGAGTTAAAAATATTGAGAGGTAGCGGAAGCAGTGTTCTGGAGTTCAGAGATGCGCAGGACAAAAATGTTGCCAGAAGCTTCTAGGAATGCCTTGTAATAAAACACGAGATTTTAGGAAGAGGCAATGAGATTTAAAAATATCAGAAAAGAAGAAACAAGAGAGCAGATCGCAAGAGATAAGACTTGAGATTAAATTTTTAGTGAAAAGAAGACAACTAAAAGCTGAAAATAGCGAGTATACGCTGCATTAATAGAGACTGCGTACGAAGTAGAGAGAGGCATTATTTTGACTAAGGGAGAGACTGTGAACTACAGTCGTGGTGCGTACGTTTACTGGTTTTCGTGTTTCAGGGTGTGGATAATAAAGCAACCAGCTACTGTAGAAAGTTATCTGTATGCACTGTACATGTACATTACATATTTTTTGGGACGTCTTCGGAAATGCCATTTTCGAGATTTATAGTAGTATTTTTGGAAAAAATTACCTTTTTCATCTATTGAGTGTCCTTGGTAAACTTCTCATTGCCCATCCTGCAGATATTCTCTGAATTGTGTGATTGGATCAACATTTCTGATTTTGTGAAAGTCAATGTTTCCCTTCATAACTAATTCTGATTGATGAGGATGATCTGTTGTTCGGTTTTGACCACGATCTTCAGATCACTTATTCGCAATGGTGATCATATCTGTTTCACGAAAAAGAGATTGAGAAATAAATTGTCAATCGTTATTGCACCACACCCTTGTTGAGAACGATATGGCAAGGAAAAAAAACAAAGTGAACATTAATAACTCGAAGTGCTCATAATCAGTACTTTGTGATATGAAACCAAAATTGAAATCTCCATATAAAATAGCTTCCCAATTCTTTCTTGTAAGTCATATTACGACCCTCTCTAACTGATTAATCACGTATTAAAAATTGCTTTTGGGGGCCTACGGACTGTCAGAATGTTATCTTGGACGTTCCAAGTCTGTTACCGAGGTATGGCATTTAAAGACCTGCTCGGTGCAGTTCTGGTTTAAAACTATGACCTTAGACTTTATTGCACTTTTTTCGGTGACTTCCAAATGATGTTCTGTTATGCACAGCATATTTGTAGAAAATACCTTCAGTATTTACAACTTCCTGCAGTGATCAGAAAAGCTCATCCTTCTGAAATGCGACGGTTGTCCAGAAAGTAGGTTTTGATCAGTCGCGAAATGGAAACCACAGTGAAAATCAGAAATTTTTTTATTTGCAACAGAGAAGTAGAGTCATAAGCAGATTTACCAAAGTCTTTATTAGCAATTTCAAACATATGATAAGTGCGAAACGAAAAAACACCTTCCAGCTATTTTTCTACATAGTCGCCACTATGACTTAGGCATTTGCCGTAGCGTTATACCGACTTTCCAATAGGTTAGTCATACAAGGCAACCGCCTGCGCTTTCCACCAATTATCTATGCTGGTCTTCAGTTTGCTGTCTGTGCTAAAACGTTGTCTTCATAGCCAGAGATTCGTGTGAGTAGAGATGAAAATCAAAGGGAGGCAAGTCCCGGCTGTTTGGTGGGTGATCAGACACTTCATACCGAAAACGCTGCAGGAGCTTCTTGGTCGCCCCTGCAGTGTGCGGCAGAGAAGTGTCATGAATAGGGAAATGCATGACAGTTACGTTGCATGAAATCAGGAGAAATCTCTCGGAAGGCACCCATAGTTGGCGGGAGACACTATTCTTCTAGGCATCTTTACGTGGTCACTGTGTTCTCAGAACTGCAAAGTACAACGTGACGGGATCCGCAGACACACTAGAGACACTTCTCAATACGTCTGTGAAAAACTTCATCGGATTTTCGCTGAGGTCTCTATTTCGTGACGGATTGGAACTTACTTCCTGGACACCCTTCGTAATAAGATTCTCGTGTTTGGGTGAGAGAGTCAGAATGCATTATAACTCTTACCCTTTTTGTTTAATTGATGATGGCAGAACGAGGGGGATATAAAATGAAGACCGGAAACAACAACAAAACATTTCCGAGAAAGAGGAATTTGTTTCAGCGAATATAAATTTAAATGTTAGGAAATATTTTCTGAAGGTATTTGTCTGAAGTGTAGCCTTGTATGTAAGCGAAACGATCAACAGTTCAGGCAAGAAGAAAATAGAAACGTTTGAAAGGTGGTGGTATAGAATGATGCTGAAGATTAGATGGTTAGATCTAATAGGTAATAAGGAAGATATGAATCAAACTGAAGATAAAAGAAATTTATGTCGCAACTGTATTAAAAGAGAGGACTCGTCGACAGCACACATCCTGAAGCGTGTCAGTTTCGTGCTGAACTGAATATTGATGGGTAAAAATCGTAGATGAGATCAAGACTGTATACTATAGTCAGATTCAAATTGATGTAGGTTGAGGTAGTTATTCAGATACGAAAAGACTTGCACAGGACAGACTAGTGTGGACAGCTGCATAAAACCAGTGTTCGAACTGAAGATCACAACACCACTTCTCTTTGTGGCACCGAAGCTGCCGTTTCTTTCTGTTTTTTTAATTATCTACTGGTTACTGTACTGTTTCTGGTTATTCGGCAGCTATGTCTATCTGAAACATTTACACTAAGAAAGGTCTAGTGACAATATTGGAAATCATAGGGATAGGACAGAGAGTGCTCTGGTCACATTGGATGTTCATGGAAATTAATAGTGCAAATAACCTCTTACCAGGAACATTCAGATGTAAACCACGCCGTGTGTGGTTCGACCGTGTGAGAGGTGGTGCATCAATCACATCCACGTGTGATCGCCGCGCTACGCTCGGTGACTCCTGCAGCTCTGCATTTAGATGGGCTGATAATGGTTTTAGCGTCATCCGTTCCAACAGCTAGCGTAGTGGAATAGCTACCAGAGTGCTGTCTGTGTCTACCCTGTAATAGGGGATGCTCACAGCCAAAAGGCTCAGTGTGGCGGAAACGTTTGAAGCAAGGAGGCAACCACGCCGCGCAGACGCACTCGTGCTTCCGACAGCCAATTGAGCGAGCTTGAAAAGGGTCCAATTGTGGCCTTCCCAGTGGCGGCTGGTCCTTTCGGAGAACTGCCGCACAAGTTGGACGTGCTGCATCATCTGTGCAATCATGCTGATGTCGGAGGTCATGTGAACATTCTCACGTCCGTAGACCAAGTTCTGGACGTCCATGCAGCACAGACGGCCGCTAGAATCGTCGTAATGTAAAGGCAGCTTTGGCAGATCGAACAGCTGACACGGCACAGAGACGAGGGATTGTGACCCCTGACGTGACAACACGAGGGGTTGCGAACCTGTTATTACAGTGGGTCTACAGGGCACGCACACCTCTGGCCCGTCTTCCTCTCACGCCGCAGCATCGACGTGCTCGGCTCGACAGGTGTCGTCAGATGTTCACTTGGAATGGCGCGCTACGGTCTTCAGCGCGTCGTTACCTTGAGCGATGAAAGCAAATTCTGCCTCCGCGCAAGTGATGGTTGTTTGCGCGTACGACGTAGACCTGGTGATCACTTCCTCAAAGAGTGCATTCGTCCGAGACACACTGGCCCCGTCTCAAGCCTTATGGTCTGGGGTGCGATAAGCTACAATTCTGGTTAACATTTGGATTTTCTGCATGAGACACTAACCAGCGCTCGGTACGTGCAGAGTTTTGTTAGACGCGTTCTTTTGCCGTTCTTGGAACAGGAAGGTGATTTGTTGTGGATAACGATCGCTCACACACTGCCTGTGAAACTCAGTATGCACTACAAGACGTGTAGCGACTTCCATGGCCAGCCCAATCTCCAGACTTGTATCCAACCGAGCTCATGGGGGATATGATGGGACGAGAAGTGGCACTGCTAAGCCCTACATTTGCCTGAGAAGTACAAGCTGTCTGGTATTCATTACAAAGGGACCTTTGTAGTTGCCGTGAAATTCTCTTGCTACTACTGTTCCATGGCAGATGGACCTTGTTTTGGTCTTTTTGTACTTCTGTCTACCATTAGCAGTGGCTTGCACCTTTTTCTCTGATGTGTGAAAGTGTTCCTGATCTGCGTGGGTTGCTTTCAGTCTCTTGTCTACAGTCTTCAGAGCAACAAAACTGTTGCTAGAAGACTTAGCATCCTTTGAACCCCTGCCTGATTTGGTAGGTTTAACCACTGACCAGTCATCTACACTATTCCTAACATAACTTCTGCAAGCTTCATCTTTCAACTGCTCTAATTCCATATTTGCTACTGCCAGATCAACGTCGAGTTTTAAGACCAGCTTCTGAAACGAAAGTTGACGAGAAAGTACTGTTGTCTTTTATATTTCGGGAAAAGCATTACACCAATCTATGCTTGTAGCAGCAGATATCACTTTGCCTGTACTACTTGGGATGGATTAGTTAAAGGCATGCGCAGTAACTTCAGAGTTGCAATCAGAAGAAATGTGCATCAAGGCTAACAATGTACAAAGATGAGTAAGATGCAAGAAGAGTAACGATGAAGATCAGGGAACGGGAATCTGTAACGGTTGAAAGACCCAAATAGATAAAAGTTTTGCGGTATAAAGGAAGAAGATATGGATGAAGAAAATGAGATTAAAGAGGAAACAAATTGGGATGACCAGGTGAATGTAAAATGCTGAGAATCGTCAGGCTTAACGTATGAGCAAAGGCGTGAACTAAAAATGATATTGATGAGAAATGAAGTAGCATTTAGCGAAAGACCTGGAGTTATTGAAGGGTACGAGTGTAAGTTAAAATTAAGAAACATGAAATATTTTTAAAATCCCCATATCCCATAGCATTTAGTGTGCATGAAGCTGTGAGAAATGATTTGAATTTAATGTGTGACAGTAGCGGAATTTATACGTGATTTGGATTTAGCACTAGGAGAGGAGTTGTTACAAAAAGTTTTTATCCATGTCGACGATATTTTAATGATTTCCAAAACCTGGGAAGAACATATATTAAGGAGACTTGCTGCTAAATGTATTACAGTTAAATTCGCTAAGTGGCATTTTCGTTGTAGCGAGATAAAATTTCTTGGACCCATTGTAAGCCCTACTTGTATCCGACCAGATAAAAGGAAATTAATAATTGCCCACCACCTAGAAACAAGAAGCAATTGAAATCTTTTCTTGGGTTAATAGGGTTTTGTAGATGGTATATTCCTAGTAAAATAATGAATTGGGTAAACCTTAATGCTTTATTGAAATTGAGGGCACAGTGGTTATGGGATGGAAAGTGCCAGAGTGAATGGTAAGCCATAAGAACTCATTAGGTAATTCAAAATTGTTGGAAGACCTTGATTTAACTAAGGAGTTTTGTACAGCTGTGGATACGTCGGGATATGGAATCGATTGTGAAGTATTTGAGGAATTCGAGAAAGAAAATGGTACGAGAGCTCGTGTGACTATAGCAGTCGTTACCTGCTTGTAAAAGGAATTATTCCACTGCAAAGAAGGAGACATTAGCTGTTGTGTGGGCTGTGAAAGTCTTTCAGTATCGATTGTATGGTCATAAGGTGGTAATTTTATTCAGACCATAAAGCACGAAAATTTCTGATGACGAGCAAGTTGCTGCATTCTTATTTAAGAAGGTGGGCATTGTTTCCTGAGGAGTGTGGTTTAGAGATAGGATACATAAAAGGGGAAGAGAACAAGGTATCAGATACGGTATCTCGGCTACCATTAGGTATGGAAGATGACATTAAAAGTTTAGAAATTGGGAGTCGGTTTACCGTGTATAAAGATAACCAGTTGGAGTGTGAGAAAGTGGTAAAAGGAGTAATGTGTAGAATAAAGGATTATCAACAAAGGGATGGTTAGTTAAACAGAGTAAAGACTAAGCTGTCAACGGTTGAGGACACATGTAACTGGAAACAACAGTGGTTATACCATAATGGTCTGTTGTTCAATAAAAGTAGGAAAGGATTAAAACGATGGCGTGTATGTATTCCTCAAGCATACGCGAGACAGTTAATATGGTATGTACATTATAGGTACTGGCATTTTGGAGTAAAGAAGTGTTTGGCTCACATCTAAAACTGTTACTATTATAAATGAATCAGTAAGATAATGCGAAAAGAGTTAGACTTGTAACATATGTCAATAAGCGAAATATCCTAATGAAAGATGTAAAATAAGGTCTTATCCTATAATAGCAGAGCATCTATGGGATTTCTCAGCGATGGATATCTACAGGCCCCTTCTTCGTGGGTGTGGTGGTGTAATATATGTATTAGTGATTCTTAAAGTATGGTCTAAGTTAGTAAAGCTGTACCCCATAAAAGCAGCTACAAGTAGAATCATCATGCGTATATTACAGCAGGAATATATATCCAAAGTAGGAAAACCAAAAAGGCTTGATTTCCGACAATGGTGCACAGTTTGTGTCTCAAGACTTACAGGAATTTCTGCAAAATAAAGGAATAAAACATTGGTTGATAGCCCGGTACCAACCCCAAGCCAACCCAAGTGAGAGGGTAATGAGGTATTTAGGGTATTTAGAACATACCTATTGTGCTCAGAGGCATAATAAATGGTCCACGTTTCTTAGTGACTTTAAAAGTATATTGAATGAGCTGCTACATGATAGTATTGGAGTAGGTCCAAGGGAGATATTAAAAGGAAAGATTCTGGGAGAACAGTTGTTAAATATGGTAGAGTATCCACCCAAGGAAACAGGATGGGAAAATGCAATGACAGATTATGTAAATAATAACTTGCGGGAAAACGTGGAAATGAGATCGAAGCGATGGAATAAAAATGTGAGGATGGTTAATTTTGAGAAATTTAATGAAATCACATTCAAAAGCAGTAAAATAAATGAGAGAATTAAAAAGTTTGGTCGTCTTTATGACGGTACATGTGAGAGTCAGGCAATGCCCCATACTACGACAGTAACAGTGAAAGAAGTAGATTCAAATAAAGTTGTGGGAAAATACCAACTGAGTGAAGTAAAACGGTATGCCTTTTACTGTATGCATAAATCTATTGACGAGGAACAGGACACCAATATAGATATTGAGAGTGTTGATGAGAAAGATTTGAATAAAATATTTTCTGTATATTCGTTAGAAACAGTAAGTGAAAACTATGAAACGGAGATTGATTTAAAACCCGAAGAAGAGAGAGGACTTTTGTTGTTGATTACTGATGAGTTACACATAAGTAGAACTAAGGATGCTATTAGAAAGTGTACGCAGAAATACCCCAAAAGAAGAGTGCTGAGATGCAAAGTTAAAAAACCTAAAGTTACTAAGAAATTAAGAAATATGTTAAATACCGAAGTAGCCTTGTGCTTTTAGAAGATCGGCTTAACCGACCTCTAACCCGTAAAGCTAACCAGTTTGAAATTGAGGCGAGAACACCTTGAGCTTATAAGAAGAGAGTGAACTTTGTAGTCCAGTGAAGTGAATTTACTCATTGAAGCCATCCGGCACAGAAATAACGATACCGTGCCATATTTTAGTTTAATTTGCTAATAGTAGCCAAATTGTTGATGCCTTATGTTTTAACATTAAAGACATGTGTTATAGTTATGTTCTAGTAGATTCAAAGTTTTTTCGTATTTAAAGAGATCAGAGCTATGAAATGCAAGATGATTGTTGCAGCTACGGGTAGTATGAATCATTAAAAACTTTGAACGAATTACAGACTATAGTAGGGTTGTGATCACTTTTTCTAGATATGTAAAAATTGGGAGGAGGCGGTGATGCCAAAGCATTAAAACGGTCGTCTATTCCTGACTAACTAGAATAATGCTAAATGAGATACTGATGAGTATGGATTTAAAATAGAGTATGAAGTCATATAGTTGGCCGCTTCCTAATAGACTGAAACGAGGAGGAGGCCTGTAATGTGTCAGAATTAATTTCGAAACGTTTCGTGTCGTTACGTAAGTAATGTGGTCGTTTCAATCTGTTATGATAGCAGCAAAATGTCGTAAAGCTGTAATTCTTGTAACTAAATTCACTGTGAGTTTGTATGTTCTAGAAAAACCAGTATTGTAACCAGTTGTAATAGTGCAGTAATGTGTTCATTGTAAATAAGTATTATAGTAGTTGTATAACACGTTTATTACCTTATAAATAAACTTTTTTATTTTAAATTCAGTGCATTAGTATTTGTAAAACGACTCTTTCATACAGTGTTCACTAAAAAAAGTTTATTATTCCACTTGGGACCTGTGGAATGGTACATTAGCTTATTTGTTTTAGTTGTAAATGTTTGTCATGTGTTGTTGTTTTTCTGACATGTTCTACATCTTGGAGGACCTCCTCACTACGGATCAATTGGAATGAAAGTAAATCTAATCTAATCTAATCTATTGACCCAGAAGCGGCAAAGACCATCCATGTGGCGGTCACTGGCAGCAGCAACCACATTAGACTGTGGCAGCAACGTGCGCCAGAGAGCATCCTCGACAGCCACAGCAAATTATACTGTATATTGAATGTTCAAGAATAATGGTAACGCCCTACGTTTGCCTAGATTTGTGGTTCACTATGGTTTTGTGGGAAGAAGCAGTGAGTCACTATCGAGGAGCCGACGAGTACTTGTGTTATCTTCTGGGAGGTTAGACTGAGATCCATTGCGCCTCCCCACGAATTATTAGCAATTTATTGCATCTATATTTTTTCTCGATTTTCTTTTGTACTGGGTTGGGGCGACGTTTGAACTTTTTATTCGTGGACACTCGTAGGCAGCAATTCCGCCACAGTGCAAAGGTAGCCTGCAGAACAGATACGATGACCGAGGAAATGGACTTTAGGTTGCCCAAATATACATTTGACAGCCTTCGGAACGACATCATACTGTTCCAACCGTTTGAATACATCTCTGAGGTGTTGTCGATCTTCTTTCTCGGTGGTCAAAACGATCAAGATGTAATCAAAGTAAGTAAAGCCGAAGCGTAATATACAGAATCAATAAACCTTTTCCAGTTTTGGACTGCACTGTGTAACCAAAGCTCATAAACAGCCTCTCGAACAACCTGAATGGTGAAACAATTGTTGTTTTCGGTATATCTTCTTCTACTATAGACACAATCCAACACACTATAGATCTTTACACCATGTGCAACAGGGGTGCTCAACCGGTCGATCGCGATCGACCGGTCGATCGTCAGGCCCTTATGAGTCGATCTTTCAAAACCTTTGTCCGAATGACCTGTTTTTGTAAAATATGAGTTTGTGGACAATGAGTGTTTCGCAAGATATGAGTGCAGCAAAACAGAAAAACATACCACTTCCGAGGTGAGTGGGAAGAATGGGTATTTATTACAATGCATAAATACAGATGTATACGTTTGATGCATAATACTAGTTCAGACATACCTAAAATGGGAAATACTGAACGCAATTTTAGAACAGTGACAAAGACTTCGAATCGAAAGCAGCTGTTATTAGTGAGCTGAGGAGGAAGAAACTTTCTAAGCTTAAAAGTAGATATCAATTATAGCAGCCGTTTTTTTTATATAAAGCTTGTACATCAAACATAGCATCATTTTGCGTATCAGAAGTACTGATGAAACGTGCAAAACCATTTCACGATGGCACAGATGGCTAAAGCGTGCTTTTTGGCAGCTAGTGAATCCTGTTTCCCATTTAAAAACAAGTCGTCAAAGATAGTATCAGCCACCAGAGACGTGTCTGTCAAGTCCTGCCAGCAACAAGAAAAGTGGAATAATGGCGGAGAGTATAAAAGGTCAAGTTTGTAACCTCCCCACCGCAATTTTTTAAAGAAGAAAATATAGCAATACTTAATAGAAATGGGAGCCAAGTGTAACCTCCCCACAAAAATTTTAAAAGAAAATAACGATACTAATTAGAAATGCTGATGGACATGGCTCTATGCGTAACCTGCCCACAATCAAATGTACTGACAATGGCAACAAATGTGAAATTCGCAATCTGACTCAATTATAAATCCTTCAAAAAATTAAAGTCCATTCAGTGACAAGAAAATTCAATTAAACCGGAATATCGGTTTTTGGCCCTGTGTAAAAACAATCAGAATTAAAGTCTTACCTCAGAATAAATGGATGTCACATATCTGCTCTTGTTGTTGCGCACCACTTGGAGGAACTACATTGCAAATAATAATATTCTCCTTTTTTTTGTAATTCTAGTGAAATTTTTCTTCAAAAAGAAGTGGAATGAAATGGGAAGTGCAACGAGATCTTTAGTTCAAAAAAATTAAACTTTTGAGAAAATGCTTTTGAAATAAAAAATTATTATTGGGAGACTTGTTGGAGAATAATTACAATAAATAAAATTTTTCATTATCTAATGATTATATTAATTAACAGTATACCTTATTCCTCATCTTGACCATTGTTGCCGACCGCCTACATCACACAACCGCACTGGGCTGCTATTACTGACCGACCGCTCTGCATGACGACTACAGACTGAGTACTGCTCTCCACTAGACAGAGCTACAGACTCGCAACGACTGAACTGACACACTCGCAACGACTGACTGACTGCTACTCTGCATAGCGACAACTAACTCGCAAAGACTACTACTGACTGAGAACCGCTCGCAACACTCGCGCGGTCAAGCGCATACACTCTGGTCACAGATGCTACAATGCCTCGCCATCGCTGCTGCGTTACATACGTGTTTCATAACCCTCCACTCGGGGGGCAAAAATTTGGCAGCGATGGTGAGTCATTTGGACTTGCCAAGCGCGGCAAAATTTTTCTTTAATTAACAAAATCCTACAACTTACAGAATATTTAAATGTTGTGCACACGCACTAAGTACAAAATATATCAGACAAGGACAAAATGTGAATACTAAACATAGTAGCAAATCAGAAAAAAGTATATACAAACTTTTTGACAGATAAAGTGCACAGGCACTGAAAAAATTCTTTAGCATATGCAGAACAAATAAACAGACTGGCAAGAATAATTAGATGTAGTACATAAAGTAAATGTTGTGCACACGCACTAAGTACAAAATATATCAGACAAAGACAAAATGTGAGTACAAAACATAGTAGCAAATCAGAAAAGTATATACAAACTTTTTGACAGATAAAGTGCACAGGCACTGAAAAAATTCTTTAGCATATGCAGAACAAATAAACAGACTGGCAAGAATAATTAGATGTAGTACATAAAGTAAATGTTGTGCACACGCACTAAGTACAAAATATATCAGACAAAGACAAAATGTGAGTACAAAACATAGTAGCAAATCAGAAAAGTATATACAAATTATTTGACAGATAACAAAGTGCACAGGCACTGAAAAAATTCTTTAGCATATTCAGAACAAATAAACAGACTGGCAAAAAATATTATGTTGACAAGTGTACATGCACTGAAAAATGTCTTTAGCATTTTCACAACAAATAAACATAATGGCAAAAAAAAAATTCATGTCCAAAGTGCACATGCACTGAAAAATGTCTTTAGTATTTTCACAACAAATAAACATAATGGCAAACATCATGTCGACCAGTGACATAAGTGTACTCACACTGGAGTTTAGCGAACCGAAAAATGTATAACCTATGAACATAAATGATGTTACCAAAAAAAAATTTTTCTTTATGTGACAAGAATCAGGATAGGAAAGGGAAGGATTGCATCATGGTTGTAGCACTTTAGATTGCACACAGCTGCTCTGAAAGTCCATATCTTTCCACAGTAGTACAACACCAAGTGACACAACTTGAAGTTCTTTTCCCATCAGAATTTATCAGTGTAGCCAAGACACTGAACTGTCGTAGTAATGTTCCATGTTTTCATTTTGGCAGTACATTAGGTACACCAAACAGTGGGACCATAATAATGTCTTCATCGCTCATGGTGGTGGACAGCATGTCGTGTCAACACCACACTCTTACAAGGCACACCAACGTAGAATTAGTGCAAAACCAAATATAATGCTCCATGATCACTGGGATAAACAGGACAAATGGACATTGCAGTAATTCAGGGTAGTCAGCTTATGAGGTGAAGGACATCAAGTCACATAATATTGACAATTACAGTCTTCATTGATAGTTCGTGGCATTCATAGCCCAGTTATTGAACATTTCTGTACCAAGTATGTAGTATTACAGAAAAATGTTCATTAATTGTTTTACATAGAATCAGTAGCCTTCTTTTCCTGGTTACAAAATATTATGAAATAATCGCATTCTTTTCAGTTACAGAGTATAATTAAGAATCATTAACCTTTTCCTAATTACAGTTCATTAATCATTTGTCATTCCAATCTATTAAGAATCATTTGCCTTCTTCTAATTACAAAGCATTATTAAACAATCACATTTATTTCCAATTACAAAGTATGAACATTGAAAACAAGAGTTAATTAATGGCATAATTAATAACAATTTCGTTGATTGACATTAATTATTGGCACTCAGTGGCCATCAAGTATTGAATAGAATAAAACATAGTTCATCATTCAGTATTATTCAGATCATTACAAAGTCATTATTAAAAATCAGTTAATTACAGTCAAATCATTAGTAATCACAGGCATTACAATAAACAGTGGCAGTTATTAGCTAGTGACAAAGCATTATTTTGAATATAGTCTCATTAAGAGGTCATTACTCGAGTGACATGCTATTCAGAGTTGATCAGTATTATTCAGAATTATCATAAACTAGTGACATTATGTGGGACTGGTAATACATTTTTTTGGTAGCAATGCATTGCGTTGGGATCGATAATTAATTGCTGAGGCATAATACTTTTTGCTTTTGACCTATTGCTGCAAATGAGGATAGGTAACGTCATTCGTCATGAGTCAGCTGTAGCAAGATTATGTAACAAGGCAGTACATGTGATCACATTTATAAATGATAAACACAAATGGGTAAAAAATATAAAAATGCAAGTACTAGAACAGGTATAATAAGTAACAGGTTTAGTAAGTGTCATGAAAAACTTCTCCTGGAAAAAATACAAAAACGGATTATTGACCTGAAAGAAGAAACGCACACTATGCTGAAAAGTAGTGAACTTCGAATTAACAAGTAGTGAAATGTGTATAAAATGTGTTCCATAGCTGTCCTTTCCAAAACTTTCCGTCATCCTACTATGCAATGTAACACCTGCTGTCAAAGCAAACTGCAACAAATACTTAAATAACTACGTAGCATAAATACATTACTTCAACATTATCCTCATCTGTAAAGAAAAAAACTTCATTATCCATATCATCATAACTTCATTATCATCATCACCTGTAAAGAAAAACTTCATTATTCATAATACCATTTCCTTCATCATTATTCATCAGTATTCACTATCATCTGCAAAAAATCACTTCATTACTCATTACCTAACTATTCCTTATCTCTAGCATATTTCATCACTAAAAATAAGATGTGTAGTTCTCTCTGACAGCCTGCATCAATCACCTTGTATTCTGAAAGAAAAAATTAGTTAAGACTGCTATTCTGTGATGAGTATAGTATAGTCTTGTTAATGCTTGTTAATCCTGATCCCTTTACTCTTCCTCATAAAGTTATTGCATCTCCTTTCGTTTATTCCGTAGGTGAAATTCCCATTTATGTTAAATTTATTTCTTAGAATCATCATTCCTTTCTGAAATTGATGAACAAAGATTAATGTCTTGCATTTAAATCCTATACCCACTAAATAATGACTGGTTTATGGTGACACAATTAACCATACAGCATAACATGACAGAAAACGTAATATGTCCAAGACATTGACAGTGTTCGGATGCGAAAAAATGTACACAGAATAATACAATGCAGTAGCAAAAAAATGTGAAACAGTCACGATGTTGAGATGTCATAAGGCAAAAAAAAAAAAAATGTCAAAGTCGACTGGTGTGTGTTATATCTTAACTATTTCATAGTGCATACAAACAAAACTGGAGTACAGTCATATACACAAAAAAATGGAAAATGTGCACGGTCTGATGTGTAACGACAAGAAAAGCGACCTGCTAACCTTACCTTGCCGGGCACTTGCCAAGAAAAAAAATACGATAATCATCAATAAGTAGTCACATAAATATAATTGCAGAAATAGTCGTAAATGTGTAAATTCATCTGGAAAAATATGCACGGTCTGATGTGTGACGACAAGAAAAGCGACCTGCTAACCTTACCTTGCCGGGCACTTGCCAAGAAAAAAAATACGATAATCATCAATAAGTAGTCACATAAATATAATTGCAGAAATAGTCGTAAATGTGTAAATTCATCTGGAAAAATATGCATGGTCTGATGTGTGACGACAAGAAAAGCGACCTGCTAACCTTACCTTGCCGGGCACTTGCCAAGAAAAAAATACGATAATCATCAATAATTAGTCAGGTGAATTAATTGCATTAGTAAATGGCATCATAGTGTGTTGAATCATACAGTGGTTTCACTCAATAAACGGTTTAATGTTTGAGATATGGTGATTGCCTTTCGATTTTCTGGTTCTCAAAGTTTCGACGTGTACAACATTGGGGTGAGGGATGCTGCGAATCCGATACGGACCTGCGTATAGAAGTTCAAATTTACTGCACTTACCTTTTAATTTGCTGGATAAATAGTGTGTACGTACTAATATCTTCTGTCCAACGTGAAAGTCGCGGCGTGTACAAACCTGTTTTTGCTGTCTTCTCCGGCGCTCTGCGGCACGTTTGATGTTGTTCAGCGCAATGTCAATTATTTCGTGGTGTCGTAGGCGACGATTTTTGGGGAATTCTATTAATTCTTTAATTTTGTTCGGTGGTTCAACGTTTTTCAGTATAACAGTCGGAGATAGCATAGTGGATTCATTTGGAATGGAATTAATTACATCTTGGAATGAGAGTATGTGTGTATCCCAATCAATATGTCTTTTGTGGCAGTATATTCGGCACAGCTTACCAATTTCCTTCATTAATCTTTCACAAGGGTTCGAAGAAGCGTGGTACTTGGATATATAGATCGGAGAAATGTTTCTAGCTCGTAACATGCGTGTCCATATACTACTACGAAATTGTGATCCATTGTCGGAAATTACTTTCATTACATGCCCTACATGAGATAGAAAATGTTTTATAAATGCATTTGAAACAGTTTTAGCAGTAGCTTTGCGTAATGGAGTGAAAGTAACAAATGTTGAAGTGAGTTCAACAGCGACAAAGATGTAGCAAAAACATGGTAGTTCTCGGAATCGGACCAAAAATATCTACTGCGGCCATGTGTCTTAATTTCACAGGTATAATGGGATATAAAGGAGGAATATGTGAAGTGGTGTCTGATTTAGCTTTCTGGCAAATTTTACAAGACGCTAAAACTCGTCGTATACGTTTTTCCATGTTGGTAAAATAACAGTTCTGTCTCAGTATAAGAAAACATTTTCGTGCTCCGTAATGTGCGTAACTTAAATGAGTGTACCAAATTAGTTTGTTAACCAGTTCGTCAGGAATGCATAATAACCAATTGTTGCTGTCAGGATGAGAGCGGCGAAACAGAATGTCATTGCGCACAGTGTAATGGTTCCTAATCGTAACATTTTTCCTATCTTGCCATAGGTGTTTAATTTCTTTCCACACATTGTCTTTATTTTGTTCCTTTGCTATGTCCTGTAATGACGATGAAATAAAGTTTTCAAATGCAACATGCTGAATGTACATGACACTGAAATTTGTTTTGCAGAAGTTGGTTGCTACGTCTTGCTGATTGTTGCCGAGAGAACGCGATAGTGCGTCTGCTATAACATTTTGCGTACCGGGAATGTGAACTATTGTAAAATTAAATTCCTGTAAATATAGTTTCCATCTGCTTAACCTATCGTGAGTAAATTTAGCTGAAAGCAAAAATTGTATTGCTCTGTGGTCTGTGTAGACGGTGGTATGTCTGCCATAAAGAAAGTGCCGAAATCTCGTAAAAGCCCAGACAACGCATAATGTTTCAAGTTCTGTAACAGAATAATTTCGCTCAGCGGGTGACAAAATGCGACTTGCAAATGCGATGTTTTTAATTACTATTGAACCATCTTCTTCAATTTCCTGAAAAATGTGTACGCCTAAAGCGGTATTGGAACTGTCGGTGGCAATGGAAAAATTTCTAGTAAGATCCGGGTGCGATAAAAGTGGAGCATTCAACAAAGCATGTTTCAAATAACATTCTCGTGAACAAAATCCTGCGTGTCAAAAGTAATGTTTGCGTTACTGTAATATGCAATCTGTACTGTGTCTGGTCAAATTCTGTCGTACGTGCTATTATTTACGGGAGAATGTTGTGGCATATCCACTATATGAACTGTTCTGTTATTTCTTACTGATGTGTTACGCTATGGATGACACCTATTGTCTGTTCCATTCATGATTATTTGTTGTTGCTGATGTTGTTGCTGCTCATAAGATCGACTGTTATTAAATGTACGCTGAAAATTGTGCTCATCATTCTTTTTACGTCTGTCCTAATAATCATTCCTATACGGTGTATTGCGATAGGAATTGAAATAGAGTGTTGTCTGTACGTAGTTATTTCTTTGCTGCCATGCGTTACTATTTGTTGGCGCTGAGACTATACATGCACGCGGCGAAACATTAAAGTTTGGTTGACCTTGTAGACTGCATTGTTGGTTACGTATGCTAAGCGGCTGACTTTCATGCTATTGTGGTGAAAAACATCTATTGTTACAAAAATATGGTTCCGACTGCTCAAAATTTTATACATACTGATGATTACGATTTTATCTGTTAATAAAGTTACGGCGGTAGTTGTCATTACGGGAGTGCCTACTGAAAATTGTCACATTCGGTAAAAGTTTGTCACATCGGATATTCATTACATGTATCTTAATACTACAAAGAGCAATAGTTAAAGAGCAGTTTGGATAGATATAAAGGATAGTAGAAGAGAAGGCAGCAGTGCAGAAAACTAAAGATGAAACAGCACTACTACAGCTCGGGGCCCTATGCTCGCTACGGCACATATTCATTAAAGCGTAATGAATCCCCTGAGGTCATTTACGCACTGCAAATAAATTTTAGCTTTTGTGTTACAGGCAATAGCGGTAAAATTTCAAAGGCAAATTGTTGTATTCGTGCTAATTCAAATTTCTTCATTACAGGCAATGCTGTTGTAAATACAAAAATAAATTGTCGCATCTGGTTCAAAGCTAGTTTCTCCATTACCGGTAATAGCGGTGAATGTACAAAGATAAATTGTCGTTTACAGTGCAAAGCGTGTACCTGTACGCTGTCATTATTAAGTTCTTTACATTTTCTTACAAATGCAAATTGCTCGAAATCTACGTTCTCGTCACTCGGTTTGATAACACGTTCAGGTTTGTGTGTGAATCTGTTCGTCTGTGTCATTTCGGATTTCAAGTTGCGTAGCTTTTCAGATTTTAAGTCGCGTGGCTTTTCGGATTTTAAGTCGCGAAGTTGCTGTAAATTGCTCACATTATACACGCTGCGTGACTCTGATAAATGCTCGCAAGGTGGCGGATTCTGTGACGTATTGGTGACTGAAATAGTTTTCAACTCTGTTACTGTAACACTTTTGTCAATTTGGTTGATTTGTCGTGCAAATTTCTCGTCAACTTCCGTATTCGGAGTGTGTGAAACTTCCACTGACTCTAAATTAATTTCGTCGCGAATCTGTACTTCGTTTTTAGGACATTCTTCAGTGACTGCATTAATTTCATGTAACTGTGTTTCGTTCGCTGAACATTGTTCAGTGACTTCATTAGTCTTGTCTTTATGTGATTCTGTTGTACCTACACGTGTGCTACTTGATTCTTGTGCAACAGTGCCAACTTTTTTATTACTGTTATTAGCACAAGTCTTGGTATCCTCACGTAATTGATTTGTATTATAATAATAATGCGCGGCAATGGCATCAAGCTGTTCATTAATCTGTTCATTCCGTTCACTAAGTTGTTTGATTTTTTTATTAATGTCGTCTTGATCTTCATTCGATTGTTTATTTCTTTCATCAATTAATTCACGTTGTTTGCGCTCGTTTCTCAGTATTTCAGACATTAGTTGTACAAATGCCGCAATTTGATCCAATGTAACTTTCCCTACTCTATTATTCGTGCTGTTTGCTCGTGTACATGGAATTGTTGCGCTTTGTATGACCATTTGGTCATTCTGTAATTTACAAAAACGTTTCTCACTCGAGTCCGTCATATTTTCGGTACACTGACCACTTTCATTAGACAAATTTGTCTGTTTGTCACGAGAATTTTTCACACCAGGTGTGTTAGGCTGGGCAGCGCTCATTACTGTAGACCGCTCCGCGTCATCAATTGTCGTCAATTTAACAGACGAGACAATTGAGTTCGTTTGTTCATCATTAAGGTAAAAGTCATCATTAGTGGTTGGAATGCACTGATTGTTAGTGAACGCAGGATTGTCATCATTACGTTGCGTATCACAATTACTATCGGTCACGTTGTTTAAGTCGGTAATTTCATTCACAATACTTCGCGATACACTATTCACAGTCTTTCGCGGCATTTTTACAATAGTCAAAATTTTTCACAAAACAAATAAGCACAATGCAAAAGCAACACACAAATACAACAAAGCAGCAAATTGCCGTTGACCTGTAGAAAGAAAGTCACAATATTATTAAAAGCGTTGCGCCAAATCCTAATTATCTAAGCAAATAAGAGCAGATATCTGACTGTCGCTCAAAAGACTCTCAACGAAATACGATCCTGGACTGGGTGTCGCCAAGTGTAACCTCCCCACCGCAATTTTTTAAAGAAGAAAATATAGCAATACTTAATAGAAATGGGAGCCAAGTGTAACCTCCCCACAAAAATTTTAAAAGAAAATAACGATACTAATTAGAAATGCTGATGGACATGGCTCTATGCGTAACCTGCCCACAATCAAATGTACTGACAATGGCAACAAATGTGAAATTCGCAATCTGACTCAATTATAAATCCTTCAAAAAATTAAAGTCCATTCAGTGACAAGAAAATTCAATTAAACCGGAATATCGGTTTTTGGCCCTGTGTAAAAACAATCAGAATTAAAGTCTTACCTCAGAATAAATGGATGTCACATATCTGCTCTTGTTGTTGCGCACCACTTGGAGGAACTACATTGCAAATAATAATATTCTCCTTTTTTTTGTAATTCTAGTGAAATTTTTCTTCAAAAAGAAGTGGAATGAAATGGGAAGTGCAACGAGATCTTTAGTTCAAAAAAATTAAACTTTTGAGAAAATGCTTTTGAAATAAAAAATTATTATTGGGAGACTTGTTGGAGAATAATTACAATAAATAAAATTTTTCATTATCTAATGATTATATTAATTAACAGTATACCTTATTCCTCATCTTGACCATTGTTGCCGACCGCCTACATCACACAACCGCACTGGGCTGCTATTACTGACCGACCGCTCTGCATGACGACTACAGACTGAGTACTGCTCTCCACTAGACAGAGCTACAGACTCGCAACGACTGAACTGACACACTCGCAACGACTGACTGACTGCTACTCTGCATAGCGACAACTAACTCGCAAAGACTACTACTGACTGAGAACCGCTCGCAACACTCGCGCGGTCAAGCGCATACACTCTGGTCACAGATGCTACAATGCCTCGCCATCGCTGCTGCGTTACATACGTGTTTCAAGTTATAACAGTTTACAGTCCTGTTTGTCTTTCTCATTGTAGCTAGATGAGTCAGTAGATACAGTCGATTCACCACAAGTTATGATTTTTTGCAAGACTGATATTTTAGGATTTCAGTGTAAAAGAAGACTTGCTTACAATTTTTACCTTGAAAGATACTTCACAAGTTTTTGCAATGCTTTCAGATTCTTCATTTCTAAATATGATATGCAAATTGAGAAACTTGGTGTCTGTTACTGCTGATGGGACGCCTTATGTGTTAGGCAAACAGAAAGGATTTTGGACCTTGTGTGGGAACGACAAATCTTTCCACCTTTCCTTAGCTCTGTTCTGTCAAGACAGAGTCTTTTCACGGCGCGGTTAGAGGCGCCATGTCACGGGTTGCACGTCCCCTCCCGCCAGAGGTTCGAGTCCTCCCTCGGGCGTGGGTGTGTGTGTGTGTTGTTCTTAACATAAGTTAGTTTAAGTAGTGTGTAAGTCTAGGAACCGATGACCTCAGCAGTTTGCTCCCTTAGGAATTCACACACATTTGAAAATTTTTGAACAGACTTTCCAAAAAGTGGATATGGAATATATTTAAAGTACAATGAATACTCTTTTCTATTGCGTTAAGACCGAACTTGAAGAGGAAATAATTCAATTTCAAAGTAACATTATCTTAAAATCAGAGTACAATGAAAATAACTTTTGGGTCATTCCACACCAAGTGGTCTAAAACTGAAAAAAGTTCCCACCATCATGGTCTCCAATTTTCGTCAAATTTTAACTGTAGCTTTAGTCAAGTGTTGAAGTAAGTTTCCCAAGATTTCAGGCCTCTAGCTGCAATAGCTGCTGATCTAGACCCCCTTGTCTGAAGTGTACTTAGTCCGTGTGCATGCAACATAAAAAAAATGTCATATTTGGAGTCTAATAAAATCGAAACTAATTCATAAGAATGGTTAGTAAGATGCGACCCTGTACAGTTTTTTTTGCTGATTCCAACGAAATTATGTATAACATTACTCATGCAAACCCCGGTCAAATAACTCGACTCAAAGTATACTTCAAAATTTGTCGTGACACAACGCGACAAATTTTGACCAATATTAAGACTGCAATGATTTCCTTGCAGTTGAAGATATGGACTTGAACTTTTGGCCAAGCTTCATGCTTGTGCTAGACATAATGCAGCCGGATTTGCAATGATCCAGGCCATATGGTCGCCCTGCAGTATCTCTTCAAATTAGGCAGTGTCAGCACAAACGGTAAAATTTACCAAAGTTTCAAGCCAATTACTAAAAAATAGTTGGCCTGAATCTGCTTGTGAATAGTATCACCTAAAAGAGAAACTCTTGCTCTACAAGACTGACATTTGTTTTTTTTGCAACGCGACCATTAAGTACTCATTAACTCACATCAAAGTTGTTATATTTTGTATGCGCGATGCACTAATTTTTCTTCATTTCTAGGAATTTGAATCTTAATAGTCGCTTAGAATTACTGATATAATTGGATATTTCATTCGTGTTTTATTCAGTGATTGGCCAGTGAGAGATGTCAGAAGTTAATGAAGAAGAAGAATCGTTGGCCCCCTGTTCAATTGGAAAAGATGCTGCTGCATCGAAGTGCCATGTTATCTTCTATGCTAAGAAGACTGGATTCAAAGCGTTTAGTGATTTCACAGAATGTGACCAGAAATTGCTTGTTTCGCGTTCAGAAGCCAAACTTGACGAAAATTCCATCATTTGCTTCCACCATGAAGCCCTCTTCCTACATGAATATCAAGCGATGCAAAAGAAATGTTGCAATCCATTCAAGAAGAGGAATCACAATGTAAAAGCTGGACTTAGACTGCTTGATAATGAAACAGCTGCCAAACTTTGCCTGTTAAAGAAAAAAGAAGTGATTGATATAAAACCTGGTCAGAAGCTTTGCCCTCGCTGCATGTCGGCACTGAACCAAAAGCTAGAAGATTCATCATCACTATCAACCCAATCTGAACAAGATTTCACAACGGATGAAACTGAACCAGCCATCAACAAAAGTTTATCATTTATTGGTGCTTCACCATTGAAAAGAAGACAACTAAGTAAAAGAGATAAGCAAAGCTATGCAAAAAGAAAGATCTTGGATGCACAAAGTTTAATTGGGAATCAAATTGCTGCTGCTGTAGGAATCAATTACGATGAACAGCCAAGTTCAAGTAAAAGTCGCCCATGCAATAATTGTGCAGATCTTGATAATCTTATAGAAGAGTTGAAAGAAAAATGTAAAGTGTCAAATCGTAGGACAAAAGTTCAAATATTGACCTTGGTTCCAAGAAGCTGGACAATTAAAGATACGACAACAGCATTTAATGTATCAGAAAGAATGGTAAAGCAAGCGAGAAAACTGAAGAATGAGCAAGGTGTTCTAGCTTTTCCAGCAAATCGGCAAGGAAGGAAGCTTTCAGATGAAGTTGTTCAGAAAGTACATGACTTTTTTCAAGATGACGAATTCAGCAGACTTTGTCCAGGGAAGAAAGACTGTGTGCCTGTGAGAATTTCAGGAACAAAGGTGTACAAGCAAAAGCGGTTGTTGCTTTGCAATTTGAAGGAAATGTACGTGTCTTATCAGAAGCAAAATGGACCAGAAATTGGCTTCTCAAAGTTTTGCGAGCTTAGACCAAAATGGTGTGTTACAGTTGGCTCTGCTGGAATGCACTCAGTTTGTGTCTGTACAATACACCAAAATGTCAAGCTTATGCTCACTGGTGCATCAATCAATGAAGACTACAAGGAAATTCTTAGCAAAGCTGTTTGCAGCTTGGAAAACAAGGATTGTATGCTTCATCGTTGTGAAAACTGCCCTGGTCCAGAAGGTGTAGAAGCAGTTATTGCAACATATTTTGAAGATAATGACCCTGAAGAACTGATTGAGTACAAACAATGGATTCATACCGACAGGGATACTTTAGAAACAAAGCAGCTTTCAACAGAAGAGTATGTTGAAGATATTGCAGCAAAAATTTGGAACCTGTCTTGTCATCACTACATTGCCAAGCATCAAAGCCAGCACCTGAAAGCTCTCAAAACTGATTTGAAAGAAGGCGAATTCATAATACTAATGGATTTTGCTGAAAACTATTCATTTATTGTTCAAGATGCAGTGCAAGGCTTTCACTGGGAAAACAGTCAAGCAACAGTTCATCCATTTGTAGTCTACTACTGTGAAAACGAAGAGGTGCAATGTGTGAATCTTTGTGTTATTAGTGACTGCCTTCGACACGATACGATTACTGTCCATGTTTACATTGGAAAAGTAATCAATTACCTGAAGATGCAATTTTCCAAAATAAGCCACATCCACTACTTCAGTGATGGTTCAGCTGCACAATATAAGAATTTCAAGAATTTTCTCAACTTATGCTATCACAAAGAAGATTTTGAAATAACAGCAGAATGGAATTTCTTTGGAACAAGCCATGGAAAGTCGCCTTGTGATGGCATTGGAGGCACAACAAAACGGTTGGCAGCAAGAGCAAGTTTGCAACGTCCATATGAAAACCAGATTCTAACACCCAAAGATCTTTTCAACTTCTGCAATGATAATATCAATGGAATCAAATTCTTTTTCATCAGCAAAGAGGAAGTTGAAGAAGAAAAAGCTTCTCAAGAAGAAAGATTCCTGCAAGGGCACACTCTAGCTGGCACAAGAGAAAACCACCATTTTTTGCCCATTGATATGACGACAATTAAGGTCAGTAGAGTTTCTAATGATGCGACATCTTTTTTGGCCAAAATTAGTGCTGCTGAAGTAGTAGTTCAAGTCATGGATCTTCAGCCTGGGCAGTATGTTGCTTGCATTTATGAAAAGAAATGGTGGATTGGAAACATCGTTGAAATCTCAGTCGAACAGAAAGATGCTTTCATAAGCTTTATGCATCCTCATGGTCCTGCAAGTTCATTTTATTGGCCCTTAAGACGTGATACTTGCTGGATTCCAGAACAACTTATCATTGGTGTTATTCCAGCTCCATCAGTGACATCATCTGGTCGGCAATACAGTTTTCCTGAAAGCATTCTCTTGCAAATCAACGATGCTTCCAGAATGATGAAGTAACTGAGGAAGACAGGCTTGGGAACCTGCATAAAGAAACCCACAATCAGGCTTGGGATCCTGTGGTAAAGACACCCTGTAATCAGGCTTGGGAACCTGCAGTAAAGATACCCACCCGTGGCTGTTACTGCATGGCTATCGGGCGTGGCCCCTATGGCGATGGGGATGCTGGTTTTATTGTGATAACCAGTAATGGCTCAGCCATCATGGACCAACGCAGGGCACTGCGCACACAAAATATAAGATACTTTGACCTGAGTAAATAAGCACTTAATGGAAGCGTTGCAAAAGAAAAATATATCCATCTCGTAGAGCAAGAGTTTCTCTTTCAGATGATACTATTCACAATTAAATCCAGGCTGACTATTTTGTAGTAATGGGCTTTGAACTTTGGTAAATAAAGCCATTTGCGCTGACACTGCCAAATTTGAAGAGATTTTGCAAGGCGACTATAAAGCCTGGGTAGTTGGAAATCCAGCTGTATTATGTCCAGCACAAAGATAAGACTTGGTAAAAAGTTCAAGTCCATATCTTTATCTGCAAGGAAATTATTGCAGTCTGAATATTGGTCAAAATTTGTCGCATTAAGTCACGACAGAATTAGGGGTACACTTTGAGTCGACTTGTTTGACCGGATTTTGCATCAGTAATCTTATAATTAATTTCGTTTGAATCAGCACAAAAAACTGTACAGGGTCTCATCTTACTAACCATTCTTATGAATTGGTTTCAATTTTATGAGACCCCAAAAATGGCATTTTGTCTGATGTCGCGCGCATGCGAACTTACTACCCTTCAGACAAGGGGGTGTAGATCAGCAAGTATTGCAGCTAGAGGCTTGAAATCTTGAGAAACTTAATTTAGCACTTGACTAGTGCTACAGATAAAATTTGAAGAAAATTGGAGACATGATGGTGGGAAGGTTTAGACCACTTGGCATGGAATGACCCTTTTGGAAATTAGTGAGTGTAAAAACCTAACACAGTAAAGACGGTATCACATGTTTTATCGTCCTCTGGACCAATTTATTAGCTACCGTAGGTATCGTTACCAATGATGGACATTGTGAACTCTTTTAAGTGTAGAAATAAACTGACCGATCCTCATCTTTGAGACTGTGACAAATTTTTCACCAGATTGTAATAAACTTGCCAATGATATGCAAAGCTAAGCATCAAAAGTTTTCAACATTTATGATGGTGTATATTTTAATTTTTTTCACATGTGTAGTATCTTGAGAAGTATGGCTACAAGTTTTAATAGACAGTAAATTACCTTTTATGTATTCTTTGTAATTAACATGGATGATTTTGGCTACAGTGTTGTTTTGTGCTTAAAACTTTATGAGTTTTTAAGTCGGCAAGTCTCTAAATGGACTAAATTGCATGTTGTAGATCTCAAACCTAAAAAGATGAGCACCCCTGATGTAGAGCATGATTACAATTTCGCAACAATGGAACTGGATAATGGTCTGGCACAGTTATTGCATCGCCGCATAGACGCCATATTCCACTCATCTTAGGAACCAGATGCAGTGCAGGCGAGCAGGCACCACTTAACTATTGGATAATTCCTTGTTTTAATAAGGTGACAGACTGAGTCTTACGTGTACTTACCAGCCCTTCGCTTGGATCAGTTTGGCGCTGCGTACGGCCGTGCTGCAGCGGAACCCTGTTGTGGTTCGGCAGGTCACACCGTCCACTGGTCGAGAATTCGCCACGTCCGGCATCAGCGTGGGTAGTACGCCAGGAAAACGGCGCCGATGATCGGCTCTGAAACGTCGGCGATTGCGAAGTTCCAGATCAAGGCACGGCTTAGTCCCAAGTCCAGTTCCACACTGAGTTCCATAGAATGATATTGTGGAATTGTTAGCAGCTGACAAGCAGAACGTAGTCGGTTGCCGACGGCAGTGCACCGACGCCCGTGGCAATATGCTCAAATCGAAACCTGTGTCTACTAGATACTTTATTCCGGGCATTCTGTCATTAATAAACAGATGCTGTGATCCTGCCCAGCAGTCGGCTGGGCCTAAGACTGACTGCCGCTCGCATTTGGGAACAAGAATAAACTTGAGCACTTGCGTGCATGTTCACCAAACTTTCGATGAAACCAGCATACCGACTGTTCTGAATTGGAAAACAAGTGTTATTGGAGGATCGACTCCCGGGCCTGCCATGGTAATGTTTCTATCCCTGTTGGTACTTTGTCGAGACAGTAATTCGCTGAGCTGTTTGCATCGAACGTCTATCTTCTTCACTAGTGAATCATAATCAGTGCGAGTGACCTATACTTCTGCTGTACTGCTGCATGCCCCTGCCAAGGTGCTTACTCGTGTAGGAGTGATAGCCTCTTATATGCAGCCCATAAGTTCTGCAATGGCGTCTGTGACATCTCCGTTAGGGGTGCTATGATTGCCTTAACTTCTGGTAGTAGAAGACTATTCAATGGTAGGGCGACGGGTTACGATCCCCGATGTCTTCTTGCGTGAGCACTTACCAGATGCGGTCTTCTTGTGAAGCGGTTACTCTTTGGATGAACTAAGTTTTCAACTCCTTGTAAGCTGCTTCCGCTGGTGACGCAGTTACATATTGAACTTCCACAGCCTATCAACGGTTTCACTACCAAGGAAAACATCGTTGACTCCGCAGAAATTCAGATGGTTCAAATGGCTCTGAACACTATGGGACTTAACATCTTAGGTCATCAGTCCCCTAGAACTTAGAACTACTTAAACCTAACTAACCTAAGTACATCACACACATCCATGCCCGAGGCAGGATTCGAACCTGCGACCGTAGCAGTCCCGCGGTTCCGGACTGAAGCGCCTAGAACCGCACGGCCACCGCGGCCGGCCCGCAGAAATTCCTGCATAATAAGAACCTGCGTCGACTTGAGAGAACCACAGTGCTGGAGTGTGTAGCCAGAACGGTGGCAAGAGTACGGCTAATAACGATACTCTGGTTTCTTCTTGCATGTTGTAATCGTCTTCTTGTGTGGGTATTTAGGCTCGCATCAGGCCTATGTCACCAAACGTGGGTGCAGTAGTGATTAGGACTGCTCGACTCCGTTAGGCACGTATCTTCCAAGCCTATCAATGTGTATAAATATACACTCTCTGAATTACGTAGAACAATAACTATTTATCAAAACAGTGAACAGTTGCACTCGACTCACTTATGAACATTTTTTTTTATTTTTTATTTATTTATTTATTGTTCCGTGGGACCACATTTAGGAGAAGTCTCCATGGTCATGGAACGAGTCAATACATGAAATTATAACACGATTGTAGAAACAGATAAAATGAAATATAAGAAACATATTCAGGCGACAAGTCGTTAGTTTAAATAAAGAAAATCAAGAATGTAACACTGGAATTTGCTTAATTTTTTAGCTCTTCCAGGAGCTCCTCGACAGAATAGAAGGAGTGGGCCATGAGGAAACTCTTCAGTTTAGACTTAAAGGTGTTTGGGCTACTGCTAAGATTTTTGAGTTCCTGTGGTAGCTGACACGCTTTACAGGAGTGTAGACTCGGCTTCGGTAAGGCTTAAACTGTTAATGATGAGTCAGGTGGTTGGGTGATTCGGGAGAGGGACCAAACAGTGAGGTCATCGGTCCCATCAGGTTAGGGAAGGAAGTCGGCCGTGCCCTTTCAAAGGCACCACCCCGCACTTGCCTGAAGCGATTTTGGGAAATCACGGAAAACCTAAATCAGGATGGCCGGACGCGGGTTTGAACCGTCGTTTTCCCGAATGCAAGTCCAGCGTGCAAACCACTGCGCCTCCTCGTTCGGTGATGAGTCAGTAATCAAGCTTTATGAAATTTTGAACCACAGTCTAAGGTAACAGACGCAACACTCCTTCTCGTTTTTGTTACCCACAGCGAGAGCAACGACCCAAGCGGCCGGCAAGCGACACTTCTGAATACGATATCGGATGAATGCGAATACTAACGTTCATATTGTTTTGTAACTTAGTTTTTACTGTAGGGGGTGTGTTGAGTGCCACAAAAATCGACAGTAACTTGAAAATGATACCACATTTGTTATTATTTAGTTTTCTAAGCACCCTGGGAGGCACGAAACGGTACTTTGTAAGGCAGTTTTTTTATGATACTCTTTTAATGTACAGACATTTTCTGAACGAAGTCGTTTTCCTTTAATAACAAAAAATGCTAGTAAATACCAGAAGACCCGACCTTTTCTAGAAAGACGTCATACATCTACCCAAAAAAGCAGAGTTTTGTTCAGTACAGTTTCAGCCCAATCAGTGATTGTGGAACGTAGGAAAACGGTATGGAATGTAATACCTATATCATTTAACGTATCAAATAAGCCACCACAACTGTAGCTCAAGGAAAACCACACAGACGTCCTAATAAGCTGTCTTTAAACGTATTTCATGATAATTCATTTCTCTTAGTAATTTACTAAAGCATGGAATGCAAAAATATAATAACTATTTGTTAATTACGTAGAAAATAAGTGAAAACAAACATCCTTACGACTTGTGTAACTGTCTGGTTTCTCACTGCTTGGAGCGCTGGTGTTGCTCCAGCTATCATACGGTAACAACTTTCGCACCAGAGAGTGTCTTGACTCATGTCCTAATAAGTCGTCAAAAGAGATAAAACTCTTTCCCAACACTGAAGAAACGAATTCCACATTATTGTTGCTAAATCTGAGCCACAAACAGCAAGAATGTTCAACACATTTGCTTTTGAAGCAAAAGTAATTACATTTACTAAAATATTCGTATAGCAGAGTGTCTCCATAATTTTTTTAATTGTCAAGGAAACTGCCTATGATAATAACAACAGACAACAGCAGAAATATATGCTTCTCATGGATGAAATACGCGTTTATATTCTCTCGCTTTCAATGGAATAAGCTGCAAATATACACATACTCGAAAGTATTTCTTTGTGAAAAATTGTAGCTTATGTTATTGAATCAATGTGATTCAGCTGTTTTTAAACGTATTTCATGATAATTCATTTCTCTTAGTAATTTACTAAAGCATGGAATGCAAAAATATAATAACTATTTGTTAATTACGTAGAAAATAAGTGAAAACAAACATCCTTACGACTTGTGTAACTGTCTGGTTTCTCACTGCTTGGAGCGCTGGTGTTGCTCCAGCTATCATACGGTAACAACTTTCGCACCAGAGAGTGTCTTGACTCATGTCCTAATAAGTCGTCAAAAGAGATAAAACTCTTTCCCAACACTGAAGAAACGAATTCCACATTATTGTTGCTAAATCTGAGCCACAAACAGCAAGAATGTTCAACACATTTGCTTTTGAAGCAAAAGTAATTACATTTACTAAAATATTCGTATAGCAGAGTGTCTCCATAATTTTTTTAATTGTCAAGGAAACTGCCTATGATAATAACAACAGACAACAGCAGAAATATATGCTTCTCATGGATGAAATACGCGTTTATATTCTCTCGCTTTCAATGGAATAAGCTGCAAATATACACATACTCGAAAGTATTTCTTTGTGAAAAATTGTAGCTTATGTTATTGAATCAATGTGATTCAGCTGTTTTTAAACGTATTTCATGATAATTCATTTCTCTTAGTAATTTACTAAAGCATGGAATGCAAAAATATAATAACTATTTGTTAATTACGTAGAAAATAAGTGAAAACAAACATCCTTACGACTTATGTAACTGTCTGGTTTCTCACTGCTTGGAGCGCTGGTGTTGCTCCAGCTATCATACGGTAACAACTTTCGCACCAGAGAGTGTCTTGACTGTATGTATTAGACTGTGCTATGTACAGACTCTCTGAGAGTAAGTGAAAGGCAAGGCGAAAAGAGCAATGTCGCTGCAACATCATCTGCGGCGAAGGGAGCGTTTCAGCTTGACATATGCAGCGACAGCACGCATCAGACGACTGCACATGACGATGACGTGTCGCTACGTATCTAATCTTTAGCACTGTAAATCTTGATGCATAACTTAACCCATTCCACAGTCCAGAAGGTTTTCTTTCATGAAGGTACTTAGAGAACACGATGTGTGAATGAATGAACGAATGAGTTAATGAATGACTATGGCCGGCGTGTTTCTCCACATGGACTAGCGCCCAGACTAACGTAATCACGCAGCGGTATTCAAAGTCCGTCGAATACGCTACATAATTTCGAATTGTCACCCTCTCTTAAGCAAAATAATAATAATCTATAAGGGAAAATATTACAATCAGAGACCATGCCAAACATAAGTCATAGTTCAGGAATACCATTATCCGTGGTTACGAAAAATAAACAAATTCAACATCTTCACAAGCATCCACGGTCATTATCATGTTATTAGTCATCTACAAATACAAAAGAAGATATTTTTCGACATAATGATAACCCTGGCTACAATATTTTCACCGAGAAAATATATTACTTTAAAAATAAATTAGTTATGCAGTCAAAATATCGCTAACTCCGATAGGCGTGTTATCAGGTGTCATAAGAAGAATTTAAACTCCGAACAGCGGTAGCTTAAACAAGAACTAGCCTAACTCGTAACCGTGGAAAAGGTAACTTGACATAGATGAAACATTGTCTACCACTGTTTCCGTACGCTTGACAAACACTAACAGTCACCAGTACCGTACAAGAAATGCCTGGAAACAAAGTGCTTATCAGTTAAGTGTTGTAGCATTGAGGCTTAGATGTTGCATTATCCATGTGACCATGGGGAACCAAGGTGGCCGAAAGGTAAAGATCTCAGCAACGACTTACAGAAAATTATAAATACCGTACTGCTCCACGTCTATTCTCCCTGGAAAAATAACAAAATTCATTTCAAAGACCAAATGACATTGATAAGATTAGCTAATAATTCACTGTAACATAGACTTACATAAGTATTTTATCAGGCCTGTGATGTTTTTTTCAGTTGTCTTCAATATGCACATCCTGTTTCCTAGTTTTTGTTGACACGCTGTGTTAATAGGAGGGGACATTTTTTTGACAGGATAAAACTGGACAAGCTGTGTTTCTTTTAAGCTACAGAGAACTACCGCGAAAACTGCCGAATAGAGGAGGGTAAACGAAAGGGAACAACATCTGATTTCTTAAAGTGCGAGTTCCTTCTCTGCAGTCTGCGCTGGCAGAAGTTGCTGTCACAAAAACCACGTATTTCGAAATTAATTGCGTGTTATTCAGCATGTGAGTAACATGGTGAATTTGGTTTAAATGTCTGTATACATAAAGAAAAAGACTAAGTCCTATAGGTTTCAGTTTATAAATGATTATCATTTCATCGACGAGGCATTGTGCAATTGTATGATACAGATGGATGAAACTGTAAAAATATGTGGCACACACAAATGGAGGAAAAGGCCAAAGCGGTCACTGCAATCCTAAATACACTCAATGAAACTCTGAGGTGAGTTGCTAGTAAGTTTGGGTTGTGAAACATCACGAGATGGTGTAAGCACTAACTTTGTTGATGGTGCTATGAACAAAAATGTTTGCAACAAAGAATAATGTACTGAAAAATTGGGATAGTCAAGTGTTAATGTGTATGAAAGTCAAAGAAACATGGCTGGAATTAACATGTTATGTTTACACAGAACATGCATAAACAGCTTAAATGCGTTACCAATAGTCCCTTGTAAAATGTACTGAACATGATGGGAAATGATGAAGAGGTGGATCAGCCTCAAAATTGAACGCTGCCGTTTATCCAATGTAAGGATATCCCATTCGATCACCAAAGCCTATGAAACACCAAATTTTGTACTCTAATGTAACGTTATTTATTTTACTTAGGCACGTAGTTGAGGTATAGGGATGCAGTGTCACCTGTTAATGACTCTGAATACAGGTGATATAAGAAATAAATTGAGAGAATACAGTGGGGTAACACGTGCGTGGCCTGCCCACCGTATTAGGGGTACACAGAACATGAAAAAACGCTCTGGAGAACACGAAAACTAACATATTATTTCTATTTAGGCTTGCCAGTTTCGGCCTTTACCCGAACATGTGCGACTTTTTACGTTCGTATCCGGCTAAATATAAACAAGTCCGGCTTTTGTTAGGCTTTTTGGCGATGAAGTAGAGAAAGCACAAGGCTTGTTCCATTTTAGTGACGTATGTTCAACGAAAGTTTCGGAGTTTTAAAGCAATTATCAGAGACATTGTAAAATCAGGTGAGAGGAATTATAGTAAACATTAACAATATGTACATGATACCAAAGACAACTTAAGAGCACGGACATGTTAATTTAGTACCCATATAAAGCACTTTCATTGGATGACAATAGTTGATTTTCCAACCCGGAAAACAAACAGCAGAAACTATAGATATTTGGTCTAGAAGAAACGTAAAGTTGGATGACAGTAAATTCTTTGATCAGTGGGAAAATTTCACGGAATTCATGCGTAAAAAATACAATTATGTCTTTAAAAAGATTTTGGCACGTATAAAGTGGACATCTTATTTCAAACCACACCATAATGGTTAATTTTACTTAAAATTATTCTGACTGGCAGAATATTACTTTGCAAGTCGAGCCCTAAATGCCCAGTGGGCAAAGGATCGCAATAATCTGCAAACCTATACAATCACAAACATGACGATGTTGCTGTGTAATTTAAAATTATCCTGTCACGAGTTCCACAAAACGATGTCTAAGAAAAATAACGTACTTGTTAAAGTAATTGGGTTCAGATGAGAAATACTAATACGTAACTACAGATAATTGTTCTTTGTTTATAAGTATAGTGCCGGCCGGAGTGGCCGAGCAGTTCTAGGCGCTACAGTCTGGAACCGCGCGACCGCTACAGTCGCAGGTTCGAATCCTGCCTCGGACATGGATGTGTGTGATGTCCTTAGGTTAGTTAGGCTTAAGTAGTTCTAAATTCTAGGGGACTGATGACCTCAGAAGTTAAGTCCCATAGTGCTCAGTGCCATTTACAAGTATAGTTGAAATGATCGAAGTTATCGAGTTATCTTTTCGTTTTGAGTCCCAGAAGAAAAGATAATTGTATATTTTTTTAATGAAGAACTTTTAGTTTACTTTGATATAATATTATTTCAGGAAGAAGACAGGAATTAAGAAGACTGAGCACCTTGTTGTTATAATAATTGCCAAATTATAAGGCTCTTCACTGATTGGCTTTCTTCGGTGTGAGCATGTTTAAGGCTGTTCTTACAAAATAACCGACTGTAGCTGGAATCAATAAACAACTGAAGTTACCAAACTGATTGTATTTCTATTTAAAACAGGCATTCCACCTTTTAGAGCAAAATGTCCGGCTAAATACAGGGTGTATCATAATTAATGGCATAAACGCGTACAGTTGAAAGTACACGAACCTAGAAGCAAAAACGTCTCAGTAAACATAGGGTCGAAAACGCATACCTTAAGAGCTAAGAGCAATTTTTCATCTTCGATACTGTGAAGCAAATCTCTTCTTCTGCAAGCTCTTTGCTTTCCATATTTTGGGATCTGGTAGTATGGACCAAAATAAGAAAACAACGACCAGCAAACACGTGCTCTAAAACGCATATCTTAAAAGTTACCAGCGCTTGATCATTAGATGAGCTGTGTTGCAAAGTAGCAAAGATGAACGAGTACTCGTAGCTCTTAAGGAAAGCATTTTAGAGCACCTGTTTACTGGACTTTTTTTTCTTGTTTGGGTCCATACTACCAGTTCCCAAAATATGGAAAGCGAAGAACTTGCAGTAGAAGAGATTTGTTTCACAGTACCTAAGACGAAAAACTCCTCGTAGCTCTGAAATTATGCATTTTCGACCCTATGTTTACTGAGACTTTTTTGCTTCTGGTATCGTGTACTTTCAACTGTATGCGTTTAGACCATTAATTATGATACACCCTGTATAACGCCGAGTCCGGCTTTTCTGTTCTTGAGCATGGCAACCTTATTTGGCTTAGGATGGGAGGGTACGGACGCTGACGTCAGCGAGTGCAGCTGTTTCACTCTGCTGACGTGTTTGCACAGCCTGCTGTAACAGGGCGCACCACACACACTCCCCTACCTGCTCAGTGTTCTCACAATTGTCTACGAAATGTTTGCGTAGAAACACACCAGTGGGTTCGACGTCAGGCAAGCACGGTAATTCTGTGGCACTGAGCATATTCTGGGTTCCCCGGGGATGTGTGAAAGGCTCTTCGCTGCTTTAATCGGTGTAAGTGATTTACAAGAGAACCTTAGCAACCCGATTAGACTGTTTTCAAGCGAGTCGGCTGTTTTCTAGTCAAGTCAACAGACAATCAGACAAATTAGAATTTGATTTAGACAAGATATCTGATTGTTGTTCCAACGCTACTACTGGCTACAGCATCAACAATTTATCGCTGAGGTGACAAAACCCAATCGCAGTGCTGCTTGTCGCACGCAAAATACGAGTATTAATCATCACTTGATATCAGTCAGTTTTTACGAAACTAGCTGAGGGCATGTGCGCGACCTTAAATTTCAGTACCTCACTTAATCGAAAAGAATCGATCACACACTGTTGCTTTTAAGCTCTAACTGAAGTAAAAATCAATCATGAAGCACGTTCATTAGTACAGACATTAGCAAACATGAAAGTAAAAACATAAAAACTAAACGAATAACGAAAATAAAAACGTAAACATTACGAAATAATCCCGTGGATAATAATGTGGGCTATAACGGATGGTTTAAATTTTTGACCATATCTTTATTTAATATATGCGGAAGATGGCCTCACATCGATTGTTCATTTACCGCAACAGTGATTCGAGATAGCGAAGAAAATATAAATTCGTAGCGCAGACAGAGCGTTCACGAAGTGTTGAGTAAGTTAGTGGAGCTGTGAACCAAAATCATGAAAATCTACAGCCACAATCTCAAAGTTCAACAGCGTTGAGTCCCCTTAATATTCACAGGAAAAATAATGTTCATTGGCACTATTATCGTGACTAAACCAATTAAGTTTGTTCCATTAGTGGCGTTACACAATGCAGGAAATCTTCTATAGTTCATAGCTTCCTACAAGTATTTAAATAACATCCTATTTAGCATGGTTGTAAAATATTCAATCACTGAAACCTGGTTTGAAGTTCTAAGTCCAACAGCATTCAGAGTTCCGAATATATTATAAGTCCTCAACTTGTGGACATAAAAATATTTTAAGTCCGAAGTAACACACTTAAACCTGGTTGCACAGTACCTTCCATGCAATTTACCAAACAGGCCGCATACCGGCAAAAGATCTCAAGTTCTGTCTTGCTTGCCTATTTAAAAACTTGGCCACATGATCATGTTAGTCAGTACACTGTTTTTTAACCGAATAATAGTAATACTTTTATTCTCTGTACATAATTTTTACAAGGATGCTGGGCATGCCTCGGTATTACAATTTAAGAACAATGAAAATAACTTATTTAAAATATACCGCCATTAACGTACTTACAGGTCTAGTTTGACAAGAATGAGACAGGTTATCGGCCGGGGCGCTGTGGTAGGAACCATTGTGGTTTAGGGAAACAGCGGCAAATCTAAATCAGAATGGTCGAATCAAGATTGGAGACCCCACCCTCCCGAATACAAGGCTAGTCTGTTTACGGCAGTGCTACCTCATTCGTTTTTATTTGTGATGTACAAGAAGAAATTATTCAATGCTGTAAAAGGCCAGTGCTACACTGTTCATTCCATGCTCACCCCCAGGCACTGCACACACTACACACACTATATATACAGTGTTTCATAATTTAATACTGCACACACTATCAACTGACGTCAGGACCATAGCGCCGATATCTGTAAATGTACTCGCATGGTGTTGTTAAAATCTCCTGTGTTTTGAATAGAGCTTTACAATGAACTCGACCAATATTTTTGGCTATAATTAATATGACTTTTTCCTGTAGTTTGGGAACTGTTCATACTTTGTGCGTTTGTTCCCCAGACAAGAATTCAGTAGCTAAGAATTGAGTGTGCACATTAATAGTACGTAATTAAAAGTTTAAAGGACAATGATTGTTACACATTGATGACAGGACACTGACGGCATGAGACGCTAATGACATTCTGCTTGCGAATATCTTTGCGTGTTCACACCACTTTAACTGAAAATCGATATTCGTTCCTAGAAATACTGTGTTTGTTGCACAATATACAGAGGCGCAATCTACATTTAATTTAACAGTTTCATTATCCCTCTTCAAACTGAAATTCATGGCATCTATTTTTTTATGTTCAATGTCACTTTATTGCTTATTGACCAGCTGTAAAATTCCTTGAGGGCGACAATTGCTTTCTCTACAAGGAGTTGTGTCGTTTTCTCTGAGCTATAATACTGCTGTCTTCAACAAACAGAATTTTTCTCCATGACTTACACTGCTGGGAAAGTCATTGCTGTTTATTAGGAACAGTATTGGCTGTAATATGCTGCTCTGATGAACTCCTACATTAATGTATTTTGGTGCTGATAAGTTTTTTACTAAAAGTTTATATTTATTTGAGGTTTTGGTTATCTCTGCCCTTTGTGTCCTATCTACTAGGCATGATTGGAACCAGTCATTAGTTACACCTCTTATTCCTAATGCTTCTAGCTTATTTGGTAGAATATTATGGTCTGCAGTATCAAAAGCTTTAGAAAGATCTAAAAGCATGCTTGTGACCTAATCATCTTTGTCCAGAGCATCACATACCATTTTTGTGAATTCCACTATGGCTGCCACTTCAGAAACCAAACTGTGATTCACATAAGGTTGCATTTATTCATTTGCTATTTGATATAAAATCACAGTCCTCTACCCTTCGACATAGACCTAAGGTGAAAGTCTGTTATTTGTAATGCTTTAAATTATATATCAGCCGATTTACTGAGTAATGTGGTCAGTTGTCAAACTCTGAACCAAATTTCACTGGATGCCAGTCTCTTCAGTTGGAGTTTTCACGTTCTGTGTCAGTGAATAATACTTGTAGCTGAAATAACAAAGTTTGATATATTGTTTGTAATGCCTATAATTACTTAATATCGTAACAGCTGAGATATTATTCTGGTTATCAAACTTTGCTGCCATATTACAATTACCTCATTTAAAAAATGCAACAATCCAAAACTAATTGACTCTGAAAAAATTTAAATCACAATACCATCCAGTCTAGTGTGATAGTGACCACAGCATTTTAATATTCATCTGAATTATTGAAAAACATAAATGGAACATAAATTTATGAAATATCTAATTTGCAAAGCACTTGCAATAAAAACTAATTACCTTTCTAAGAATTTATATCTCATTAGGAAGCTTAGGGGCGGAGTATCAGGAACACATTTCTGATTCCATTGATAACGTGCAATTCTTACAAAACCGTATTTTAGGATTTTCTGTAAGAAATCCATATTTTGTATAAGGAAATCACATTATTAAGTTATCCATATTTTGGTACCACCGACAGAGGACCTACAGCAATTACAGATAGTAATAGGATAATGGTGTCATGCTGGACAAACTCGTTTCGTTAATAACAAAATTGTATCAGATGTTAACAAAGGAATCTGCTGTGCAGTGTCCAAAGTAAATTAAAAGACTGTTTCGGAAAGGAAGATGCTGGAGGACAAAAGGTAATGTTTTACACATACAACTGTAATCCGAACACATCATCTGAATTAATTTACTGAAATATAAATCATGATCTTAAATTCTTCATAAAAAACGGAAATATTATAAACTTGCAAAATCTAAGACCAATCTTGAAATCATCTCTAAAATTACTTTGCAATGAGACACTTTATACATCACCTCTCGATCATTTTAAATTCCGTCAGAATTTCATTTATTTTATTTTGGTTGGTTGGCAGACATGTTTGTGGAAAAATAGTGGGCTCCAGTATGGTTGTACCATTTCAATATACATTCAAAGAAATTTTATAGGCAACAGAAAAACTCTTTGAAGCTAATGCATTGCTGTTTGCGAAAGTTGCAACACCCAGAAGGAATTTTGTGAATCATTCTAGAATCGGAGGATGTGGAGAACAGGGGAACTATCATGACGTAGGATTAAGTCTGCAGAAAGTTGGCGTGTACATAGGCACAGCAGTGCCATCTTTTGTGTGATCGAGCAGGTCAGCGTAACTCCACCCTCAGTCGGTTTAGACCCATCAAATGAAGCGGAGACGTGGACTCGAGTGCCATATGCCTCGTCGACATTAAAGGGAGCGATGTTAGTATGTGAGTGACTTCGAACGGGGCAGAGTGACTGGCCTCCTAGAAGCGAGTCTGTTGTGCCACGACATTGAGGTTCGTACGGGGCACGCCGCTACAACATTGATGCGAGTGTGGAACCAGAGGACAGATGAGGGTTGTACACAGCAACAAGCAGGTACTGCACCATACAGTGTGATCACATTGTGGGATGACAGCCATTGAGTCTGTAGGGGAGTAACTGACAGAACAACCTCGTCCGCAGTGTTGGCTAGACGTTGGAGCACTGTAACAGTTGTTGACATGTCTGCTTTGATGGTTCGACGCCATCTGCCTAGTGTTGGATTGTTGGCACACATGCCATTGCATTGGCTTCCATTGCTCGTCAACACCCATGTCTGCAATGGGCACGTACACGCCCGCACTGCCACGCTGAGTTGTTTTTGGGCGAGCCCCACGTCACACGTGGTCCTACAGTGATGGTCACATATATGTGGCAGATTGCATTGTTGAATGGCAAAACGGACAAAAGCTCATGTGTTGATTTTGGGCACCATTGGCTACAATATACGGTCTATCTCTATGTACTGAAGCAATCTGAACAGGAACTGCTTTGTCAAGGAGGTTTGAGATCCTGAGGCACTACCTGTCACGCAGGCAGCTCCACATGCAATATTTCATCAGGACAACGCCCTGCCATAAGTGGTGAGGAATGTGCAAGCTTTCTTCGAAGAACGAGATCTTTCATTGCTTACCTGGGCTGCACGTTCGCCCATCGATCATGCCTGGGATGTTATCGGACGATTTTGGTCCTCCTCCAGCCATTATCGATGTGTTACGGACGCGCCTAGAAACCGCGCGCACCGTACTGAATTCTGAACGGCAAGGTGCATTCACAATCGAATATATAGCATCACTATACTCTCTTGTGGGAAAGTTGTCACCGTTTGTCTTCCGGAGCGACACTAGCACTCCAAGCGGTGAGAAAGCAGTCAGTCACATGCGTCACAAGAATAATGTTTATTTTTAATTATTTTCCACTTAATTAACGAAATAGTTGCTGCACTTTTAGCTTCCATGCGTTAGTAAATTACTAATAGGCGTGAAATAACGTCAAATACATCTTAAACCAGCCGAATCACACTGATGACATAAGCTACAACTTCTTCATGACAAAATATTTTCGAATATGTGTGTAATAGCAGCTAACTCCGCTGAAAGCAATAGAACATAATCATGTATTTCATGCATCAGATCCCCACATTTCTGTCCTTCATTATATATATATATATATATATATATATATATATATAATTGATTATTGATATATTATATATATATATATATATATATATTATCAAGGACAGTGTCTATGATAATGGCAACAGACAACAACAGAAATGTAGGGATCTGATGCATGAAATACATGATTATGTTCTCTTGCTTTCAGGGGAGTTAGCTGCTATTACACACATATTCGAAAATATTTTGTCATGAAAAAGTAGCTTATGTCATTCAATCAGTGTGATTCGGCTGGTTTAAGATGTATTTGACGTTATTTCACGCCTATTAGTAATTTACTAACGCATGGAAGCTAAAAGTGCAGCAACTATTTCGTTAATTAAGTAGAAAATAATTAAAAATAAACATTATTCTTGTGACGCATGTGACTGACTGCTTTCTCACCGCTTGGAGTGCTAGTGTCAATCCGGAAGACAAACGGTGACAACTTTCCCACAAGAGAGTATAGTGATGCTATATATATATATATATATATATATATATATATATATATATATATATATATATATATATATATAAAGAGAGAGAGAGAGAGAGAGTTTAATAATTTGCCCATTCTCACACTTCATTTGACTTTCTAATAGAAGAATATTTTTGTAAACATAATTATTTCTTCTTCAAAAGCGAATGAATTGAAGACACTTAACTGTTTGTGGCACGAATTTAGCAACAGCTGCGGATTTTTTTTTCTGTTCTGGGAAGCAGTTTTGTTGCTTTTGGCGATTTAGTATCACGCCTTTGTGGTTTCCCTTAAGCTACAGGTGTGGTGACTTACTTGGTACATCAAATAGGAATTACATTTCATACAGATTTCCTACGTTCCACATTCCCTGATGTGACTGGAAGTGTTTCGAATCATTTGACTCGAGCCGCGTCTCTAACTTGTTGAATAAATTTAATTGGAGTTACAATTCTCACGAACAGCATTGTATAAAATGGCGGTAGCCTTCAGGCGGGTTAATTCTATGTTGAATACATCTTTATATTTCGTTTTGTGATATCATATTCCTTGAACTGATGGGGAAATAGATGTCTTTAAATACATTTTGGAGAGACGCCAAGTGACACTTGAGAGTGAATTGATGTTATTGTAGGTCACATAGACCTGCAATACTTATAACGTTTGTGAATGTCAACCAAACATGGATTGGCAACAGTGCATAAATATGTCCGATATCACATGTGATCGTCTTTTGTCAGAATTTTACGAAATAAATAGTGAGTTATATATATACAGTAAAGTTATGAAGACACATTTTTGTTTATCAGTATTTACATTGCTGGTAGAAGCGGACCTCGGGGAAGATCAGTTTGGATTCCGTAGAAATGTTGGAACACGTGAGGCAATACTAACCTTACGACTTATCTTAGAAGAAAGATTAAGAAAAGGCAAACCTTCGTTTCTAGCATTTGTAGACTTAGAGAAAGCTTTTGACAACGTTAACTGGAATACTCTCTTTCAAATTCTGAAGGTGGCAGAGGTGAAATACAGGGAGCGAAAGGCTATTTACAATTTGTACAGAAACCAGATGGCAGTTATAAGAGTCGAGGGGCATGAAAGGGAAGCAGTGGTTAGGAAAGGAGTGACACAGGGTTGTAGCCTCTCCCCGATGTTATTCAATCTGTATATTGAGCAAGTAGTAAAGGAAACAAAGGAAAAATTCGGAGTACGTATTAAAATTCATGGAGAAGAAGTAAGAACTTTGAGGTTCGCCGATGACATTGTAATTCTGTCAGAGACAGCAAAGGACTTGGAAGAGCAGTTGAACGGAATGGATAGTGTCTTGAAAGGAAGATATAAGATGAACATCAACAAAAGCAAAACGAGGATAATGGAATGTAGTCGAATTAAGTCGGGTGATGCTGAGGGAATTAGAATAGGAAATGAGACACTTAAAGTAGTAAAGGAGTTTTGCTATTTGGGGAGCAAAATAACTGATGATGGTCGAAGTAGAGAGGATATAAAATGTAGACTGGCAATGGCAAGGAAATCGTTTCTGAAGAACAGAAATTTGTTAACATCGAGTATAGATTTAAGTGTCAGGAAGTCGTTTCTGAAAGTATTTGTATGGAGTGTAGCCATATATGGAAGTGAAACATGGACGATAACCAGTTTGGACAAGAAGAGAATAGAAGCTTTCGAAATGTGGTGTTACAGAAGAATGCTGAAGATAAGGTGGGTAGATCATGTAACTAATGAGGAGGAATTGAATAGGATTGGGGAGAAGAGAAGTTTGTGGCACAACTTGACTAGAAGAAGGGATCGGTTGGTAGGACATGTTTTGAGGCATCAAGGGATCACAAATTTAGCATTGGAGGGCAGCGTGGAGGGTAAAAATCGTAGAGGGAGACCAAGAGATGAATACACTAAGCAGATTCAGAAGGATGTAGGTTGCAGTAGGTACTGGGAGATGAAGAAGCTTGCACAGGATAGAGTGGCATGGAGAGCTGCATCAAACCAGTCTCAGGACTGAAGACCACAACAACAACATACGAGGGAACGTCAAAAAGTATATTACACGTTGTTATGGTACGCCAAGCACAAATGAACTTCGGGGCCCGAGGACTAGGATCGATTATAGTTATTAAATTTTTCACAATAAACCGATGAAAACCAGAAGATGGATTTGTTGCATGTTACGTTGAATGTGCGCACAGAGTTTATTTTTATCGATTCCAAGCATAGATAACAACGCCACATAAAGCGTTATTTAGTTCTTCATTTATTTGCCCTTATGTCCTTAGGTATTTATCGTCGTAGGTCTTATAATCTTGGAATGCCATATCAAATGCAATAAATTGCATAGGGCACGGAATAATTCACTTTCATAAATAACCTTGTAGAGCCAAACTGTATTAATTTGATGAGGAAGGCGGGAGGTGGGATGTTACATGTTACTGCGACCCCAAATTATTGAGTATCGCTTTAGTGATATCCTGTGCGTGTGGATACAACAAACTTATCACTCAGACGTAAGCAAGGCACCTTCTTGCAAAGCCGATTATAAAACAACTCTGCAACGGCCGGCCATGCTAATCCGCAGGTAATGCCGAATGAATCGCTGTCTCTGTGAAGGTAATCTCGTCCAGCGGCCGACCTCGATATGTAATCCGCAGGCTTAAACCTGAAAACAGATGAGGTTTATTGTCGGCCTCAAGAAAAACGCGGTGACCATGTTTTAGGAAAGAAACTGCTCGGAGTCAGACAAGCAGCAAACATTTTTATGCGCATATTGCAGCTAATAACTCGGGTTTTCTGAGAGATGGTCGCGAACATTTGAAAAACCGCGATAAGATCAACAAAACGTAAAATGTTATTGATGCCAGACATAACGAATGTTGATGGAAAGAATGAAATTTACGTCCGACCTCAACAGATCAGATCTAAAATTTGCTGACAGGCAGCAAACAGAAAGTAACTGTGGATGCAGAGCCACCTACAGAGTCTTGTGTGCCCCAGAGAAGAGTAATAGGCCCTTGACTGATCATGCTGTGTATTACTGACTTAAGAGGTAGTACTGGTAGCAACCGGAGGCTCTTCGCAGATGATGCAGCTATCGACGAGTAAACTATATCCAGCGATGCCCCATTATATTTCGACAAAATACCAGCTTGGCACGGGTTGCTGCATCCATCCTTGCTAAAGCTATGGTAGTCGCTACTGTTTCGTATGAGGATTCTGGGAATTCCAGTCGCACTAGGCGCGAAATGTCGGGTGGAAGACCCTGCAAGAATGCGTCTGGTACCCTCTGTCTCTTGCAGAATGGCCTTCGTGCCATTGTTAGCATCAGACTAGACACTATCCCCATCGTAGACCATTGCAATGCAATAATTTACACACACAATAGCTAGGACATGTCAGACCCCAGACGCACACGCACACACACACGCACACACACCAACACACACAATAACAGGGACAATTACCCCCATTTGTGTGTGTGTGTCTTCCTCCCTAGTCACAAAATATAAATACTCAAAGAGCGATAGCGGACGCTCCCATCACCACAAAAAGAAACGAAACACTAACGCATCCCACAATAGCAAAACAAGATTAGATTAGATTAGATTAGATTAGTTATTCGTTCCATAGATCCGTGCTGAGGAGATCCTCGTGGATGTGGAACATGTCAATATTTTTTTAAAGCTGAAATAACAATACCAATAGTATAAATATATACAATACATCATTTGTTTCTATTAAAAAATTCGTCAGTGGAGTAGAAGGAGTTGGCCACTAGTAAGTCTTTCAGGCTCCTTTTAAACTGATCTTTATTTGTAACTAAATTTTTTATGTTTGCTGGCAAATTATTGACGATGAGTGTCCCTGAGTAGTGGACCCCTTTTTGAACTAAAGTAAGTGCTTTTAAGTCCTTGTGCAGATCATTTTTTTCCTGGTATTGTACGAGCTGAGCTGTCTGTAGGAAAAAGAGATACATTATTTAGGACAAATTTCATTAAGGAGTAAATATACTGAGAGGCAGTAGTTAGTATGCCCAGTTCTTTGAAGAGGTTTCTACAAGACGTCCATGAATTTACTCCACAAATAATACGTATTACACGCTTTTGGACTCTGAAAACTTTTATTTTCTTCAAGAGTTACCCCAAAATATTATACCATATGACATTATGCAATGAAAGTAGGCAAAGTGTGCAAGCTTTTTCATTTTTATGTCGCCTATGTCAGCTAACACCCGGAATGCAAATACAGATTTGTTAAGGCGTTTCTGCAGTTCTGTGGTTTGCTCCTCCCAACTGAATTTATTATCAAGTTGTAATCCCAGGAATTTAAGACTGTCAACCTCTTCTATCTGCTCTTCTTCATACTTTATGCATATGCTGGGTGGAAACCTTTACAGGTTCTGAATTGCATATAGTCAGTCTTTTCGAAGTTTAATGTCAGTGAGTTGGCTTTAAACCATTTATTAATATCTATGAAAATATCATTAGGAGATCTTTCTAGAACTACACTCGACATACTATTTATTGTAATACTTGTGTCATCTGCAAACAAAACGAACTCTGCTTCTGGCAGTGTAACTAATGAGAGATCATTAATGTGCATAAGAAAAAGCAATGGCCCTAAGATGGATCCTTGTGGGACACCGCATGTAATTTCTTCCCATTCTGATGATGAATGATGACTTAATTCACTAGTCCCTTGCACTGATACCCTTTGTTTCCTGTTAGCGAGGTATGACTTGAACCACTTTGCAGCACTGCCTGTGACACCATAGAATTCTGATTTATTTAAAAGGATGTTGTGGTTTACACAATCAAATGCCTTTGACAAATCACAGAAAATACCTGCTGCTTGCAATTTATTATTTAATGAATTAGGTACATTTTCACTGTAGGCGTAAATAGCCTTCTCGATATCAGAACCCTTCAGAAATCCCAACTGTGTTCTTGATAATATGTTATTTGTGGTCAGATGGTTGAGAAACTGCCTGTACATTACTTTTCCTAAAGTTTTTGAGAATGCTGGCAAAGTGAAATCGGTCTGTAGTTTGATGGTATTTCTTTCTCCCCTTTCTTGAACAGAGGCTTAACATCTGCATGTTTTAGCCAGTCAGGAAATCTCCCAGTGATAATTGACTGGTTACACAAGGAACTTAGAATTTTACTAAACTCACAAGAACATGCCTTAATTAACTTTGTTGATATTTCGTCGTAACCACTAGAATGCTTTGTTTTTAAAGATTTTGTTATTTTCTTTTGGTGAAGTGAGTGAAATATTCATGTACCTGAAGCTATTTTTAAAGGCTAGTTTCAGATAATCAGTCACGGCTGCAAAATACTAACGCGAATTCTTTACAGACGAATGGAAAAACTAATAGAAACCGACCTCGCGGTAGATCAGTTTGGATTCCGTAGAAATATCGGAACACGTGAGGCAATACTGACCCTAAGACTTATCTTAGAAGCTAGATTAAGGAAAGGCAAACCTACTTTTCTAGCATTTGTAGACTTAGAGAAAGCTTTTGACAATGTTGACTGGAATACTCTCTTTCAAATTCTGAAGGTGGCAGGGAGCGAAAAGCTATTTACAGTTTGTACAGAAACCAGATGGCAGTTATAAGAGTCGAGGGACATGAAAGGGAAGCAGTGGTTGGAAAGGGAGTGAGACAGGGTTGTAGCCTCTCCCCGATGTTATTCAATCTGTATATTGAGCTAGCAGTGAAGGCAACAAAAGAAAAATTCGGAGGAGGTATTAAAGTCCATGGAGAAGAAATAAAAACTTTGAGGTTCGCTGATGACATTGTAATTCCGTCAGAGACAGCAAAGGACTTGGAAGAGCAGTTGAACGGAATGGATAGTGTCTTGAAAGGAAGATATAAGATGAACATCAACAAAAGCAAAACGAGGATAATGGAATGTAGTCGAATTAAGTCGGGTGATGCTGAGGGAATTAGAATAGGAAATGAGACACTTAAAGTTGTAAAGGAGTTTTGCTATTTGGGGAGCAAAATAACTGATGATGGTCGAAGTAGAGAGGATATAAAATGTAGACTGGCAGTGGCAAGGAAAGCATTTCTGAAGAAGAAAAATTTGTTAACATCGAGTATAGGTTTAAGTGTCAGGAAGTCGTTTCTGAAAGTATTTGTATGGAGTGTGGCCATGTATGGAAGTGGAACGTGGACGATAAATAGTTTAGACAAAAAGAGAATAGAAGCTTTCGAAATGTGGTGCTACAGAAGAATGCTGAAGATTAGATGGGTAAATCACATAACTAATGAGGAAGTATTGAATAGGATTGGGGAGAAGAGAAGTTTGTAGCACAACTTGACTAGAAGAAGGGATCGGTTGGTAGGACATTTGTTGAGGCATCAAGGGATCACCAATTTAGTATTGGAGGGCAGCGTGGAGGGTAAAAATCGTAGAGGGAGACCAAGAGATGAATACACTAAGCAGATTCAGAAGGATGTAGGTCGCAGTAGGTACTGGGAGATGAAGAAGCTTGCACAGGATAGAGTAGCGTGGAGAGCTGCATCAAACCCGCCTCAGGACTGAAGACCACCACAACAACAGCAACAACAGTTTCAGATATTCAAGGACATTATTTGCTGATCCTGACAATCCTATTCTATCAGTAGCGGATGTAAAGTACTTGTTAAATAGATTTGCCACACTATGCCCATCTGTTACTAGTGTGTCATCTACCCTTAATGCTATTTGCTCCTGCTCCTTTCTGGTTCTACCAGTCTCCTCTTTCACTGTATCCCATATTGTTTTTATTTTGTTCCCTGACATTGCTATCTTCTTCTCATAGTGCATTTGTTTAGTTGTCTGAATTACTTTTTTTAATATTTTGCAGTATTCCTTGTATGTAGCTAAATCATCAGCATTGGAGCTATTCTTGGTCGACAGATACATTTTCCTTTTTGTCTTACAGGAAATCTTTATTCCTTGTGTAATCCATGGTTTTATTATAGACTTCTGTTTAATTTGAGTAACTTTTATTAGAGGAAAACAGTTTTCAAACATGGTACTGACATTGTACATGACTGTCTTATATTTTTCATTCATGTCATCAACACTATAAACATTTTTCCAGTTCATATCTTTGAGCAGTTTTCTAAAACACTCAGTTTTTGGTTGATTGACTACTCTTCTGTTCTCAGATTTAGCAGTCTTGATAATCTGCTTAGAATTTACATCTAAAACAAGGAGCTGCATGTCATGATCTGATAGTCCGTTTATTACAAGTTTTATGATATGATTTTGTTCCTATGATTTGTCTATAAAAATGTTATCAATGGCTGTCCTTGAGGATTTAGTGATCCTAGTTGGAAAGTTTACAGTGTGAGTTAGATTGAAAAACAACATTACTAACTCCAACAAATGTTTACTGGAAGACTGCATTATAAAATCTGTATTAAAGTCACCAGCAATCAAAATTTCTTTGTTTCTTCCTGTTAAACTACCCAAAAGAGCTTCTAGATGATTTATGAATAGATTATAATTTCCTGCAGGTGCTCGGTAAATAATTACTATTAAATAGGATCTGTTATGGAACTCTACTTCTGTTGCACATGCTTCTAGATGCTGCTCTAGACATAAGTTATTAATGTCAATGTTCTTGCATTTATGGCAGTTTTTAATAAATGTGGCAACTCCTCCTCCATCCATATCTACTCTGCAGAAGTAGGACGCTAGCATAAATCCTGAAATGTCTAACATATTTATACCAGTGGTCACTTGGTGTTCAGAGAGGCAGATTATGTCAATATGGTTAGATGAATTCATTTCATCAATACAAATGAGTAGTTCATCAATTTTATTTCTGAGTCCCGGAATGTTCTGGTGTAATAAAGATAACCGATACTGCATACTAATGGGATTATAACTGCTTTGGCGAAGATGATCTGGTAGTTTCTGATTACTTTCTGTTAAACAATGTTTAACAAAACACACCAAATGGTGAGAGGGCAGTAACACTTCTCAACTCAGCCACGTAAATATTTTTGGTGCAGTGGAAGTGCTGTGTGCAAAAACCTAACACATACACGCGGAAGGAGAAGAAGAAGAATGTAGAAAAAAATCTTGTATAACGAAAAAAATGAAAACTATTTATAGTATTAAATGAAGTATCCGAACTATTTATGACCATAGCAAACAAGAGTAAAACCCATATTGCTACAGTGAACATTGAAGATGCTTTCCAATAAAGCGAAACGTGTCTGGTCTTAAGACTTTCATTACAGATGCAAACGGCCAATTTTGCAGCTGCGAGTAAACTGTCAATAAAAGTCCAAATATCGTCACCTGATATGCTTGAAAAGAAGTTACTAACGCGGCGGTTCTGGTATCTACAGCAGATAGGGACGAATTAGTAGAGGACTTAGGTAAATATAAATTATCAGCTCACACCAAGAACGACCTGATTCAGTTAAGTGATGGATTGTTTACTGAACTGAAATCTTTTCGCCTAATGCCATTTCCACTACCATCTATCCCTGCCAAAATCGCCACTTTAAAGAAAGAACGAAGGAAGCAAATAATCATTGCGGTCCACACTAAAGGTCGAAATCCGTACTTACTTACATTATTTACTTGCAATAAAGCAAGTGGCTGAATGTGGCAACGAATCGTTTTCTGTTAGGCACCCACTGTCACAGTATTCTTAATGTACTGTAATACAAGGGACAGGCAAATGAAATAAGACAGGTAGAAAAAGGTAAGTAAACTGTTTATCATTTCAAAACTAATCGCCGTAACGGTTAATACATTTACTGTACTGTGAGAAAAGACGGTCAGTGCCTCCATGGAAAAATGTTTGCGGTTGCCTCGGCAACCACGATTGTACCCAGACGTCCACCTCTTGGTCGGAAGCAAATTGAGGTGCGCGAATTTCTTTCTTCAGGGCTCCAACAATATGTCCAGCAACATGGAAATCGCCTGCAGGCCGCCACGGTAGCTCAGCGTGCTCGGTCAGAGGGTTAGCTGTCCTCTGTAATAAAAAACTGAGTTAATCGATCAATGACGAACTGAAACGGGTGTCTTACGACGTCCGCCCCAAGCAGATTCAACGAACAAAAGCGAACAAAATGAGGAGAAAAAAAAAAACGCTTATCCATACGATGCTGCTTTGTTGCTGTAGACTGCTATCGACTCAGCACGAATTGTTACAACGTTGTACGTCTTCAAATGCAGAAAACGAATTACTGACGATTCTTCACTTTATTAACTGGCTATGCCATTTTGTTTTGATTCCCTTAATGGCCTGCTAAGTACTGTATGCAGGAATTTAATTGCGTACGAGGACTGCAAACAAATTAATTAGTTACCTTTATTTTTCGAGGGGCTAATAAAAATTATTGATTACCCCTCGTTCTTAATGAAAGTGTTCTCTCTGCAATATGTTACTGTACAATATTATTGAATGCGATAGTGCCAAGTAATAATATGAAGTAAGTGTAAATTTACTGATATATTTGTCTCTGATACTTCGTGGAAACAATGAACTATCAACAGATAGTGAGATACACGTACACTTAAGATTTTAAACATGGCTGAAACAGCAACTGTTGAAATTCTTCACGGTAAATGATAACAGCCAAACAGTTGCAGGATAAAGATTTACTAAATTCCTTGAGCACGGATTCGGTATAACTAAATACACCTTCACCAGAAGTAAAATACACCAAAATCACATCCTGCAGTGGAAAAACATAAAACAATCGTGCCAAAGGCGTCGTATAAATGGAGATAATGTTTTGACTACTGACGACGCCTTTGGCACGATTGTTTTATGTATCTCCACTGCTGGATGTGATTTTAGTGTATTTTACTTCTGATGAAGGTATATTTAGATATACCGAAACCGTGGTCAAGGATTGTAATAAATCTTTATCCTGAAACTATTTGGCTGTTATTATTTACCGTGACGCACACTTAATATGTTAACATATTCTGGTGCACTTATTAACTACTGGCTATTGATGATTACCATATTGTTATTCATGACTGAATACCTTGTGGTTTTTTTATGTTAGGGATGAAATCATTCTCAAAAACCCGCTCATTTATCAGTTTTTAGGTAGCTGTGTATTTGTTACCATTTTGTACAAAACTTGGATTGAAACTCTCTGGCAGATTAAAACTGTGTACCGGACCGAGATTCGAACTCGGGACCTTTGCCTTTCGCGGGCAAGTGCTCTACCAACTGAGCTACCCAAGCATGACTCACGCCCCGTCCCCACAGTTCCACTTCTGCCAGTATCTCGCCTCCTACCTCCCAAACTTCACAGAAGCTCTCCTGCGAACCTTGCAGAACTAGCACTCCTGAAAGAAAGGATATTGCGGAGACATGGCTTAGCACTTGCCCGGGAAAGCCAAAGGTCCCGAGTTCGAGTCTCGGTCCGGCACACAGTTTTAATCTGCCAGGAAGTTTCATATGAGCGCACACTCCGCTGCAGAGTGAAAATCTCATTCTGAAAACTTGGATTATTTGCACAAATTAGTAGTTCTTCTTCTTGTAACTGTATGAAATCAAACATCTGTCATGCAAACCTACCGAAACTTGTGCATCACTACTAAGTAATCTGTTACTCTGTACCATGCTAGAAAACTGTCTTCTACCTGCATTGGTTGAGTCATCTAGCCTAGCCGATGCTACTTAACCTGTCCCTTGAGCAAGATGTGACGGAAACCAAAGAGAGATTTGGCAAGGAAATTAAATTTCGGGGATAATAATTTAAAACTTTTCGATTTAGTGTTGACATAGTAACTCTCACAGAGACGGCAAAGGACTTGGAATGGCAGTTGAGCAGAATGGATGGTGTCTTGAAAACAGGTTATAAGACGAACATCAACAAAAGCAAAACAAGAGTAATGGAATGTAGTCGAAGTAACTCAAATGATGTTGAGGGAATCGGCTCTGTAAATGAGGCTCAAAAAGTTATAGAAGAGTTTTATTATTTGCGCAATAAAATAATGACGATCACCGGGGTAGAGTGGACATAAAATGCAAAAATGCAGACTGGCAACACCAAGGAAAACGTTTCTGAAAAAGGAAATTATTTTAACATAGAACATAAATTTAAACAAATCACTTGCTGTGAGTGGCAGCCACAGCTGTGATGATACATTTCAACTGATGGAAACCTCAACATTCAACTGACGGTAACCTCAACAGCTGCGTCAAAGTGATTTATTAATAGTGACTAGTTTCATGACATTATAGGCACGTCTTCAGGTGACAAATTGTTGACCTTAAGAAGACACCAAAAATCGTAATTAGAACTATCCTAGACCAGAATGTACCGAATTGATACGATGTTGATTAGCATGTGAGCAATGCACACATTTCAGTACATAATATCCTTAAAATCTCCGTAAGGGTAAATAATAGAAGTCTCCTACCTTTCTGCACGAAACTGACAGCATAGAGTAAGCAGCCAACATCAATAAAAGAACGATAGGAACAAGACTAGGGCTTAAACCTAGAAACAAAAACTGTTGAATAAAGAACCGTCATCATAACCGGGGAAAAGAACTCCCAAACTAAACGAGCTTCTTCCCAGGAACAGCGGGCATCCCACCCGTGCAACATGCGAGCACAACTGGGTAAGCGGGCCCCGTCCTCGAAACGACGCTCAGGAGCGAATGCACGGAACCCGGGGAACCGACAACACGTAAAAAGCAGCGGCAAAGTGCCAAACAAACCGGTAAATAAATACGTAAAAGGATTAGAAGATAGGGAAACATCTGTACGAAACAAAAACTGGGTAGCCGGTCTTAACAGCGTTACAGCTAACAAAGGCATATAAAATACCAAAACATAGTAACTGCAGAATCCACATTATATGCTACAGTGTGAAATAAACCACACCAGCTATGCAAAGAGGTAAAAAATGAAGTGCAAACAAAACGCCAGGATTCAGATGTAAGAGGTCTAAGAGATGTAAAGATACAAATGCTACCTAATTGCCGGCCAGAGTGGCCGAGCGGTTCTAGGCGCTACAGTCTGGAATCGCGCGACCGCTGCGGTCGTAGGTTCGAATCCCGCCTCGGGCATGGGTGTGTGTGCTGTCCTTAGGTTAGTTAGGTTTAAGTAGTTCTAAGTTTTGGGGACTGATAACCTCAGAAGTTAAGTGCCATAGTGCTCAGAGCCATTTGAACCATTTGCTATCTAATTTTTTTAAGCTTGCATACTTTTATTCACAAAATTAAAGAAGAAAAATTTGGCCATAAAGTTTCGTAATTTCTAAACTAACCAACATATTTAAATTCAAATTATATGACTACCTCCTATTCATTTTTGTTAATTAAATTATACTATTAGTTAAGGGATAGCTCTCGTCTATCTATGAATGATATAAAATCATTGTATGAGTCTGTGATCACTAGTCAATATAATCGTCCCTTTTGACCGCTATTTATATATATTCTTTTAAATGTGCACCATAATGCACAGCCACCATCAGAGTCTGTCAGATAAACAGAACAAATGAGAAGTAGTTTTCACGAACCTACAGTAATGGATTATAGAACAAAATGATAACACACCACATTTAAATCTCGATACGCTGTATCTCGTCACTTCACTTGTACACTCGTACCATGACTGGTTGTGTTTAATGATTCAGCCTAAGTGAAATAACGATCTGTGGGTGTTAGGTGGCGTTAATGCAACTGGACTTCTCTCATTAAAATCCAGATTAACGTCTACAAATTGAAATACAGCCATTTTGTAAAATAATGCACAAAAATAATAAATTGTAAAAGTCACACTGAAATTCAAATTAAAGTCTACAAATTGAGCATTAAAACTAATTTAAAAAAATAATGAATTGGGCTTGCCACGTTAAACATTCAAAGTAAGGTCTACCCAAAGCATACAGCCACTTCAGAGAAAGAAATTTATAAATAGAAGATGAACAATTGTGTTGATAAAAACAGTTTAATGTATGGCTTTAAAATCACACAAGGCCGAGCTATACACCTATTGTAAGGTATGTAAAGTTGTATGTGAACGTCTTTTTCTTTTCGCAAAATGAAGATTCAACCATTAAAATACGTAGCAAGATCATTAACATAGTAACAAAAAATTCATTCTTTTTATAGATTATTTTTCATGAAATTACTGTACGTTCAGTTTGTAAACTTTAATTTGGTTTTTGCCGTGACATTTCCAGTTTATTGTCTTTATAATGTAGATTATTTTATGAAGTGGCTGTGTGTTCCATTTAGATACTTTAATTTGAATTTTAACTTGACAAGTTCGGTTGCATTAACGCTACCTAAAGGCCATAGGGTGTTATTTACGAAAAGCTGTCTCCCTAAACAGCGCTATTTATGGTACAATTATACATGAGAATATAAGAAGTGCAGTTCATCGAGATTTAAATGTGGTATGTCATTATTTTGTTTACAAATGTGTTATTGTAATTTTGTAGAAATTAATTCTCATTTGTCCGTTTATCTTACAGATTCTGACGATGGCAGCGTTTTGATGAACAGGATGGCACGTTTTGATGAACATTTTAAAAGAACAAAAATATAAAAAACGGTCAAGACGGACAATTATACTCAAAAAATCTCTCGATATTTAAGGTGCTACAAATATACTAAACAGCGAGACGAGAAACAATTTTCCTAATCTCAAACAAGGGAGTCAGCAAGACCTTGAGGTGATCACTTTTTTTAGACGCTGCCTTTTCAACACACAGTATAGCGGCCTCTCTCTCATTTTTATTTTTTTAAGCTGCTCGCGCACATTTTCTCTACTTCTACACCTACATCTAAACTCTGCGAATCACTGTGAAATGTGTGGCAGGGTGTAATTTTGTACCAGGTGTTTAGGATTATTCTTGTACCGTCCAAAGATGGAGTGTGCATAGAATGACTCTGTGCGAGTTGTTATTTCTCTAATATTATCTGCCTATCAGTCAGTCAGGCAGTAGTAGCCGACCGTGACAGACGCAGCAATAGATACGTAAACCGCTTTTGTGACTTTTACGAGTTCCTAACCAGGAGCGAATTGTATTATATCATCTGTGTGCTTTAATAGTTTAGTTTCTTGAGTTTCTGCGTGTAAATTTAAAATCCAATAGCCACAGTTCTCACGTTTTCGTTTGCGTCAGAAAGTAAACCGATTTTGTGACATATTACAAATTCCTTATCAGGGGCACATTATTTAGTTTCACCTGAGTGCTTCGGTAGTTAGGTTCTTGAATATCTGCATGTTGCTAGACACAGTTCGTGCGTTTTCGTCAGGGTCTACACGATAGTCCGTTTATCCGCATAGTTTAGTTTACCACGGTCTTTGGTATGGACAGGGACTGCCATCGTTGTGTGCGGATGCGAGCCGAGTTGGTGACACTTTGCTCTCAGCTTCAGGCTGTGATGGCTTTGTTTGCACAGCTTGAGGCTGCAGTGGATGGGCACCACTGTTGTGGGCCGGCCGTGGGGATCCAACGGACGTCCAGCGCGTCAGAGTCCTCCTATCGGTCATCACCGGTGGCCAACCCAGTTACTGCTGGCACTGAGGCTGACCCCCTCACCTGTGGTCGAGTGGGAGGTCGCCCCAGGGCGAAGCAGGCGGCGAAAGACTTCCCAGGCGGCCGCACGTAAGGCCTCCCCGGTTTGTCTGACAAACAGGTTCCAGGTGCTGTCCGTGGCTGACACTGTCGCTGAGCCATATGCTGTCCTGTTTCAGAGGAAACCACTCAGCCTGAAAAATCCGGGCAATCGCAGAGGGTGGGGCTATTGGCAGCTGGGAGCTCTTACGTTAGGAGCGCTATGGGGCCCCTTAAGGACTTGGCTGACAAGGAGGGTAAGAAACCCAATGTGCACTCCGTGTGCATACCAGGTGGAGTCATTCCAGGTATGGAAAGGGTCCTCCTGGATGCCATAAAGAGCACAGGTGGCTGCTCACGTCGGTACCAATGATGTGTGTCGCTTTGGATCAGAAGAGATTCTCTCTGGTTTCGAGAGGCTAACAGAAGTGGTAAAGGCTGCCAGTCTTGCTTGCAAGATGGAAGCAGAGCTGACCATTTGCAGCGTAGTCGACAGGACCGATTGCGGACCTCTGGTACAGAGCCGAGTGGAGGGTCTGAATCAGAGGCTCAGACGGTTCTGCGATCGTGTAGGCTGCAGATTCCTCGACTTGCGCCAAAGGTTGGTTGGGTTTCGGGTTCCGCTGAGTAGGTCAGGTGTCCACTATACGCAGGAGGCGGCTACACTGGTAGCAGGGGCTGTGCGGCGTGGACTGGGCGGTGTTTTAGGTTAGAGGGTCTCGGGAAAACACAAGGTGGGCTTCAGTTACAAAGAGTGCAGGCTGAACACAGGAAGAACATAGATACAGGAACCATTGGTACAACAGTTGTAAACTGTCGTAGCTCTGTTGGGAAAGTACCACAGCTCCAAGTGCTAATAGGAAGTACTGATGCTCAAATCATTACAGGCACTGAAAGCTGGCTAATGCCGGATATAAGCTCAGCCGAAATTTTTGCGAAGAACCTAACGGTTGGCGGTGGCGTGTTTGTTGCGGTTAGAAGTAGTTTAACTTGTCGCGAAATTGAAGTAGATACTTCCTCTGAGTTAGTATGGGCAGAGATCATTGCTGGCAACCGGAATAAAATAATAATTGGATCCTTTTACCGACCTCCCAGTTCAGATGATACAGTTGCTGAAAGGGTCAAAGAAAACTTGAGTTTGATTTCAAACACGTACGCGACTCATACGATAATAGTTGGTGGTGATTTTAATTTACCCTCGATATGTTGGCGAAAATACATGTTTAATTCCGGAGGTATGCATAAAATATCATCCGAAATTGTGCTAAACGCATTCTCTGAAAATTATTTCGAGCAGTTAGTTCATGAGCCCACGCGAATAGTAAACGGTCGTGAAAACACACTTGACCTCTTAGCAACAAATAATCCTGAGTTAATAACCAGCATCAAAACCAATATAGGGGTTAGTGAACACAAGGTTGTCGTAGCGAGATTGAATATTGCAATCCCCAAATCCTCGAAAAATAAGCGAAAAATACACCTATTCAAAAAAGCAGATAAAAATTCGCTTGACGCCTTGCTGAGAGACAATCTCCAGACCAGATGTGGCTTAAATTCAAAGAAATAGTATCGGCAGCAGTTGAGATATCTATACCAAATAAACTAACAAACGACAGAGCTGATCCTCCTTGGTACACAAAACGGGTTAGAACACTGTTGCAGAAACAACGAAACACACATGCCAAATTTAAACAGACGCAAAATCCCCAAGATTGGCGATCCTTTACAGAAGCTCGAAACTTTGCGCGGAGTCCAATGCGAGGCGCCTATAACAGTATCCACAACGAAACTTTGTCTCGAAACCTTGCAGAAAATCCAAAGAGATTCTGGTCGTATGTGAAGTAGGTTAGTGGCAGAAACAATCAATGCCTTCTCTGAGCGACAGCAATGGCGATACTATCGAAGACACTGCTGCCAAAGCAGATTTACTAAACACAGCCTTCCGAAATGCCTACACAAAAGAAGACGAAGTAAATATTCCAGAATTCGAATCGAGAACAGCTGCCAACATGAGTAACGTAGCAGTAAATATCCTCGGAGTAGTGAAGCAACTCAAATCACTTAATAAAATCAAGTCTTATGGTCCAGACTGTATACCAATTACGTTCCTTTCGGAGTATGCTGATGCATTAGCTCCATACTTAACAATAATATACAACCGTTCGCTCGACGAAAGATCCATACCCAAAGAATGGAAAGTTGCACAGGCCACACCAATTTTCAAGGAAGGTAGTAGGAGTAATCCACTAAATTACAGGCCCATATCGTCAGATCCCCCATGGACCTTGCCGTTGGTGGGGAGGCTTGCGTGCCTCAGCGACACAGATAGCCGTACCATAGGTGCAACGACAACGGAGGGGTATCTGTTGAGAGGCCATACAAACGTGTGGTTCCTGAAGAGGGGCTGCAGGCTTTTCAGTAGTTGCAAGGGCAACAGTCTGGATGATTGACTGATCTGGCCTTGTAACACTAACCAAAACGGCCTTGCTGTACTGGTACTGCGAACGGCTGAAAGCAAGGGGAAACTACAGCCGTAATTTTTCCCGAGGTAATGCAGCTTTACTGTACGGTTAAATGATGATGGCGTCCTCTTGGGTAAAATATTCCGGAGGTAAAATAGTCCCCCATTCGGATCTCTGGGCGGAGACTGCTCAAGAGGATGTCGTTATCAGGAGAAAGAAAACTGGCGTTCTACGGATCGGAGCGTGGAATGTCACATCCCTTAATCGGGCAGGTAGGTTAGAAAATTTAAAAAGGGAAATCGATAGGTTAAAGTTAGATATAGTGGAAATTAATGATGTTCGGTGGAAGGAGGAACAAGACTTCTGGTCAGGAGACTACAGGGTTATAAACACAAAATCAAATAGTGGTAATGCAGGAGCAGGTTTAATAATAAATAGGAAAATAGGAATGCGGGTAAGCTACTACAAACAGCATAGTGAACGCATTATTGTGGCCAAGATAGATACGAAGCCCACGCCTACTACAGTAGTACAAGTTTATATGCCAATTAGCTCTGTAGATGACGAAGAAATTGAAGAAATGTATGATGAAATAAAAGAAATTATTCAGATTGTGAAGGGAGACGAAAATTTAACAGCCATGGTGACTGGAATTCGGCAGTAGGAAAAGGGAGAGAAGGAAACGTAGTAGGTGAATATGGATTGGGGGTAAGAAATGAAAGAGGAAGCCGCCTGGTAGAATTTTGCACAGAGCATAACATAATCATAGCTAACACTTGGTTCAAGAATCATGAAAGAAGGTTGTATACATGGAAGAAGCCTGGAGATACTGACAAGTTTCAGATAGATTATATAATGGTAAGACAGAGATTTAGGAACTAGGTTTTAAATTGTAAGACATTTCCAGGGGCAGATGTGCATTCTGACCACAATCTATTGGTTATGACCTGTAGATTAAAACTGAAGAAACTGCAAAAAGGTGGGAATTTAAAGAGATGGGACCTGGATAAACTGAAAGAACCAGAGGTTGTAGAGAGTTTCAGGGAGAGCATAAGGGAACAATTGACAGGAATGGGGGAAAGAAATAAAGTAGAAGAAGAATGGGTAGCTTTGAGGGATGAAGTAGTGAAGGCAGCAGAGGATCAAGTAGGTAAAAAGACGAGGGCTAGTAGAAATGCTTGGGTGACAGAAGAAATACTGAATTTAATTGATGAAAGGAGAAAATATAAAAATGCAGTAAATGAAGCAGGCAAAAAGAAATACAAACGTCTCAAAAATGAGGTCGACAGGAAGTGCAAAATGGCTAAGTAGGCATGGCTAGAGGACAAATGTAAGGATGTAGAGGCTTATCTCACTAGGGTTAAGATAGATACAGCCTACAGGAAAATTAACGAGACCTTCAGAGAAAAGGGAATCACTTGTATGAATATCAAAAGCGCAGATGGAAACCCAGTTCTAAGCAAAGAAGGGAAAGCATAAAGGTGGAAGGAGTATATAGAGGGTCTATACAAGGGCGATGTACTTGAGGACAATATTATGGTAATGGAAGAGGATGTAGATGAAGATGAAATGGGAGATATAATACTGCGTGAAGAGTTTGACAAAGCACTGAAAGACCTGAGTCGAAACAAGGCCCCGGGAGTAGACAACATTCCATTAGAACTACTGACAGCCTTGGGAGAGCCAGTCCTGGCGCAACTCTACCATCTGGTGAGCAAGATGTATGAGACTGGAGAAATACCCTCTGACTTCAAGAAGAATATGATAAATCCAATCCCAAAGAAAGCAGGTGTTGACAAATGTGAAAATTACCGAACTATCAGTTTAATAATTCACGGCTGCAAAATACTAACGCGGATTATTTACAGACGAATGGAAAAACTAGTAGAAGCCGACCTTGGGGAAGATCAGTTTGGATTCCGTAGAAATGTTGGGACACGTGAGGCAATACTGACCCAACGAATTATCTTAGAAGCTAGATTAAGGAAAGGCAAACCTACATTTCTAGCATTTGTAGACTTAGAGAAAGCTTTTGACAATGTTGACTGGAATACGCTCTTTCAAATGGTTCAAATGGCTCTGAGCACTATGGGACTCAACTGCTGAGGTCATTAGTCCCCTAGAACTTAGAACTAGTTAAACCTAACTAACCTAAGGACATCACAAACATCCATGCCCGAGGCAGGATTCGAACCTGCCACCGTAGCGGTCTCGCGGTTCCAGACTGCAGCGCCTTTAACCGCACGGCCACTTCGGCCGGCAATACGCTCTTTCAAATTCTGAAGGGGGCAGGGGTAAAATACAGGGAGCGAAAAGCTATTTACAGTTTGTACATAAACCAGATGGCAGTTACACTCCTGGAAATTGAAATAAGAACACCGTGAATTCATTGTCCCAGGAAGGGGAAACTTTATTGCCACATTCCTGGGGTCAGATACATCACATGATCACACTGACAGAACCACAGGCACATAGACACAGGCAACAGAGCATGCACAATGTCGGCACTAGTACAGTGTATATCCACCTTTCGCAGCAATGCAGGCTGCTATTCTCCCATGGAGACGATCATAGAGATGCTGGATGTAGTCCTGTGGAACGGCTTGCCATGCCATTTCCACCTGGCGCCTCAGTTGGACCAGCGTTCGTGCTGGACGTGCAGACCGCGTGAGACGACGCTTCATCCAGTCCCAAACATGCTCAATGGGGGACAGATCCGGAGATCTTGCTGGCCAGGATAGTTGACTTACACCTTCTAGAGCACGTTGGGTGGCACGGGATACATGCGGACGTGCATTGTCCTGTTGGAACAGCAAGTTCCCTTGCCGGTCTAGGAATGGTAGAACGATGGGTCCGATGACGGTTTGGATGTACCGTGCACTATTCAGTGTCCCCTCGACGATCACCAGTGGTGTACGGCCAGTGTAGGAGATCGCTCCCCACACCATGATGCCGGGTGTTGGCCCTGTGTGCCTCGGTCGTATGCAGTCCTGATTGTGGCGCTCACCTGCACGGCGCCAAACACGCATACGACCATCATTGGCACCAAGGCAGAAGCGACTCTCATCGCTGAAGACGACACGTCTCCATTCGTCCCTCCATTCACGCCTGTCGCGACACCACTGGAGGCGGGCTGCACGATGTTGGGGCGTGAGCGGAAGACGGCCTAACGGTGTGCGGGACCGTAGCCCAGCTTCATGGAGACGGTTGCGAATGGTCCTCGCCGATACCCCAGGAGCAACAGTGTCCCTAATTTGCTGGTAAGTGGCGGTGCGGTCCCCTACGGCACTGCGTAGGATCCTACGGCCTTGGCGTGCATCCGTGCGTCGCTGCGGTCCGGTCCCAGGCCGACGGGCACGTGCACCTTCCGCCGACCACTGGTGACAACATCGATGTACTGTGGAGACCTCACGCCCCACGTGTTGAGCAATTCGGCGGTACGTCCACCCGGCCTCCCGCATGCCCACTATACGCCCTCGCTCAAAGTCCGTCAACTGCACATACGGTTCACGTCCACGCTGTCGCGGCATGCTACCAGTGTTAAAGACTGCGATGGAGCTCCGTATGCCACGGCAAACTGGCTGACACTGACGGCGGCGGTGCACAAATGCTAGCGCCATTCGACGGCCAACACCGCGGTTCCTGGTGTGTCCGCTGTGCCGTGCGTGTGATCATTGCTTGTACAGCCCTCTCGCAGTGTCCGGAGCAAGTATGGTGGGTCTGACACACCGGTGTCAATGTGTTCTTTTTTCCATTTCCAGGAGTGTATAAGAGTCGAGGGACATGAAAGGGAAGCAGTGGTTGGGAAGGGACTGAGACAGGGTTGTAGTCTCTCCCCGATGTTATTCAATCTGTAAATTGAACAAGCAGTGAAGGAAACAAAAGAAAAATTCGGAGTAGGTATTAAAATCCATGGAGAAGAAATAAAAATTTTGAGGTTCGCCGATGACATTGTAATTCTGTCAGAGACAGCAAAGGACTTGGAAGAGCAGTTGGCTAGTGTCTTGAAAGGAGGGTATAAGATGAACATCAACAAAAGCAAAACGAGGATAAAGGAATGTAGTCGAATTAAGTCAGGTGATGCTGAGGGAATTAGATTAGGAAATGAGATACTTAAAGTAGTAAGGGAATTTTGCTATTTAGGGAGCAAAATAACTGATGATGGTCGAAGTAGAAAGGATATAAAATGTAGACTGGCAATGGCAAGGAAAGCATTTCTGAAGAAGAGAAATTTGTTAACATCGAGTATAGATTTAAGTGTCAGGAAGTCATTTCTGAAAGTATTTGTATGGAGTGTAGCCGTGTATGGAAGTGAAACATGGACGATAAATAGTTTGGACAAGAAGAGAATAGAAGCTTTTGAAATGTGGTGTTACAGAAGAATGCTGAAGATTAGATGGGTAGATCACATAACTAATGAGGAAGTATTGAATAGGATTGGGGAGAAGAGAAGTTTGTGGCACAGCTTGACTTGAAGAAGGGTTCGGTTGGTAGGACATTTGTTGAGGCATCAAGGGATCACCAATTTAGTATTGGAGGGCAGCATGGAGGGTAAAAATCGTAGAGGGAGATCAAGAGATGAATACACTAAGCAGATTCAGAAGGATGTAGGTTGCATTAGGTACTGGGAGATGAAAAAGCTTGCACAGGACAGAGTAGCATGGAGAGCTGCATGAAACCAGTCTCAGGACTGAAGACCACAACAACAACAACATCTTTAACGTCGATATGCAGCAGGATTTTAGAACATATATTGTGTTCGAACATTATGAATTACATCGAAGGAAACGGTCTATTGACACACAGTTAACATGGGTTTAGAAAACATCGTTCCTGTGAAACACAATTAGCTCTTTATTCACATGAAGTGCTGAGTACTATTGACAAGGGATTTCAGATCGATCCCGTATTCTTGGATTTCCGGAAGGCTTTTGGCACTGTATCACACAAGCGGCTCGTAGTAAAATTGCGTGCTTATGGAATATCGTCTCAGTTATGTGACTGGATTTGCGATTTCCTGTCAGAGAGGTCACATTTCGTAGTAACTGATGGAAAGTCACCGAGTAAAACAGAATTGATTTCAGGCGTTCGCCAAGGTAGTGCTATAGGCCCTTTGTTGTTCCTTATCTATATAAACGATTTGGGAGACAATCTGAGCTGCCGTCTTCGGTTGTTTGCAGATGAGTTGTCGTTTATCGACTTTAAAGTCATCAGAAGATCAAAACAAACTTCAGAACGATTTTGAAAAAATATCTGAATGGTGCGAAAAGTCGCAGTTGACGCTAAATAACGAAAAGTGTGAGGTCATCCACATGATTGCGAAAAGGAACTCGTTAAAATTCGGTTATACGATAAATCAGTTTAATCCAAAAGCCATAAATTCAACTAAATATCTAGGTATTACAATTACGAACAACTTAAATTGGAAAGAACACGTAGAAAATGTTGTGGGGAAGGCTAACCAAAGGCTGCGTTTTACTGGCAGGACACTTAGAAAATGTAACAGACCTGCTAAGGAGACTGCCTACACTACGCTTGTCCGTGTTCTTTTAGAATACTGCTGCGCGGTGTGCGATCCTTAGCATCTTACCATATAGGACTGACGGAGTACATCGAAAAAATTCAAAGAAAGTCAGCACGTTGTGTATGATTGCGAAATATGGGAGTGTCACAGAAATGATACAGGATTTGGGCTGGAAATCATTAAAAGAAAGGCGTTTTTCGTTGGGACGGAATCTTCTCACGATATTCCAATCATCAAGTTTCTCTTCCGAAAGCGAAAATGTTTTGTTGACACCGACCTACATAGGGCGGAACGATCACCACGATAAAATAAGGGAAATCAGAGCTCGTACGGAAAGATGTAGGTGTTCATTCTTTCCGCGCGCTATACGAGATTGGAATAATAGAGAATTGTGAAGGTGGTTCGATGAACCCTCTGCCAGGCACTTAAATGTGATTTGCACAGTATCCATGTAAATGCAGATGTAGATGCACGGTCTCTATGAAATAGGTACGCAGGGATCTGAGGAATATTTACCTTCTGTGTAAGCTGTTATTTCCCTAATATTATCTGCGCTATCTGTACGGAATAGATAAGCAGGGAGCTGAAGAATATTCGCATTTTCTGTCCTGAAAATTGGTTCTCATAATTTTCTTATCAGGTTCTGGCAATATGTCCGAGTGACCTCTAGCTAAGAATTTTCAACATCTCTCTTAGAGTCACTGCGAGCAAAAGAAATATTCGAGTATGGGTCTACAAATGTTTTTTATGCAATCTCTTTTACAGATTAACTGCGCTGTACCATTGTCCTACCAATGAGTCCATAGCCTGCCGTTTGATTTATCTACAACCAAGGCAATGTGTTCTTTCCAGTTGGCATGCTACATAATGTTACTACCAAGTACAAGCCTAAGAAAAAAAAAAAAGGCTTTGTCGGCCGATGGATGAATGTGTGGTGCTTCAGCGCAGTTTCGAAGCTGGCAAGGAGATATGTCGATACCAGAGCATTAAGTTTTCGCGAATTTCATTTCGTGTACTCAGTTGGACAGTAATTATGCCTCGCGGACAGCTGCGTGAACAATATACGCAGATGTGAGCATTTGAGAGAGAACGTGTAGTTGGGCTCAAAGAAGCCGGTGAAATAATCGGCGAATCGCTGGACATTTGAATAAGAGCGATGGTGCTATACGACGATGTTGGCAGAAATTGGTGAACCATAGTCGAACACAGCGTCAAGAAGAAACGGTCGACCTAGAGAGATGACATAACGAGAGGACCGAGCAATTGTCAGAGGGACATTCAGAGCCCCAGATTCATCACTATCATTTATCAGATTTGCAACTAATTGGTGCTACATTGACCACAAAGACCATTAATAGGAGATTCCCCGGTAGGGGGCTCAGCTCACGGCGCCTGTTGCACCGACTACTATTGGCCTGTACACAAACAAACCCATTTGCAGTGTTGTCGGGCACATTTGGACCGGAATTTCATTGACTGGAGAAGAATTAGCTTCGAACTGAGCCCCGATGACCAGGGAGACGTGTCTTGTGAAGCTCCGGGCAGCAATGGGATTCCAGCCTCAATGTCTCCCGCCACAGGACTCAACAACCAGGAGTAATGGTTCTCATCCGCGGCATCCTTACAGCACAGTGGTACGTCGACGATATTTTACGCACAGTTTTGTTTCCCTTCATGGCAAGGCATCCTGGGCTTACATTTCATCAAGATAATCCTGCTGCTTGTCTTAGTACTTACCAAACCCCACCTCGGCCAGCAAGGTCGCCACATCTTTCCACACTTGAGAACTTTTTGAGCGTTATGGGCAGAGTCCTCCAACCAGCTCCGGATTTTGATGATCAACGCGCCAGTTGGACACTATTTGGCACGGTATCTCTCAGGAGGACATTCAACAACACTATCAACAACACATTACTCACTTTCTCAATTTGTGAAGCTCTTTCTCTTCAATAAATCATCCAATTTTTCCGAAACTGTAATCATTTGTTTTTCTGGACGTACACACCACATCTAAGGATTTCCGTCTCATTCTGATAATTCCTTCACGGTGCGATTTTTTTGTCTTAGTGTGTATTTGTGTGACATGACTAACTGTAGTCGTGAATCATCAGTCTGTTAGTCAAAGGGTACCACTGTTTTACTTTCTATGAAGTTGACAGCTTTGAGTTTCTGTATGTTAAGAGCTAGCTGCCAGTCTTTGTATCAGCCTTATATTTTACTTAAGAAATGATTATTGAAGCCACTTTTTAAATACCATTTATCAAATTATCATTTATGCTTCTCATTGAAGTTAATATGGATGCATTATTATCATCTGTAAACCTTCCTATTGGTAAGTTGAAGTCCTCGGTCATTGTGAACATTTCACATGGCTCAACTGGTGAAAAGCGAGGTTCGTATTCAGTTTCATATTATACAAGGTTAGTATCGTGAAACTCTTTGTTAGTAAATTCAATTTGCTCATTCGAAAATAGATGTGAGGATTTCGAGTGGTAGTCAATGGCTGTGCCACGGTGGATACAGCTGTTCCCACCAGATTACTGAAGTTGAACACCATCGAGTGAGGCTGGCACTTGAATGGGTGGACCGTCTGGGTCGCCTTGCGCTGTTGACCTACCTACCGGCGTGTTCTCAGCCTCGTGATGACAATTGAGGAGCTACTCTGCAGGGTCGTAACGGCTCCAGCTCAGACATACTGACAACGGCTGGCAGAGCCGTGTGCTGGCCCGCCGCTGCCCCATATGCACAGCCGATGACGTCATTAGGTTGAGGACTTCGACCATAGATACTAGTAGATTGGCATTGCTGTGCAGAAGCTATAGGGCTGGTCTGGCTCCAACATAAACCACGTGACTGTTAGCAAAACGTGGCGGGATTTCAAATCAGCAGTCTGCCATCCTAAGTTTGTATCGCATTTTACCCTCATTCCTCAATTGACTGCCAAACGCTTCCAACAAAAATTACTTTTTTATTTGCGAAAAATTATGTCAGAACTACATTTGACCTGGATTTGTTCACAGTACCATTTATAAAATCTAACAAATACATCGAACGCCCCTCTGGTAGGCAGCGGGACGAAATTACTATAAACTATCAATTAAAGTAAAATGTCGTTAAAATTCTTTTAAACAGTAAGAGTGGGCTCGTGTCAAAACTTTAAACATTGGATTCGCCGCGTTTTGAGCTCTAGTCACTTATAAAAGAAAATGGGATATGGGAATTATGTCAACTACAGGTGCCAAAATTGTCGACTTTAGGAGCAGGTCCATTTTAGAGTATCAATTTTAGGTGCACTTCAAAGGTTCAGTTCCTACTATTTTCACAAAAGTTTAAACTATCAGTTTAAAAAATGATATTTTAGATGAAAGGTGAGACTTTGAAGTTTCAGAAAATAATTTTGGAGCCTACATTTATTTAATAGTATTAGAAGGTACAAAAAAATTCTCTTCATGTGTCGACAATAGGTGCTCTTACCTTATTATAATCTCACTTGTATATACAAAAAGGCGTGTATGTGCAGATGGCTTAAAGTTTTTCCGTTTCAGGGCCTGTATCCAAAGCTGCCTTCGGTTTTCATCCTTAGGGAACCTATGAGTAGGAACGAGAAACAATTATACTTACTTCTGTAACCGAATTATCACAGATACTTTCCAAAATGTAATATGAGTCTGACTTTGCAGGCATCACTTTCAACACTTTAATTTACGTGATACTCTATTTCAAGTGTAAAAAACATATAAAAGTCACTTCAGCAGATTTCAATAAACGCATCTGCACTATCATAGAAACACTTACACGTGAAATGTAATGCCATTTCCCCCGACATAACGCTGAGTACAGCCATAAGCGCAACACAAAACAACCATGTTTTGCCAACATTCACGTGACTTTAGCCCAGAGATGTTGGAGCCACGAAAATGACGCCAGGGCCAGTCTATTATATTTATGGTGGAAGGTTGAGGATGACACGGCGGTGAGTCACCACTACTGTTGACCCTTCCGAGGTCTGTCAGGTGCAGTTTAATTTTCTTCAGTTTTTAGATATCTATTAATTTCGATTACTTCGTTCTAATTCATTAGTAAATTTATTGTGACATACCAAGGGTACGTTCTTCGTAGCGAAGTGTCCGAAATCAAACCTGTTTGCTCAGCGCTTAGCGTATTATAACCGCCACATGAAAATTTCGCAAACCTACAGTGCAGATATTTATCACTATTAATATAATTACGAATCTCAATACCATTCCCCTCGTGAGTGCGAGGAGCAAACTGTATTTGCTTATACGATAAAGCTATTTCAGAAAGCAGCGCATCACAACTCTGGGTAGCCGTCGTGGAGTAGACTCAGACCATTGTGATAAGAGACCTGTTAACGCTACAAAGTTTGTTTGCAGCTATAAACACAGACCCGTCACTAGCTGTGAGTTGTGGCCTGACGTATGAAGGTTAATCCTTCGAATACGTCGTGGTATTTTCTCGCGCACATAAATTGGAATCTGCGTCGACGTGTGTGACAACTTGGACTGAATTATGTTGGACTTTGCGCAAACACAAGGCGCTTGCAAACAATGGGGTCGACGATGTCGTCATAACGAATTCTATGTACATAGCTAAGCATAAGATTTTCTTTGAAGGCACGATAGGGCTTGTGACGTAAACAATAGTTGTCTCACGCCAGAGTGACGAGATGACAAAAAAGTACTCAGAAAATGCGAGTTCAAAATGGAAAGCATTCAGTGAGTGGCGCTAATTTTTATTTAAGTATTCATTTTAGAAGTTAAAGTTGATTTGAACACTTTAGTATTTGATTTGGTATTTCCTTATTGGATACAACTAGCCCTAAGCTCCAACCGATCTTTGAATTGGCTTACCTAATCAAGTACGTACAAGGATATCTACAGCTTAACGTAGACTCCCAACCATGGAGCACCTCGACATATTTCACAAATTTAAATCACTTATTGAGATGAAAGTACCCGTAAGTGAGAGAAAAAATTGGAGGATTGTATTTCGGTGGAGTAAGAAATCGATTACAGCCTTCTGGAAACGATTACTCAGCAATCGCTGGAAGCAATTGGAGGTAAGCCATTGAAACCCTAAATCAGATGTAAAGAAAAAGAAGGGAGATTTAGATGCATTAAATGTTCTGTCGATGATATGGTCACCACAGTCTAATAATTAGTTAGTATTGGGCAAGGATGGTCAGAGGGAAATCAACTGTGTCCTTTTCAAAGGATGCCTCTGCATTTAAGGGGCTCCGGAAAGGCTCAAAATCATGAAAACTTCAATTTTTACTTTTTTGCGTTTTCTGAAATTGCAGACTATTACTTTTTAATAGATATATAATTTATTCAATTCCGAAGACTACAACTATTTAATTTTTTTTTGAAATGTGTTCTACATGGGCGTGACCCACTGTGGCGCTGTTAAACTGCTGCCGGCCGAAGTGGCCGTGCGGTTAAAGGCGCTGCAGTCTGGAACCGCAAGACCGCTACGGTCGCAGGTTCGAATCCTGCCTCGGGCATGGATGTTTGTGATGTCCTTAGGTTAGTTAGGTTTAACTAGTTCTAAGTTCTAGGGGACTAATGACCTCAGCAGTTGAGTCCCATAGTGCTCAGAGCCATTTGACCCATTTTGTTAAACTGCTGTCAAATGGTGCTGTTATTAACGTCCGTGTTCATCGGGTACATTTTAGTGATGTGAGATAAAGTATGTGTTGTGGCTAACCTGTGATGGTTCAATATATATCGCTGGTGTGATTGTCAATTGTTTCATGTTTATTTACTCTGTCGTTATCTCGAAAATATTCGTAATTAATTCTGTTTCTTGAGTCTCTGTTTTGTTGAAGTATAATAATGAGTAAAAGTAAAGTTATTAGAAATCCTCTGAAGGCTTTTAAGAAAAGGAGAAATGTTGGAAAGCCAAAGGTATGTGTTATTACTGTAAACAATAAAGACGATAACCAAGTGAGTGAACCTAACTTCTCAAGTACACCTGCCCATAGCAGTCAAAGTGGGAAAGAAAATACTTCGCAGAAGAAGCTTGGTTCAATGAGTGAAAACTATGAATGTTTTATGGGCGAATCGGATGTGAATGAAATATTTGATATGTCGGTTCTCAAAGGAATTTTTTCAAACTGTGTAAGATGTATTCATTGTAGTGAAGTTGGTCTGGAACTCTCCATAATAAAGCACGTAGGACTTGCTAGTGAAATACAACTGAAATGTGATAAGTGTTCATACATGACCACCTTTTGAACAGTGTTGCAGTAACTGCAACTGAAGAAAATGGTAGCAAAATCTACAAACACAACAACGAGCGATGCTTGCTTTAGACAAGGAACGCCTTCGGGCTGCAGACAGGGCTGTAAAGAGTCTAGAAATACAAGCAAGAGTAAACAGGAGGAGGAACAAGAGGAAGCTGGAGGAGGAGTTTGCAGAGGATGAAGATAATCCATCCTATGGACCTGGAATGCACTAAAAAGTTAATCCAATCTTTGTCGCTCGATTCCCAAAACTTTTATTTTCTCATACTAATTACATGTTTTCTAAGGATCTTCCAAACATATTTGTTTCAAACTTTCAGTAAATGTGTCACAGTACCTTCTGCATAATTTAACACAGCCTTTTTCCAAAAAACTATATTTTTTGAATATATAAATAAAAATTGCAAAAAAAGTTGTGAATTTTCATTACAATTGAAAAAAATCATCTTTAATAACTGAACTAAAATTTTGTAAAATCCCTGTGTTAAGTTGTAGCCCATATTCCAATAAATAATCTGTAAAAAGTTCAACTTCCTACCTCAAATACTTTGTGAGGAAAGATGTAATTTATAAGCGTTATTTTAACATTACAAGTATAGGGCGTTCCGGAGCCCCTTAAGCAAACCATGCACAACCTAATCCTACGGAATGAAAGCCCAGTGACCTGCATCTGCCTGAGCCACCTCGCTCAGAAATATCTTCTTACTTCTCTTCTTTGCTTTTTCCCGTTTCTCTACGGTGTCGGCATTTTTATGTGAGTTTTGGCAGTGTTTGTGACGGCTGGTGGTCAGATGCCCTTCCTGACCCCGCCACTCCCCACGGGACGCAGTCTGTGTGACCCACCTGCATGGGTCTAGAGTAAATCCCATGTACAAGTGTGAGAACGTTTCCTAAACGTTTGCGTAGCGTGAATCTGAAGCAGTACGTCGGTAGCAGCCTGGTATTTTCATACACTGACGAAAAAAAATTAATGTAGACTAACGAAATTTCCGGAATACATTTGTCTAGGTAACATATTTACACTATGCCTTCTGCCGCCGAGCAGTATGTCAGCAGTGCGCAAGTAGCAGAAAGTGGCTTATTTAGCGTTCATATAAGTGTAGTAATCAAGTTGAAAATTTGTTTGAGTGTTCTTAGCGCACTTGTTTAGCTAAATCCGTCAATTCATTGTGTAGTTTCGTATTTAGCAGGGACAGATTTACATTTTAATATCTGTGACATGTAAAGTCGTGTAGTCGTGTGTCATTTGTTTATTTCTTTCAGATGGTCTTTGTACGTTACTGACAGTACAGTTAGCCTTCTGCCACCGAGCAGTGTGTCAGCAGTGCGCAAGTAGCAGCATTACTGCATTTACTAGACAGTCTTGTATTTTAATAACCGTTTAAATTTTGTGTCGAATTGTTTGTGCTCTCTGTAGATTAGTTCAGACGTTCTTTGCACAACAGCATTTAGCATGGATAGGGACTGCGACTGCTGTGTTCGGATGCCGGCTGAGTTGGCATCCCTTCGCTCCCAGATTCAGGCAGTGTTGGCTTCGGTCACACAGCTTGAGCCTGTTGTCAATGGGCATCACTGTGGGGGTCCAGGTGGGGGTTTGTCGGGGAAGGCCAGCTCGTCCCACACATCCCCCGATCGGACTACGACTGTGGTTGCCCGGGATACTGCCCACATTGAGGCTGATCCCTCACCTGTGGTAGAGTGGAAGGTCGTCTCGAGGTGTGGCACGGGGCGGAAGACATTCCAGAGGGCTGAACAGAAGACCTCTCCGGTTTGTCTGACGAACTGGTTCCAGGCTCTGTCTCCAGCTGATAGTGATCTTCAGCTGGACATGGCTGCTTGTCCTGTTCCAGAGGTTGCCCCTCAGTCTGCAAGATCCAGGCGGTCGCAGAGGGTGATATGGCTGCAAGGGAAGGGAAGAAAACCAATGTGCACTCCATGTGACTTCCGGGGGGAGTCATTCCAGATGTGGAAAGGGTCCTTCTGGATGCCATGAAGAGTACAGGGTGCACCCATCTGCAGGTGGTCGCTCATGTCGGCACCAATGATGTGTGTTGCTATGGATCGGAGGAAATCCTCTCTGGCTTCTGGCGGCTATCTGATTTGATAAAGACTGCCAGTCTCACTAGCGGGATGAAAGCAGAGCTCACCATCTGCAGATTCGTCGACAGGACTGACTGCCTACCTTTGGTACAGAGCTGAGTGAAGGGTCTGAATCAGAGGCTGAGACGGTTCTGCGACCGTGTGGGCTGCAGATTCCTCGACTTGCGTCATAGGGTGGTGGGGTTTCAGGTTCCGCTGGATAGGGCAGGAGTCCACTACACATAGCAGGGAGCTACACAGGTAGCAGGGGTTGTATGGCGTGGACTGGGCGACTTTTTAGGTTAGATGGCCTCGGGCAAGTGCAGAAAGGGCAACAGCCTCAAAGGGTGTGGGGCAAAGTCAGGACATGCGGGGACCAAGCAGCAATCGGTATTGTAATTGTAAACTGTCAAAGCTGCGTTGGTAAAGTACCGGAACTTCAAGTGCTGATAGAAAGCACCGAAGCTGAAATCGTTATAGGTACGGAAAGCCGGCTGAAGCCAGAGATAAAATCTGCCGAAATTTTTACAAGGGCACAGACGGTGTTTAGAAACGATAGATTGCATGTAACCGGCGGTGGCGTGTTTGTCGCTGTGCGAGGTGCCAGGGCTAGCAGTGTATTTAACACTAAATTCTTCTAGAATCTACATATGTAAATGATACTCTAAGCACCCCCCCCCCCCCCCCCTATTCTAACTCCGACTTTTGCTGTTGCACATGGATTAAAAAGAAACGCGAACTGATTGTAATCGACCCTGCAAGTGGAGTAGAAAAGAGTTTGGCACCTGCAATAATTTCAGTTGATAAATAAGTTAAATAAAGGAAAGTTTCATTAACGTAGTGAGAAATGATACGGTTGCTCTACCGATTAACAGAGTGAAAGTTCTGTCCAAAATAACAATATGATTTATTATAACTCAAAATAATAAACAAAAACACATGAAACATTTACAATACATCATATTGGCTCAAATTGGATACTCAAATAAATGCTGTGAAGGTGAAGTTGTCCCTAAACTAGATTCTGACATTTATGTCGAAGTGGTATGTGGAGCCAATTCCTTGCAACTCAAGTCTTAAGAGAGACACACAGCCAACCCAGCATTAACTGCTGCTACATTAGTGAGAACTCAGACAATGAACACCCAAGACAGATCAAAGTTAGAAAAGACAAACAGGCTCATGCCACCTCTCATAGCCCCTACGCCATTTTAGATTGTAATTGGTGAGCGGTTAGCTCACTTAGGAGCAAGGTAGTGAGTCAATCGCCCAAGAACAATCTTGCAAATTGACTCCATATCCCGCACTCTACAAAAAAAATCACTGCAACTGAAAAATGCAGCTCATAGAGGGAGGATTATTTATGATGTAGCCAACTTCACCTTCTTAATATGGAACTCTAACACTCACATCACACATCCATACCCAAGGAGCCCCTTCCAAACACCGATTCACACAGACAATCACGCTCTCAATATGGCCCGGGCATGTGAGCCAAATATGGAGCAGTTTATTCTTTACAATCAGAGTTGGAGTGCTCCGCAATTAAATGCCCAAGATGTTACAACAATTTGAATCATTAAACTAACCTGAACTCACTCACACGTGATACTATTTAAGTTAACAATCTCTTTGTGAGCTTTCAGAATCTAATTACAACCTCCGATTCATTCTGTCTCCCTGCAGCAAGAATAACCTTTACAAAATGTTCCCTGAACTGATGGTCCATTCACAATGACAGTGGTGGTATCTACTTCAGTTTATGAGGACTTCAGGCACACTGTTTGCATACACACAACAATAAATACAAAATACAAAAAAACAACATGGTGTGGAGAACAATACAGTAATTTGTAATTGTGCGCCCTACTCTATCACTTACATAAGAATTACAGTGTAAAACACAAACACATACAAGGTATAACATACATTACAAAAACAACACTAGAGAGAGAAATTTAAGAAAAAAAAACAAGGTTCAGGGGGGTCAAGTTGTGCTTACACATTGCACAATGTTCACGACTGTGCTGAGAATGAGGCACTAAATCACATTGTTAGAAATATTCGAAGCACTTCACAAATTCGTTAGTTTCTCTGAGGAGGTTGGTATGTTGAGTCATATGCATTGATGCACCTGGTTCCATTTCTTGAGCATCGGACGGGGGCTTTTGGGATGGGGCCACAGTACTGACATCACATAGGGCTAAACGTCGGGTGTTGTTACTTCGTTGTTGCAACAGCAATAGGGTGTGCTGGAGCATCTGCAGTATGCTGTTGAGATTGCAGCAAGACCCACGCATATGATCACGGCAGTACGGTAGGAAGACGTAGTGATAGGCCCTCCTCACGTCGATTAATTGTCTCTGAGGTCTACTAGTTGGCTTACATCACTAGCCCAGGTCTCTTCTCTCCCTGGACAGTACTTTACGTTTCCCAATATTGCAGTTCGATGAGGGATGATGGCACGTGGAGTGACTTCACAAGAAGGTCATCCAGACAGGATCGAACTAGGAGCGACGATTGCTACAACTGCTCTCTAAGTGAGAGGAGAAGTTAGAAATGAGACAATTCACTTGTTAGAGTTTGTGGCATGATACTGCTTTGTGTATGCAGATCGGCCAATGCTAGTGAGTTGTAAACACTCAAATAGGTGATTATATAGCGTCCCTTTCTGTCCTGAGGTATACAGCCCGGTGACTGTCAGCTTGTAAGACCGGACGCTGGCGCACCCTTCTCGTCAGGTGGCGCGCTGACGCTCCCCTTCTTGCAGATAGCCGATGACATCTTGTTTTTTTTTTTTTTTTTTTTGCTCCGGCTGGCCTCTGCATTGCCACGATTCCCGTCATCTGCACAGTTCTGACAAAAATCTTATGCCTAACGTTTTCCCATGACCTTCTATGTTATAATAAATTTACATAATGACACATTGATGGTCTGTCATTTGAGACACTCTTATTTTAATTTTATAGTTATTAATCTATGGCTATCATTATAACAAAATCTTGGTGTATCTAATCTAGACATGGAAATAATTTATCTATGTATTTGTGTAAAGCACAATCTCCATACTGCACGTGATGTGTGACAACTGATGCTATGTATTGGATGAACAACAAAATGTGTGGGCCCGCACTAATATTACTATTAATTATATAGATAGACATGCTCAAGAATTAACTACCATTTGCCAACGACCTGCATTCTATGTCTTTTGATTAAATTATGTTGTTATGCAGGTCGAAGTTTTACTGTGCTATAAAGAACATGCAACTATTCTACTTTCGCCCGCCCATCGTCCCTCCACCTCGGGACTGTGGTTTGGTGACCTGAAAAATAGCATCCCAACAGGCGCGCGCCAAACACTTGTGGTAGAAAACCACCACAATATTAAGGATCTAGTTATTGTTGAATCCTAAAGTTTAACTTATCCTAGTATATGGTACTCTCTCTCTCTCTCTCTCTCTCTCTCTCTCTTTTATTATTTTATTTTTTATTATTTTTATTCTTTTTTTTTACCTTACACAACACTCTTACATAATTTCTGTTACGCTGAGATGTCTCGCTGCTCGCCGCTATTGACGACAGTGATGTGCGCGCCGTACGACACGGCCTCCGAGTTCTCACTATGCCTCACTGAAACTTCAGAGACTGGGTTAGCCATGGCTATACAAGACAATAAATTTATAGTTGCAACTTCTTTTTCTATGTGATGCGGTTTTCGCGATCAAAGCGCCCCTTTCCAGAGGCAATGTAATATGACCAAGCCAGGACTGGTTCCTGCTGAGGATTCCGTCGCCCACCACTCACCAGCTACACAGTATGTCACCAATCTCCAAGCATAATTCCTTGGTTATTCATCTGTGACAGTCACAAGCAGCACGCCAAATCCCCAACCAGCACATTGGCATGGTAGGCTTTATGCCCGCATTTATACCGCCTAGGGCACCATTGGAGTCAAACGCTCACAGGTTCACACCGACTTACAAGACAACGACGCTGGCGCATCACTGTAAAAACTATACTGCCCATATTGATCCTCGAAATCACGCAATATACCACAATCTTGCAGTGCACTGACGTGTGCCTGCAAGCATTGGTATGAACGTCTCACGAACTGGTTGTGGCCGCTGTGGAGCGTATCACGACATCCCAGAACGCTTCTAGGTGCACGTTCTTGTATGCGCCCGTTTGTGCGACATCTCCTCACTCATCATTATCCCTCAAAAAATGGTTCAAATGGCTCTGAGCACTACGAGACTCAACTTCTGAGGTCATTAGTCCCCTAGAACTTATAATTAGTTAAACCTAACTAACCTAAGGACATCACAAACATCCATGCCCGAGGCAGGATTCGAACCTGCGACCGTAGCGGTCTTGCGGTTCCAGACTGCAGCGCCTTTAACCGCACTGCCACTTCGGCCGGCCCCCATTATCCCTCAACATGGACACCAGACAGGAAAGGACAAAAACATTGCTCATGGAATGGTAGTGCCTCCTACTCCATCGACATTGGAAGTCGCAAAAAAAAAAAAAAAAAAAAAAAAAAAAAAAAAAAAAAAAAAAAAGACTAGCAGCAGTAAATTCTTTTACAAGCCAACGCAGCGTGTAAATACTTTAACAATCTTAATCTATTAATGCAACGATTATTGTTCCCCGAAGAACGGTTCATATTTTGCCTATTCTACTATGTACATTACTTAAACTATTATTATTCCATGAATTTCTTTGTGTGAGAGATGTGGTGGAGTCCTATGGACTAGTGTCAATCCCTCGTTAGACTCCCCCTCCTCTGACGTGCATTAGGATTTGCAGGTCTAATTTCAGTCTCCTGGTTCTCCTGTTGTCCTTTATTTCGCTCTCTCCAATTACGGTCGCTTTGCCGTTCGTTATTCCTCCTGTCCCCGCTTCCTTGTCTAGCATGACCCTGTTCCCTGACGTTCTGGTTTCCGTGTCTCTGGTTTCCAAAACCTTGGTTAGCGTAATCTTGATTTCCGTAACCCTGGTTTCCTAAATGACCAGTGCGATTATGCCATCTGTTGTCGTCCTCCCTTGTTGGTCGTTGGTATTTGTTACTCTGCTCCTTCTTCCTGTCCTTTGCGTCTTGTTTGTCAAAGACAACTTCGAGTTCACGCAATAGACTCTTGAATGCTTCTATGTCAGATCCACACTTCCCGACAAGTGTCTATTGGTACCTAACTGGCAATTTGGAAAAACAAAATTTGATGATTTCTCCCTTGCTATATGGACTATATAAAAATTGATTCTTCTTGAGTAATCATCAAAAAATTTGGTTGCGCTCCTCTGCCCGGACAAAATATTATTTCCTCTTTAATCCTGTCTTGCGTTTCCTTTGACCAGTAGATCCCCAGGAACGCATCAACAAATTCCTGATAAGTCTGACACGTCGCTGCCACACCCCGCATCATTTCCACGGCTTGGCCTTCGATGTGTCCACACATGAATTCTAATTTTGCCTGGGTTGGCCATGATGACGGTAATGAATTTGTAAACTGCATCACCCAGCTCTTGGGATGCATCGACCCTCCATTATCTCTGAACTTTAGGAATTTTAGTATCGACAGGAAGTGATTCTGATCAAAATCCTGTCAGATCCTCGCACTGGTGTTGTCACTCGTTTCCGATACTTGCGTCTGCTGAGTGTCCTGATCTATCTTGCTGATAACTGTGATGTGCTACCTCTGTATCACAGTGGAAGTGGCATTCAGCATTCACTCTTCTAAGTGGGCTGCAATTATTGGAGCTATTACTCGCTGTTTCTGCATGTGCATTGTTAGTTCCGCACTCTGTCACTGGGCTAGAGCACGGCGGGCTTTTCCTCGGAGACACAATTCTGTGTACTCCATCATTGGTATCCGAACACGCAGTGCTCGAGTACCCGTTTCGCTCTAGATTTGCTATTCGACTCTCTACTTCTTTCATTCGTTTCGTGATGTTCGTAACCGCGATATTACCTTGAGTTTTTAAGAATGCTAGGGATTATGAGTGGGCTTGTGTCGCACGTCGCAAGCGCCCTGCGAGTTGAGAAGTTACTTTTGCGATTTTCATTGCCCCTGTTGCTGCCGTTTTGGCTAGGCCTGCTACTTTTTGTGCTACCAATGACATTTGTTTTACTTCTCCACATTCTTTCTTTATTGTTAGTAATTCCCCACGAATTTTCCCTATATGCGAAATTATTGCCTGAGTGTCCTTCTTACGCTGTTCGTCAGCTTCTTTCTTCTCCTTCTTACGTTGTTTCTCATCTTCTTCCTTCTCCTTCTTACGTTGTTTCTCATCTTCTTCCTTCTGCTTCTTACGTTGTTCGTCAGCTTCTTCTTTCATTGATCGTAGGAAGCTTAGTATTGGGTTAATGTCATGATTTTGATCCTCATCACACAAGGGTGTTGTAACTCTGGACACCTGGGCGCTAGAGCTCTGACGTGACCGAGCTGGCTTCTGTCTGCACTCGCTCGTTTGACTATAAACTTCTGCTACCGTCTCGACCTGTGTGCCTGTCTCTGCTCCATCCTCCACTTCACTATCATAGTCACGGTCGCGGCGTTGCTCTAAGATCGCGTCCAAATCACCTTCCTCATCAATGACCCTGTCGTCCTGTGCTGCTAAAAATGTGCCCATCTCATCTCCGAACCTATCCTCGTCGGTAACCTGCCTCTTATCCATTATGCTATCCTCTTTTGTTTTAGTTTCGCTCGATAATAGTCGTGCCTTACTTCTCGTGATCATTCATGAAAAAAAAAACAAATTTATTTAAAATTCACAATAAAAATCATCTACTCCCAATATTTTTCCACATAGACATAAAATTTCAACAACGCCGTTCCAACGCTGTAACTACAAGCACGATTTGTTGTGGCACAGAAACTGCACACAAACCTGATAAAGTGTGATGTGGTACGGACACCACATCAAAGAAACACAAAAAACAATGAACAAACAAAAAATATATACACTGAAAACAAAAACTGTAATCATGCGCCGCTAATAAAAACTAATCGCGGAACTACAAGAAAAAGAACTTGAGTACTAATCATTAAAAAAAAAGTAGAGAAAAAAATTTGAATGTTCCTACTAAGAACACTGTTAGCTTATCAGTGATTCACAGGAAAGATCCGAGGCTAAGGGTCGCCATTTTATGCGAGGTGCCGGGGCTAGCAGTGTATTTAACACTAAATTCTTCTAGAATCTACATATGTAAATGATGCTCTAAGCCACCCCCCCCCCCTATACTAACTCCGACTTTTGCTGTTGCACATGGATTAAAAAGAAACGCGAACTGACTGTAATCGACCCTGCAAGTGGAGTAGAAAAGAGTTTGGCACCTGCAATAATTTCATTTGATAAACAAGTTAAATAAAGGAAAGTTTCATTAACGTAGTGGGAAATGATAGGGTTGCTCTACCAATTAACAGAGTGAAAGTTCTGTCCAAAATAACAATATGATTTATTATAACTCAAAATAATAAACAAAAACACATGAAACATTTACAATACATCAAACTGGCTCAAATTGGATACTCAAATAAATGATGTGAAGGTGAAGTTATCCCTAAACTAGATTCTGACATTTATGATGAAGTGGTATGTGGAGCCAATTCCTTGCAACTCAAGTCTTAAGAGGGACACACAGCCAACCCAGCATTAATTGCTGCTACATTAGTGAGAACTCAGACAATGAACACCCAAGACAGATCAAAATTAGAAAAGATAAACAGGTGCGCTCTGCTGAGCTCGGATTATCACCTAGCAAAATTGCCTGCTTTGCTGGTGCTGCAGACATACATTACCAAGCTGTCTTCTTAACTGCACGGACACGATCTGGCATACCGGAGGCAGTGGCTGGTTGCTTTGACGTCCTGTCGTGGTGATGATAATGTCGCGAGTATAGCCCGAAACAAATTTTCCTGGCCTGGTTGTTCCAGACTAAAGACTTCCTAGCAATACAAATGCGCCTCTGAGGGAGACGAAGAAGGCTCGCCACACAATCACTGACGGTACAGTGATTGATTTTAACAAGCGAAGTCACCCAGTAACTCCGATACAGTCAACTTTAGCCAAAACTGTTCAAGACGGACAATATAGGCCTCTTGTGTGCAGAACGCTCAATTGCCAACTGTACTCGGAAAGTTACGTTGAAGTCGAAACTTCAGCAACTTCGTCAGACAGTTACAAGTAAATAAAAGTATATTAGACAGCCAACGGAAAGCAGGCTGACCAGAGCAGCGAGAGCTCAGTCTTGTAACCTACTCCGACCGAAAGGCGAGAGCGACTCCCCACAAGAGCACCCGTACAAACCGAACACAGAACACTCCCGCCCCCACGACAGTGGCCGTGGTTAACCGTTCCAATTAGCAACTCGAAAACCGGCGGAAAATTCCACTCTATTGCCGGAGCACTACCATTCAACCAATGGAGATTCTTGGCGCCAATTTCTGCGCCGATTTTCCTACGTCACGGAGCTATGCCCTGAACAAGCCAATTACAGTTACGATTTTGCAGAAAGCGCGGGAATTTGCCTGCCAAAACTGCCTGGGTACACAAGTCATTCCCACGCCTCGCTGGTAGCCCGCCAGAAAGTGTTTTCGCTAAGTTTCTGCGAAGTAACGGAACCTCTAGCCCAGCCGCTACTTCAGGCCCCTGCGAGCGTGTCTCCGCCGCTATTCTACAATGTCAGCGTCTGGAAAGCATTCACTCGACTCCCTCACACCCGTCGGCTTACCCTTTCAAGATCAGCAATGCCCGCCTGTCACCGGACCACCCGGGTGACGAGAGATGCTGCGTGGGAAGTCCGCGTGTGAAGGAATAGCAACTTTTCACCACATGCAATTAGAGAGGAAAATCGTAAGATAGAAATATGAGAGGGGGCTCATGCCACCTCTCAGCTGTTAGTAGTAGTTTATCCTGTAGTGAAATAGAAGTGAATACTTCCTGTGAATTATTATGGATGGAGGTTATACTCAACAGCTGAGCTAGGTTAATAACTGGCTCCTTTTACTGACCTCCCGACTCAACAACATTAGTGGCAGAACAACTAAGAGAAAATCTGAAATACATTTCACATAAATTTCCTCAGCATATTATAGTCTTAGGTGGAGATTTGAATTTACCAGATATAGACTGGGACACTCAGATGTTTAGGACAAGTGGTAGGGACAGAGCATCGAGCAATATTATACTGAGTGCACTATCCGAAAATTACCTCGAGCAATTAAACAGAGAGCCGACTCGTGGAGATAACATCTTGGACCTGTTGATAACAAACAGACCCCGAACTTTTCGACTCTGTAAGCGCAGAACAGGGAATCAGTGATCATAAGGCCGTTGCAGCATCCCTGAATATGGAAGTAAATAGGGATATAAAAAAAGGGAGGAAGGTTTATCTGTTTAGCAAGAGTAATAAGAGGCAGATTTCAGACTACCTAACAGATCAAAACGAAAATTTCTGTTCCGACACTGACAAAGTTGAGTGTTTATGGAAAAAGTTCAAGGCAATCGTTAAATGCGTTTTAGACAGGTACGTGCCGAGTAAAACTGTGAGGGACGGGAAAAACCCACCGTGGTTCAACAACAAAGTTAGGAAACTGCTACGAGAGCAAAGAGAACTTCACTGCAAATTTAAACGCAGCCAAAACCTCTCAGACAAACAGAAGCTAAACGATGTCAAAGTTAGCGTAAGGAGGGCTAAGCGTGAAGCGTACAGTGAATTCGAAAGTAAAATTCGATGTACCGACTTGACAGAAAATCCAGGAAGTTCTGGTCTAACGTTAAATCAGTAAGTGGATCGAAACAGCACATCCAGACACTCTGGGATGATAATGGCATTGAAACAGAGGATGAGACGCGTAAAGCTGAAATACTAAACACCTTTTTCCAAAGCTGTTTCACAGATGAAGACCGCACTGCAGTTCCTTCTCTAAATCCTCGCACGATCGAAAAAATGGCTGACATTGAAATAAGTGTCCAAGGAATAGAGAAGCAACTGAAATCACTCAACAGAGGAAAGTCCACTGGACCTGACGGGATACCAATTCGATTCTGCACTGAGTACGCGAAAGAACTTGCCCCCCTTCTAACAGCCGTGTACCGCAAGTCTCTAGAGGACGGAAGGTTACAAGTGATTGGAAAAGAGCACAGGTAATTCCAGTTTTCAAGAAGGGTCGTCGAGCAGATGCGCACAACTATAGGCCTATATCTCTGACATCGATCTGTTGTAGAATTTTAGAATATGTTTGTTGCTCGCGCATCATGTCATTTCTGGAAACCCAGAATCTACTCTGTAGGAATCAACATGGATTCCGGAAACAGCGATCGTGTGAGACCCAACTCGCATTATTTGTTCATGAGACCCAGAAAATATTAGATACTAGCGTCCAGGTAGATGCCATTATGCTTGACTTCCGGAAGGCGTTCGATACAGTTTCGCACTGTCGCCTGATAAACAAAGTAAGAGCCTACTGAATATCAGACCAGCTGTGTGGCTGGATTGAAGAGTTTTTAGCAAACAGAACACAGCATGTTGTTCTCAATGGAGAGACGTCTACAGACGTTAAAGTAATCTCTGACGTGCCACAGGGGAATGTTACGAGAACACTGCTTTTCACAATATATTAATGACCTAGTAGATAGTGTCGGAAGTTCCATGCGGCTTTTCGCGGATGATGCTGAAGTATACAGAGAAGTTGCAGCATTAGAAATTTGTAGCGAAATGCAGGAAGATCTGCAGCGGATAGGCACTTGGTGCAGGGATTGGCAACTGACCCTTAACATAGACAAATGTAATGTATTGCGAATACATAGAAAGAAGGATCCTTTATTGTATGATTATATGATAGCGGAACGAACACTGGTAGCAGTTACTTCTGTAAAATATCTGGGAGTATGCGTACGGACGATTTGAAGTGGAATGATCATATAAAATTAATTGTTGGTAAGGCGGGTGCCAAGTTGAGATTCATTGGGAGAGTCCTTAGAAAATATAGCCCATCAACAAAGGAGGTGGCTTACAAAACACTCGTTCGACCTATACTTGAGTATTGCTCATCAGTGTGGGATCTGTACCAGATCGGGTTGACGGAGGAGATAGAGAAGATCCAAAGAAGAACGGCGCGTTTCGTCACAGGGTTATTTGGTAAGCGTGATAGCCTTACGGAGATGTTAAGCAAACTCAAGTGGCAGACTCTGCAAGAGAGGCGCTCTGCATCGCCGTGTAGCTTGCTGTCCAGGTTTCGAGAGGGTGTGTTTCTGGATGAGGTATCGAATATATTGCTTCCCCCTACTTATACCGCCCGAGGAGATCGCGAACCATACGCGACTGGAACAGGGAAGGGAGGCAAAGACAGTGGCACTTAAAGTGCCCTCCGCCACACACCGTTGGGTGGCTTGCGGAGTATAAATGTAGATGTAGATGTGATCAAAAGTATCCGGACACCCACAAAAACCTAAGTTTTTTTATATTAAGTGCATTGTGCTGCCACCTACTGACACGTACTCCATATCAGCGACCTCCGTAGTCATTAGACATCGCGAGAGAGCAGAATGGGGCGCTCCGCGGAACTCACGGATTTCGAACGTGGTCAGGTGACAGGGTGTCACTTGCGTCATACGTTTGTACGCGAGATTTCCACACTCCTAAACACCCCTAGGTCCACTGTTTCCTATGTGATAGTGAAGTGGAATCGTGAAGGGACACGTACACATACAAAAGCGTAAAAGCCGACCTCGTCTGTTGACTGACAGAGACCACCGACATATGAAGAGAGTCGTGATATGTAATAGGCAGACATCTATTCAGGAATGACAAACTGCATCAGGATCCACTACAAGTACTACGACAGTTAGGCAGGAGGTGAGAAAACTTGGATTTCATGGTCGGGCGGCTGCTCATAAGTCACACATCACGCCAGTAAATGCCAAACGACGCTTCGCTTGGTGTACGGAGCGTAAACATTGTACGATTTAACAGTGGAAAAATGTTGTGTGGAGTGAAAAATCACGGTACACAATGTGGCGATCCGATGGCAGGGTGCGGTTATGGCGAATGCCCGGTGAACGTCATCTGCCATCGTGTGTAGTGCCAACAGTAAAATTCGGAGGAGGTGGTGTTATGATGTTGTCGTGTTTTTCATGGAGGGCTGACATCTTGTTGTTTTGCGTGGCGCTATCACAGCACAGGCCTACTTTGATGTTTTAAGCACCTTCTTGCTTCCCACTGTTGAAGAGCAATTCGAGATGGCGATTGCATCTTGCAACACGAGCGAGCACTTGTTCATAATGCACGGACTGTGGCCGAGTGCTTACACAACAGTAACATCCCTGTAATGGACTGGCCTGCACAGATTCCTGACCTGAATCCTGCAGAACACCTTTGGGACGCTTTGGAACGCCGACTTCGTGCCAGGCCTCACCGACCAACATCGATACCTCTCCTCAGTGCAGCACTCCGTGAAGAATGGGCTGCCATTCCCCAAGAAACCTTCAAGCACCTGATTGAATGTATCCCTGCTGGAGTGGAAGCTGTCATCGAGGCTAAGGGTGGGTCAACACCATACTGAATTCCAGCATTACCGATGGATGGCGCCACGAACTTGTAAGTCATTTTCAGCTAGGTGTCCCGATACTTTTGATCACATAGTGCAAATTATTAACTTTGGAATACCACAGGCTAATACAAGCACGAGATAAGACACTGCAGATGTGAAATACTGGTACGTTAATAACCAGTGCAACTGCCAGAATATTGAATGCAAGCATCCCAACGTGCATGCATTGTGTTGTACTGGTGTCGGACGTCAGTTCATGTGATGGAGTTGCATGCCTGTTACGCTTGGTCGGTCAATAAAAGCACGGTCAATGCTGTATGTGCATAATGCTGAAGATGTCGTCTGGTGTTGGCCCATACGTGTCTGATTGGAGACAGAACTGGTGAGTGAGCAGGTCAAGGCAACATGTTGACACTCTGTAGAGAATGTAGGCTTACTGATGTGTTACTCCTTTCGACACATCGAAATTAAACGCATAACCGGCTTGTAGTTGCCATACACTTTGTAAGACGTATATATTTCTATTGTTTATTGTCAAATCACAAATTATGAAAGATGTTTATATTTTATTAATAGGATTAAGTAGGAATAATTAATATTTGTCATGTTGGAAATAATTGTGGCAGCAGGGAATGTCTGCACCAAAGTATTGTTGGCAAGAGAGACCGCAAATTGATATAATTTTAAAAAGGGCGGGAGAGACCGCATATGGATACATTTTAAGAAAACAGCGGGAAAGACCGTGCATTGATACATTTTGTGATGGTAGCATGGATTGTCTGCACCAGAAAGCATTGTTGGCAGGAGAGACCACACTTCAGCGTTCGTAGGAAGTCAGTAGCAAGCGAGAAGTGAAGCGAGTCGGTAGGAGGTCTGAAGCGAGAGGTTGAGAGGAGCGGTGTGCCTGCCAGCCACTAGCTATGATTTACAAAACGGATGTACAGCGACATCAGCTGTAGGTTTGCGCAATGCTAGTTGTAAGATTATTGTAAAAAGTAAGTCCCATTTGAACGTTTGTAAAATCATTTCATTACCAACAGTAAATATTTGAAGCGTTTTCAGAATATAATTAATTTTCGCCAGCAATGTTGCATTACTGATTATAATCCATCCCAAAAACCATCAACATAAAACTTTGCAAAAATTTTATTGTTGTCAAGAAAAAGTGTAACTATGAATTACGTAACTTCAGTCAAATTAATTAAAGAATAACGTCAGCTTTGCTAATAAAGAATAACGTCCGCTTTGGTAATAGATACAGCCACTTATTATGAAAGCCCACCAGCAGCTAATAGAGTATAGTAAAACAGAGTAAGTATATTCATGTCGCAGTTCGATGTAGCAGTCAGATGCCGATCCAGTAACAGTAAAAAAGGGAAGGAACAGTTTTTGGTTATTGCAGATAGCGACTGAGGGCCACGACGACGACACATTCTATGTTTCGTCGAAATAATCAGAAAATCACTTTTAATAAGCAATTAAATTTGTATGCGAAGATAGAGAAAGAGAATAAATTTCAAAGGGAAGATTTCATTTGTTATTATTAAGCAAGAGAAAGAAATCCTAAGGAAAGGTTTCATAGTTTATTGTAAAAAGGAACGTTATCAATAACAAAAGAGGTATAGAGGAGACGAGAAGGTTTCAACTTCTTTATTACAAACACATGCTCATAATGAAATTAACAGTAACAACGATTATAATAAAAAGCATCTGCCCTATGGAACCATCATCAGGACTCAGATTAAAACATTAATGCATTTAAGGCCGATAGACACAGATCTTTCAAAATTTACTCAACCAATTTTCACTAATTAAAACAATGTTCATAAAACCATCATTAATCAAATTTAACTGACATAACTGAATCACATAAACCTTTTAAACATGCTTCATGATTTACATAGAAACTGGCTTTCACATAACTCGTATCAAATTCTAAAACTACTTCCAACAACTAACACATCGTCTATGGACTGATCTTAAACAATTCTAACAAATTAAAAGTATTATCAGATTAATACACTCAACTAGGCTGTTAGTATTACTTACAGGTACGAGGTTCACATATATTTAATTCCCAGAATATAATAATAGCATGTTAAATAGTCTTAAAATGGGGCCGTTTCAATTTTACGTTGAAAATTAGTGATCGACGCGACCAGACCGAAAGGTTCTAACAGATACGGGAGATTCACGGACCGGAAAGACAAGTAGAACTATACTTAACTTTGAGCTACAATTAAGCTTCTGGAAAACCACAACGCTCCACCGGAATGATGGAATTGCAGGACACTAACAACGTAACCATAGACACCGATCCAGGTCCTTAAATTTCCCTCTTCCACCGTGATACCCCGATGGGAGTTTGCTCGCGTCGACCACTGCCCATTATCTGAAATCACATCAGCGGCAGACAACATTCTGGCGCATCAGATACACAAACATATCTGCCCAACTGGTTATAAATAAACCTTTAATTATACATGGCACGAAATTAACCCAAACAGAACTAACGTATTGACCACTTGCCCAGTAACGGCTCTTAAAATTTGATTAGCCAATTCTCTAAAGCAAACATATACACTACTGTCCATTACAATTGCTACACCACGAAGATGACGCGCTACAGACACGAAATTAAACCGACAGGAAGAAGATGCTGTGACATGCAAATGATTAGCCTTTCAGAGCAATCTCACAAGGTTGGCGTTGGTGGTGACACCTACAACGTGCTGACATGAGGAAAGTTTCCAACCGATTTCTCATACACAAACGGAAGTTGACCGGCGTTGCCTGGTGAAATGTTGTTGTGATGCCTCGTGTAAGGAGGAGAAATGCGTACAACGACGTTTCGACTTTGATAAAGGTCCGATTGTAGCCCATCGCGATTGCGGTTTATCGTATAGCGACATTGTCTCGATCCCTGAGTCAACATATGAGGACGTTTGCAAGACAACAACCATCTGCACGAACAGTTCGACGACGTTTGCAGCATCATGGACTATGAGCTCGGAGACCATGGCTGCGGTTACGCTTGACGCTACATCACAGACAGGAGTGCCTGTGATGGTGTACTCGACAACGAACCTGGGTACACGAATGGCAGATTGTCATTTTTTCGGATGAATCCAGGTTCTGTTTACAGCATCATGATGGTCGCATCCTTGTTTGGCGACATCGCGGTGAACGCACATTGGAAGCGTGTATTCGTCATCGCCGTACTGGCGTATCACCCGGCGTGACGGTATGGGGTGCCATTGGTTACACGTCTCGGTCACCTCTTGTTCGCATTGACGGCACTTTCAACAGTAGACGTTACATTTCAGATGTGTTACGACCCGTGGCTCTACCCTTCATTCGATCCCTACGAAACCCTACATTTTAGCAGGATAATGCACAACCGCATGTTGCAGGTCCTGTACGGGCCTTTCTGGATATAGAAAATGTTCGACTGCTGCCCTGGCCAGCACGTTCTCCAGATCTCTCACCAATTGAAAACGTCTGGTCAATGGTTGGCCGAGCAACTGGCTCGTCACAATACGCCAGTCAAAGGCCGTTATTACGGTCAGAGGTGGTTCTCCTGGGTACCGATTTCTCACGATCTATGCACCCAATTTGCGTGAAAATGTGATCACATGTCAGTTCTAGTATAATATATTTGTCCAATGAATACCCGTTTATGATCCGCAATTCTTCTTTGTGTAGCAATTTTAATGGCCAGTAGTGTAAAATAGTAACATAGAAAAAGGAAATAGGGAAAATTATTTCGGCCCGCTTTCGAACGCCAGGCACAGACTTACGCACTACTTGGTATGACTTCTAGCTGTGCATTAAGCACGGCTTCACGTCTATTGTTGTGCATAGCTAGCACTCCCTTAAATGCCGTCAACATATCAGGCGGCCAGACCAAATACAGTGACAACTAACTGAAACAATAGAGATAGTTTTCAGTGCAGTCAGGTATTGAATCAACATGAACAGAGCCCATCGAGGAACAATTCGATGAATGCAGCTCATGCACTTTGAGTAACATATAACAAACGCGAAGGAAATATGTCCTTTAAATCTCTACATCTACATCTACATTTATACTCCGCAAGCCACCCAACGGTGTGTAGCGGAGGGTACTTTACGTGCCACTGTCATTACCTCCCTTTCCTGTTCCAGTCGCGTATGGTTCGCGGGAAGAACGACTGCCGGAAAGCCTCCGTGCGCGATTCGTGATCTCCTCGGGACGTATAAGTAGGGGGAAGCAATATATTCGATACCTCATCCAGAAAAGCACCTTCTCGAAACCTGGACAGCAAGCTACACCGCGACGCAGAGCGCCTCTCTTGCAGAATCTGCCACTTGAGTTTGCTAAACATCTCCGTAACGCTATCACGCTTACCAAATAACCCTGTGACGAAACGCGCCGCTCTTCTTTGGATCTTCTCTATCTTCTCTGTCAACCCGACCTGGTACGGATCCCACACTGATGGGCAATACTCAAGTATATGTCGAACGAGTATTTTGTAAGCCACCTCCTTTGTTGATGGGCTACATTTTCTAAGGACTCTCCCAATGAATCTCAACCTGGCACCCGCCTTACCAACAATTAATTTTATATGATCATTCCACTTCAAATCGTTCCGCACGCATACTCCCAGATATTTTATAGAAGTAACTGCTACCAGTGTTTGTTCCGCTATCATATAATCATACAATAAAGGATCCTTCTTTCTATGTATTCGCAATACATTACATTTGTCTATGTTAAGGGTCAGTTGCCACTCCCTGCACCAAGTGCCTATCCGCTGCAGATCTTCCTGTATTTCGCTACAATTTTCTAATGCAGCAACTTCTCTGTATACTACAGCATCATCCGCGAAAAGCCGCATGGAACTTCCGACACTATCTTCTAAGTCATTTATATATATTGTGAAAAGCAATGGTCCCATAACACTCCCCTGTGGCACGCCAGAGGTTACTTTAACGTCTGTAGACGTCTCTCCATTGAGAACAACATGCTGTGTTCTGTTTGCTAAAAACTCTTCAATCCAGCCACACAGCTGGTCTGATATTCCGTAGGCTCTTACTTTGTTTATCAGGCGACAGTGCGGAACTGTATCGAACGCCTTCCGGAAGTCAAGCAAAATGGCACCTACCTGGGAGCCTGTATCTAATATTTTCTGGGTCTCACGAACAAATAAAGCGAGTTGGGTCACACACGAACGCTGTTTCCGGAATCCATGTTGATTCCTACAGAGTAGAGTCTGGGTTTCCAGAAATGACATGATGCGCGAGGAAAAAACATATTCTAAAATTCTACAACAGATCGATGTCAGAGATACAGGCCTATAGTTGTGCGCATCTGCTCGACGAACCTTCTTGAAAACTGGAACTACCTGTGCTCTTTTCCAATCATTTGGAACTTTCGGTTCCTCTAGGAAATCCCAATCACCATCGGCAGCGGATCTGCATTCCAACGGCTAAACACGCCGCAGCAGCTGGCCACGCTCCCCCGTTGTACCGACTCGGCCACTCGCCACGCTGCATGCATCCACAGCGCCACACGTCGCTGTCGCTCACACAGCTGATACCCGATCTCGCAGCCCCAGCAGAGCGCGCGCGCCGCAGTTAAACAGCCACCCGCCAAAGATGCGAAGAAGACAAGCTGGCATCGAAAATCGACTCACAACGATCGGGCTGACAATCGATGGAGACTGGCGCCAGCAGCCATGGAGGTAAGAATAGAGGGAGAGGCCGTGACGTCACAGCTGTGAAGCTATGTGAAGCCGAGAGTAGCCATCTCAATCCGACCAAAACATTGCTGCTGTAAGCTTGTGTACATAGGCTTGTCGCTCGCTTTTGGAAGGATTTTGCGCTATTATGGTGACTTGTGTGGTGTTCGGATGTACGAATCGTTCTGATTGTGATGCGAAATCGAAGGGAATAAAATTTCATGTGTAAGTTGTCTCGTTAAGTGTGATTTTACAACTTCATTGTGAATGAACGTGTGCTACATCGGTACTTGTACTATAGCGTGTTTTTCTCCTGTATGATTTTAGATTTCCTAAAAATAAAAGTCGGAAAGCTCTGTGGGAGAATGCCGTGAGGAGGAAGAATTGGCGTGCGTCTAAATGGAGCACTATATGTTCTCAGCATTTCCGAGAAGAGGACATAGACCGAACTTCCCTTTCAACAGCAAGGCTCCGAGAAAATGCTGTACCATCAGTTTTCCCTACACACCCAAAACATTTGCAAAAGGTATGTTAATTCAAAGAATTAAATTCTTAGTTTTCAAGTTCACGTTTCAGTATAATACGTACGCATCGTCGATAATCCAAGTGTTGACTAACTCACTTTGTCTTCATCATGTACCAAATTAAAAGCTAACACTACATTAACTGGCGTAAAGTATAGGCCTAAACAGGACACTGTGTAGATTTGCCATTCTATGTACCATATTTCAGTAAATATTGGTGGTAATGAACAGTGTTTCCCAGTAGTGTAACGTAACTGAAATGTCCCAGTACGTATTACAAACAAGATGTATTTATGGGGCTTTGGAGGGAGGGTATAGCTAACTTAGTTTTCAGTTTCTATTATTTAGTTTGTGATACACGTTTATCACTGAATTAACAAAATTGTATCGTTCACATTGAAGGCTAGCTATTCGTAATATTACATTAAAAACAATTTTTAATCCGAAGAAACGCGGAATTTCGCCTTTACGAGATTTTATTTTAAACAAAAACTTTGAAGCAACCAATCTGATGACGTTACATGCGTATATGGTGCAATTAGCGACTGTAATACACGCAGCGCTATAGCACACTGGCAATGTTTTGGTCAGAGTGTCATGGCAGCGAGCCACGCCCCCATGGCTTCAAAACGTAGTACGGCTGGGATACGTAGCGCCATCTCCCCTTATTCTTACCTCCATGCCAGCAGCGCACCAGCTCACTTACAACTGCGGTATGTGGTCGAGCGTTATGCTGTTGGACGACACCCCCTGGAATGCTGTACACGAATGGCAGCACAACAGGTCGAATCACCAGAGTGACGTACAGATTTGCGGTGAGGGTGCGTAGGATGACCACGAGAGTGTTCCTGCTGTCTCGCATCCCAGACCATAACTCGAGGTGTAGGTCCAGTGTGTCTACCACACAGACAGGTCGGTTAAAGGCCCTCAACTGGTCCCCTCCTAACAAACGCACAGCCAGCACTGGCTCCGAGGCAGAATCACCTTCCATCAGAAAACACAACAGACGTGCAACCTGCCCTCTAATGAGCTCTCCTTTGAGACAACTGAAATCGCGATTGGCGGTGGTTTGAGGTCAGTGGAATGTACGCTACAGGGCGTGTGGCTCGGAGCTGTCCCTGAAGAAATCGATTTGTAACAGTTCGTTGGGCCACTGTGGTGCCAACTGCTGCTGTAAATGTAACATGATGCGCCGGAGCCATACGCCGGTAGTGCCACGTGGACGTCTGGAGCCCTGTTTTCTTGCGACCGTACATTCCCCGTGATCCCAACTGCAAGTAATCGTGTCCTATGCCTACATTCCCGCCAAATTTTCGGCAGTATCGCAGAAGGAATAGCCGGCCGTTGCGGCCGAGCGGTTCTAGGCGCTTCAGTCCGGAACCGCGCTGCTGCTAAGGTCGCAGGTTCGAATCCTGCCTCGGGCGAGGATGTGTGTGATGTCCTTTGGTTAGTTAGGTTTAAGTAGTTCTAAGTCTAGGGGACTGATGACCTCAGTGTTAAGTCCCATAGTGCTCAGAGCCATCTGAACCATTTGAGCAGAAGGAACATCCAGCTTCTCATAGCCGTATTACACGACCTAGTTCAAACTCAGTGAGTTGTTTATAATGGCTTCTTTGACACCTTCCAGATATTCTTGGCTAACACCGGCCCACTACTTCCAGAATCACGGGTAAACGCCTGTTACAGGGTGTATTTAAAGCAAACTTCATTTGCATCCTCATAGAGGCGCTACTATCGCCAATGTTATGTGACTGGCTCGAAATCTGAACAGACATGATCTTTTAGATGTAGAAACATGCCTGGCAACTTTCGTTTATGCCGCACAACTCCTTCTTGGTGTTTCGATTTTTTCCCGCTAGTATAGTTCGATGTGGAAAACCGCCTAAAAGTCGCATCCAATTTGGTCGGCTCAGCAAGAATTGTAATTAATCAGAGAGGTCGATTCAATCCGGTATTGTATCTCCTTCTCCAATCTAGAAAGCGGTGCGTTAATGCGTTCGGCTATCCATGACGGTTCGCCCGAAAAATGAATATATCTAGCGCTAACTCTTGTTCTGTACACGAGAGCAGTGCAATAGCATCTTGTTCAGTACCGACATTTCCGGAATCTCACTTACAAGGAGACCACACAGCAACTGGAATTTTGTATTTCTTAAATATGTTTATGGTACTTGAAGTTCAGAACTCTCACACCAATCTTCCAAAGCAAGCCAATACAATACTCTAAGGCCGGCCGGGGTGGCCGAGCGGTTCTAGGCGCGACAGGTACGGTCGCAGGTTCGAATCCTGCCTCGGGCATGAATGCGTGTGATGTCCTTAGCTTAGTTAGGTTTAAGTAGTTCTAAGTTCTAGGGGACTGATGCCCTCAGAAGTTAAGTCCCTCAGTGCTCAGAGCCATTTGAACCATTTGAACAATACTCTAAAACTCTCGAGAAAACTGGTTTTGAAGTTTTTCTAAGAGTCATTAATACCCTGAAGAAAACGCATTCCTGCGACGGGCTGTGCACTTCTGTGGTCGAGCGCACGCCTACCCTGAGGATGACACAGGTTCGAATTCTGGTTGCGGTAAATTTCTGAACAAAGCTAGCATTTCCCTGATGAGTAAAATAGATAAAGATGAAAAACACTTCAATTTGCAATGCTTTTAACTTAAACAGTCTTTATTGACAACTATTTATAAAAACGGTCATTAAGAATTTACGAGTATATTTGCAATGAAAACTGGATTTTTGTGTGAGATACGAAATTAGGAATAAGAAGACGTACATTTTTCATAAAAATGACAATAAGATATGTGTTAATTAGCATGTATTTGATGGATTTTGTATTTAATGACGTAGGAATTCGAACTGAACGAAAAAAGAACGAAAAAATAGTAGTCACAACGAGATAGAAAAAAAACGGAAAACTGGTAACCTCGGTGAGACACGAACAGGGATTAATAGTTTCAGCACAAAAGGTAGTTCTTATTGTCAGTAAACTTGATGAAGCTTAGGCATAAACTCTAAACAGGAAACAAAAAAGAAAACTTGAGTCATATGATGTCAACTGTTCGAGTAGAATATTTGATACGAAAAGAAACACAAAATTTCAAACAATCTTATATTGTAATCGAAAGTTCAGCCCACGCTACAACAGTACCGACTATAAATACATGAAAAATTGTGTTAGAGAATCGAAGAGATCTTGCTCAGAAGTGATCGGTCAGGTATCGATACAGTACTTGCTAACGACACTTGAATATTAACAACAGTGACTTCACGAAAACTGTATCAGGACTACTGAATTAACACCTCTTCCAGACTTCTCGCATCGTGCTTTGTTTCCATGTTTTCATTCATAACTGGTAAAAGTTCTGCTCAGCTACCCACGGGCCACTAAATATTTTGAAAACTATTCACGGACTGCAAATCCAGAAGCTGTTAATATGCTGCCTTTTGTCGTTTCTGTTGTGTCAAGCCGGCCGCGGTGGTCTAGCGGTTTTAGGCGCTCAGTCCGGAGCCGCGCGACTGCTACGGTCGCAGGTTCGAATCCTGCCTCGGGCATGGATGTGTGTGATGTCCTTAGGTTAGTAAGGTTTAAGTAGTTCTAAGTTCTAGGGGACTGATGACCATAGATGTTAAGTCCCATAGTGCTCAGAGCCATTTGAACCATTTTGTTGTGTCAATTGCAAAATTATATGCTTCATCGGACGATATCTCCCATACCGGCGTCTCCGGACTACACGGGGACGACGAAGTGTCCATCTCCTCCTTCACAGAAAAACAATGCCCAATATGGCAATTAGCATGGACAACATTTAATCGAGACAACAATGCCTCGTCACCAATAGCCATTTATTGGACACAAATATAACGAGCCCCGAATGAGTAATTGTTAGGCCCGGTTTATTTTTAACATTCACTGCATTTATGCATTTTGCACTTCACGACAATGGACTTATGCACCTCTGTTTAAAAATTTGAATCTGCCAGAGACTGAACCCAGGCCATCCTCCTAGTAGATGAGCACTTTAGTACAAAGCAACAGTGCCTATAGGAAAGTCAATATTTTGTTAGTGTAATAAAAGTGCTCGAAAAATTTCAAAGCCAATTTTCTCTAGAATTTTTGAGAGTTGCACCTAACTGTATGGAATATTGCTATTTGAGCTCTGAACTTTACGTGTCATAAATATAAAAAAAAATTTTAAAATCCAGTTGCTGTGTGGTTTTCTTATTAGCAGCTAGGAATTAACTGCAAGACAACGTTTTATTGTGCTTTACGCTGTAGCACGGTGATATCACGTGAGGGATGATGTGTCACGTATATGGATCTCTGCACCACTCGTAAACCCACCTTTTTATTTATTGTTCACAAATGTTCACACAAAGTTCGGAAATCGGATTAGTGACCCTGAGTTGTTATTTCTGATGCACAGCTGGCTCTTCTGTACCGCCGTAAGGCTACAACAATCTTGAACTCTACATCCTATAATCACCGGCAACTACACTGACGAAAAAAAAATCGGGACAGCGAGAAGATTTGTGCGGCACAAAGTAAACTTGGTAGGTCTGTATTCTAACCAAACCGCAACTGTGTGGCCTACATCACTTATAGGTCCTTAATTTAGTTCCCGATATTATTATTACTGTTATATTAACTTTGTATGTTTCATACAATTTCGCAAACTTGCCATCAGCCACACAATTTAATCGGAGGGTCACAAGTGTCTAATTTATGGCGTGTAATGCGACACGTGCGGTTCAACCCCTAGACGAGTTTGAGCCAAGGCATTTCGACGAAGAGGAGCAGCATGTGAGCCCGAACACCTTTGGGATGACAGTTCACAATTGGGGGCTCGTCAGGGATAGGAATTTGGAAAGTGTTAGTTCAGGGATAAGAATCTTGCAAAGAGTTGTTACAGGATTGGATTTGGGAAAGTGTTAGTTGCGGAATATGAGCTCTGGGAAGTTTTACTGGGAAGTTTTAGGACTGGATTTGAATTCTGCATTCCAAAAGTATTATCTGAAATTCGATAGGAAGGACTTCTCGCAAAAGTTAAATGTGAGATCGGTTCAGGACTCAATATTAGGTTTCTTTAATAGTTGTGAAATGACAATTGTAATTCTCACAGTTAAAGACATTCTGTGACCTAGGTCCAAAGTCTGTGGTAGTCTGCGCCGGTAGCCCTGAGCTACGAATTTTGCAACAGTTGTATGCACCGAGTTTTAGCAGTGGTTAGGGGTGATAAAAAAGTAACGCGGAAGAAGAGGCGACATCGAAAGCACGTGGTTCCGACCAGCAACGGTATCTTCAACGGCGATTCACCGCACAGCGGCGGTTGCAGTACCACAGCAGAGGCTACGAGATCTTCAGCGTCGGCATCAAAAAAATGGCTCTGAGCACTATGGGACTTAACATCTTAGGTCATCAGTCCCCTAGAACTTAGAACTACTTAAACCTAACTAACCTAAGGACATCACACAACACCCAGCCATCACGAGGCAGAGAAAATCCCTGACCCCGCCGGGAATCGAACCCGGGAACCCGGGCGTGGAAAGCGAGAACGCTACCGCACGACCACGAGATACGGGCCGTCGGCATCAACTGTAACATCGGCAGCAATACCATGGCAGAAGGATCCAGCATGACAAAGCTAAGTACCTGCGCTGATAGCGGAATTGTGTATGATTCTGTAGTTCAATCGCCAATAATAGACGTCGCTAATATTAAGCAGACGGCCAGTTTGTGTGGGTCCGAAAATACTAGCGAACCGCTTAGCCCGAAGTCGGAGCGGGAGCTCGTGATCGGTGGTGAATTTAGTAGGGCAAATAGTCAGAAATCGGGCAAGGGAGATGAATTTGGGGTCGGATCCAAAATTGATTGTGTTAAAACTGATATGAGTGATGTAAATTTAAAAATTGATTCGGTTCAGTCCGAAACAGCTTCGGTTGTGAAAGACGAAGTAGGTAAAATTGCTAGTGGAATAGAGGAATTAATAGACGGAAAATTAAAAACCATTCGGGACGAAATGGGCAAAGTTTCTGATGAAGTTGGGGTACTTGACTCTAAGGCAGATCAAGCGGAGAAAACTTTCAGTGATAAGGTGGAGAAGTTGCAGGCAGATCTGGGAGGCAACGTAAGAAATTGTATGAGTAGGCAAGATGCTCTAATGGCTGAGACGACAGAGGCTATTAGCAACTTATCCGTTCGAACAGGTAAAGGGGAGAAAGAAATAGATAAAACAAAGGAACAAGTAGAATCTGGCATTAAAATTGAAAATGGTGAAGTCAAAAAGCAAATCAATGAAATAAAAAGTGAATTGAATTCTTTAGCTACACTTCAAACCTCAACCGTGATCAGTGTTCCGTAGATGAACTCGAGACGACGGGAAATATCATTCAGTAAGTTTTCTAGCAGCATGCAGGGTTGGTTTTATAAGGGGAATGTCCGACGAGGCGAAGATAAAATTCGCGAAAAGACATTTCGAAGGTGAGGTGCAATCGTGGGCAAATATGCACAGTGATACGTTCACTACCTACGAAATATTTGAAAGCAGTTTCCCGAGCAAGTTCTGGAATGAAGTGAAACGCGACTCCAAAATGAGTTTCTGAACGGGTCATCATTTACGTACGGGAACGCGTCGATGCGAGAATTTTGTAAATGTGAACTTGTGAGATTAATGCATGTGAAACGTCCATTGGGAGTGCTCACTGAAATTACCTTCGTTGAAAAGGCGGTCACTGGAAAATTTGCAGTGGGATCTAGCAGTCCTAGCAGCTAAATAGACGAATTTTTGGACTTTGTAGAAAAATTGGAACGGGCGTTGAAGTTTAAACCGCCAAGTAAGCAGACCAATAGCATTCAGTGTGGAAATCATAACTACAGTCCGAGTAATTACTATGAAAGACATCCGGGAAGCTATCAACGGAACACAAACAGCAGTTTTGATAAGGGAAATGGTAACAGGAACACTTCCGACGATAAATTTCAAATGGGTAATGGAAACGGATACTTTCGTGACAGAGACTGACACCAAGAATGTAGATTTGAGGAACCGGCACCTGGTGAAATGAACAAACGTGATGGGAGATCGGGAAACTAAGTTTCGCCGCATCTCACGTCTGGAGATGGCAAAATAAACCGGCAGTGAATAGGACATGAGTAAACGGAAATGTGATAGGTGTCAATAAATCGACAGAAAGGCGTCAGAATTTTGAAATGAAATTAGTAACAGATGAGAATCAAATAGATAAATTTTCAATTCTGATCGTACGTAAAGGGCGTAATCCTAAGACAATGAAAGATAGCGATAAAGGCAATGATGACGATTTAGGGCTAAATGATCTGTTTTATGAATGTGAGACGAAAGAGTGTGTGAATGTTAATACAATGAAGGATTCTATGTGCCAAAAGGAGACTGAGGTGCAGCTGAATTTGGTGGAGTTAGATGGCGTAGAAAATTCTAAAGAGGTACTGAGCAGCGGTAATGATTATAGTGATGATGTTTCAGGTGATATTGTGACTGCGAAAGTTACTAAAATGTAGACTTTCACGGCCGGAAATATCATGCCCATTATAATTATCCGGGCTGTTATGCCGTGGTCGGTTGATGAATTCTGTGTCGATTCCCAACGTTTCGTCTCCGACTGCGGGAGACATCTTCAAGGGGGTCCGTAGCACGATGGAATGTCCAACACACCCACTGGCTCGCTACTGACTGCCGCTAAATTCCGTGTCCGCGCGCTCCCGCACCGCGGCGTGACGTCACGTGTTTTGAAAACGTCAGTGCAATTGGCCGCTGTCCGTCGCCGTCGATCGCCGTTGCCGTCACCCAGTAGTGGACGGGTGGTACACATCTACTTTAACACCGGCATCCATATGCCGTTATATTCACGCCCTCCTCCTTTCGGTTGAAATTATTTGGGTGTTTAGCGATTTCGATTGCCTCCCTGTAGAGCCTTTCGTAATATCCGCTTGTGACCGCTAGTACTTGCGTCTCCTCGAAACGAATATTGTGGTTCCCTGGCTGGAAGGCATGCTCCGCAACAGCTGATCGTTTCGTTTCTCCTCTTCTACAATTTCCCTTGTGCTCTTCCAAACGTTTAGAAACAGTTCTTTTAGTGGTACCCACATAAACATCACCACAGCTGGATGGGATCCTATATACTCCAGCTTTTTCCAATGGTTTGCGAGCGTCCTTGGCAGGCTTAAGGTATTCCTGTATCTTCCTGGTGGGCTTGTAAATTACAGTAATATTCAGCTTCGTCAAGATCCTCCCTATTCTTTCCGTTACATTTTTAACAAACGGCAGGAAAACCTTAGATTTTGCAGTAGCCTGTACGTCAGTATGATTTCTGCGTGGCTGCCTCAACGCACGTTTTATTTCGGCGGACGAATATCCGTTCTTTATTAGTGCATTGTGGAGATGTTCCATCTCAGCGTCAAGCAACTCAGGTTCACAGATATTTCCAGCTCTGTCCGCTAACGTCTTGATAACACCTCACTTCTGTTGTGGGTGGTGGTTCGAATCCCGGTGCAAATGACGGGCCGTGTGCGTGGGTTTGCGGTATACTGATTGGCCCAAACTACCATTTTCGTTTCTAAAGACAAGCACATCGAGGAAATGCAATTTGCCGTCTACCTCCTCCTCCATTGTAAACTGAATTCTCGAGTTTATACTGTTCAGATGTTCGTGGAACCGGCTTAGTTCCTCCCTACCATGTCTCCACAGCACAAACGTGTCATCTACGTATCGGAACCATACATTTGGTTTTTTGCTGGCAGTACCTAAGGCCCGTTCTTCGAATTTCTCCATAAAGAAGTTTGCAATTACGGGACTTAGGGGGCTTCCCATAGCCACGCCATCCGTTTGCTCATAAAACTGTTCATTCCACTTGAAGTATGTGGTCGTCAAACAACACTTAAACAGTTCTGAAATATCGGCAGGAAAGATTCGATCCAGCTGTTCCAATACAACATTAAGTGGAACCACGGTAAACAGCGATACCACATCGAAGCTGACCAATATGTCCTCCGGCTGGACCACTATGCCATTCAATCTGCTGATGAAATGTGTCGAATTCTTTATATAAGAGCCCGAACGGCCCACATGTTGTTTTAACAGCGTAGTCAAAAACTTGGCTAACGGGTTCGCCCACCTACCTATTTCATGATAATGGTGTTGTAGCAACTAATGTCGATAATTTTAAGGGAGACTACAGTGAGTTTGATTCTAATATAGAAAGCGATATTTAAACAGAATGGTATCTTAAGGAGGAATGTGATTTTACTGTAACTGACTGGCGATGGTACGGTAGAACATTACGATCGTTATTGCCTCATTTATAGACTTGAGAGAAGAAAGCGAGAGGTCTAGAAGGGAGAAAAAATGAAATTGGGACGAGTACGAAATTGGGGGGTGGATCGAACAGGATATGTGTACTCTAGAGATGGAAGAGAAGAATGATTTGTTGAGGGAACAGTGTTTAGAGTGAAAAGAAGTGATTAATATTCAGCCTACCACTGAAATTAAAGCAAATGACGAGAAAGTAGATGCATTGCTCGATTCGGGAAGTAACGTGTCAGCAGTTTCGGAAGGTTTTGTACATAGGGTAAAGAATAAGAAATTAGTATTACTACCTGTAAATAATGTAAACATTAAAACGGCAGTTGGCGCTTTAAGTAAGCCGATAAGGCAAGAAGTGCTCTTGGAATTCAAGTGCGAGGAAAATCATTTTAGTACAGGATGCTTTGTAGTGAATGGACTTGTAAAAGATGTGGTGCTGGGAACAGATTTCTTATGTAAATATAAAACTTCGCTTCACTGTGTGGGAACGTGATTGGATTTTGAAATTGACGGTGAAAAAAAGGAAAGTAAAATTTAAAAATCTTTTAACGGGGGACAACCAGATTGCGCACACCATAATTACACATGGTTGGGCTGAAGAGAACAATGTGTGTGACAAGATAAAGGAAACGGTAGAAGCAGTCGAGGGGATATCGGAGGTAGAGAAAAAGGAGTTATGTGAATTGTTGTGCCGTTATGAGGACATATTTTCTGACTGTCCCAGTAAAGTAACAGACTTCTAATACTCATTAATGTGAAATCGCAAGAGCCGATTAAGTTCAAGCCTTATATAATTCCTATTGCGGATCGGAAAGCCGTCAGGGCCAGGTTAAGGCAAATGCTAGAATGGGACATTATAGAGCAGTGTAGGAGCGAGTATTGTAATCCCATTGCAACCGTAAAGAAAAAAGACAAATTGGTTAGAATCGTGTTAAACGCGCGTAAGATAAATAAGGTAATTGTGAGAGGACTCGACCTGCCTGGTAATATGGAGGAACTGTTGCAAAACTTCAGGAACATAAAATTGGGGTATAGTGTTGACTTGACCTCAGGATTTTGGAAAATCCCATTGGCAGAAGAAAGCAGACGTTAGCTTTCTTATTCGAAGGACGAAGCTACTGTTTTAAGGTTGTACCGTTCGGCCTCACGATTTCAGTGGCAGTATTTGTAAGAGCGCTAAGCCATGTCTTAGGAGAACGCTTGATGAGTAAGTTGGAGGACGACATTTTAATAGCGACGGGATTCTGGTACGAACACTGTAAATTGCTGGTCGAAGTGCTTATGGCCTTAACCCTTTCATGGATAAAATTCATTTTTTACAGATTTTTAAAATATTAAGGTGATAACGGTTTCTTTTCAGTCCCATTATTATATTTTCACCACCAAAATATTTTTTAAGTTCTCCATTTTTTCACAACAGGAAGTGGGACACATATGTCCCATGAACCATGAAGAGTTGATAATAGCCAGATCAAGAAAAAAATAGAATAGTCGATGCCACCATTTTATGGATCGTCTGCCTACCATATATCTTTCACGTAGCTGATCAAATCGGTCAACGCCGCCCATTGTGTTATTGTAATGACTTACTACTTCAGGACAGGGTACAGTTACCTTAGAGCCATCTTTCAGTTTTCTTGCAATAAATTTGACATCTTTTGGATTGTTGTATGTGGAAAGAAGGCAAACTGCTTTGTTGCCCTGCCATTTCACAGCAGCTACACCACACTTTACTGCAAACTGAAACTCTCCACGTTTGAGATCACTTTTTTTGTTTTCTGATATTCCTGGTAGTCCTTTCCTGTTTCCTCTTACAGTTCCACAACTATAGAGGCCTTTGTTCCTCAGTCCTTTCATCAACTTGTAAGTTGTGAAGAAATTATCGAAAACAATGATTCTGCCTGTGTAAAAAAAAATGGTTGACACAGTTCCAGAACCAATCGTTCACTCATCTAATAATTCTTGAAGTCTTGTATTGGGGTGCTGTATTTACCAGTGTACACTTCAAAATTTGAAACAAAACCGCTTTTCGAGTCTGCAAGACACCAAATTTTGTAGCCCCTCTTTGTTGGCTTCATGGGCATATACTGTTTGAGAGATGTACGTCCCTTGAATGCCACCATTGATTCGTCTACTGCTAATGTAGAAGTGGCTCATATACTGCAAAACAGTTTTTGTTTAGTGCTGCAATAATGGGTCTAATTTTATAAAGTTTGTCAAGGTTTGGATCTGTTTTTGGAGGAAGAATAACACTGTTGTCATTGCAGTGCAGGTTCTGTACGATTTTCTTGTATCTTGACAGTGTCATGACGTTTGAAACTGAACTCACTTTCAACAGTGGATCTGAACTCCAGTAATTGTCAGCTGCTGGTAGTTGATGGATACCCATTATTATGAGCATGCCTATGAATGCCTTCAGTTCAGGAACAGTTATTTCTTTCCATTTGACACTTCTTCTGAACAGCATATAAATTTGTTTGAAAACATATGTGCTCCATAATGTTTTTGCAAAAAAGTTTCTCAAAATAAACACATTCACTGTCTGTTACACTGAAATCTACTTTCGATTTTGGCTCCTTACACAGAATCACAGTGTTTTCAAAACATGTAGTATCATCACCCCAGTCACTGTCAGAATCACTTACATCTTGATCTCCTGTCTCTTCAGTGTTTATAACACATGCATTATGTTCAGCCTTTTCATAAGAGTTCTCATCAGCGAAAATATCAGGAAAGACATTTGCAATTCTACTGTCAGTGTTATTTGTTATTTGTGAAATGTCTGAACTACCACCTGCTGTTCGATTTTCTGATACCTCATGTGGCATACCACTTCTAGGTGACTCTGCATCGGAAGTGTTGTCCTCTTCAAGATAATCAGCTTCAGCTTCCGAATCCTCAGGATCATCTGGCAGCGAGAAAAGATAATGGAGAATCTCACTGTCTTTTAGTATCTGCAAAATAGTAATGATAATTCATTAATAGCAAGCTTTAACTGCATTATTTTCAGTGTGAAAAGGAATAAAACAGCATCACATTATATTTCAAACCGTTAAATAACTTTACAAATAATGCCTGCTCACCGCCTTCTCTATTGCCTTTGCAGTGCAGTCCCGATTTTTTCTCAGGTTCAGTACAGTCGTCCCTAGATGGCAGCACCATGCAGAGCTGGGTGACATATATCCCGACACTCGAACTGGCGCTTAAAGTTAGTGGGACATATTTGACCCATCAACCACGAAAGGGTTAAGACGAGGTGGGGTGACGTTAAAGATTGCCAAATGCGAATTAGTCGGAGCGGAAATTCAGTTTCTAGGAAGCACTCTTACGTCTGAGGGAATTTTATCGAGTACCGAGAAACTAAAATCAATCACGAACTGTAAAAGGCCAACCAACAGAAAAAATTAAAATCGTTCATTGGATTATGTGGGGTACTATCGAAAATTCTTGGGGGATAGAGGAACGAATAATGCAAATTTATGTAAATTATTAAAGAAAAATGCATCCTGGAAATGGACCGAGGAATATAAAAAAGAATTTCAGAACATAAAGGATAAACTGTGTGCGAGTAAGATGCTCTGTTATCACGACAAGACACTTCCGTTCTGTTTGTCGTCAGACAGTTCAGACTATGGGACAGGCTGCCAAATCTTCCAAGAAAAATAAATCGACAGGAAGATAGAACACCAGAGTGTGGCTTTCATCAGCCACATACTCAACAAACACGAACGCGGATACAGCATATCAGATAAGGGGCTGCTTGCAATCGTCTATGGATTCAAAAAGTTCCGTATGTATTTGGAAGGTAGAGAGGTAACTGTGGTATCCGACCATAATGCCCTTAGCTTCCTGCAAGACTGTAGAATACTAAACGACCGTTTGATGCGCTGCGCGATGTTCCTCCAGCAATTTAGTTACCAGATACGTTACATTAAAGGGACCGAGAATTGTATTGCCGATACTCTGTCGCCGCAACCCGTTGGAGAGGAAAGCAATGAAGGGTAGGAAACAAAGAACGTATTTCAGCTGCTGTACATAAAGAAGTACCGGGGGAAAAGGAAATTCGTGCGGTCTGCAAGGATATGCGGAGAGAGCAAAATGGAGACTCTGAACTGAAGAACATCAAAATCAACTTTGACAGCAAAGGCTACAAAAAAAAAAGTACTCCGCTATTTCAAGATCGACAAGGGTGTGCTGCTTCGCACAAAAGACGAGAAGACGGATCACTGGAGACTGTGCTTCCCAGACAAATATATGGAACAGCTGGTAGATTACATCCATGTAAGTGATGGTCATTAAGGGGCCCAGAAGTGCAAGGAACTTATGTAGCAATACATCCACATTAATAAACTCGCCAGATGAGTACGCGCACAGCTGGCTGCCTGTGATCGATGTCAGCGAGTTATATATTGCACTGCAAATTATAATACCGACCAGGCTAGGAGAGTTACTGGCGGTTGACAATTTTGGCCCACTGCCTATAGGACGTGGCGGTATGAAGTACATATTTGTGCCGGCCGCTGTGGCCGAGCGGTTCTACGCGCTTCAGTCCGGAACCGCGCTGCTGCTACGGTAGCAGGTTCGAAACCTGCCTCGGCCATGGATGTGTGTGATGTCCTTAGGTTAGTTAGGTTTACGTAGTTGTAAGTCTAGGGGACTGATGACCTCAGATGTTCAAGTCCCATAGTGCTTGGAGCCATTTGAAGTGCATATTTGTTGTTGTGGACCTCTTTTCACAATTTATTAAATTTCATCCGATACGGAAAGCTAGCAGCCAAACGCTGATAGCCAAATTAGAAAAGGATTTCTTTAAAAACGTAACCAAACCAGAAAGGCTGTTATCTGACAACGGATCTCAGTTTCCATCCAACGTTGGAATAAATTTATGAACGACCAGGTTATAAAAAATATTAAAATATCCGTGTACCAGCCGGCGAGTAACCCTTGCGAGCAGTATATGCGAGTAGTTGGGCGACTGTGTCGGACCTACTTCGAGTGATAGACACTCGAAGTGGGTGGAATACATACGTTCAATTGAGGACGTTGTAAACAGCATGAAAAGTAATCAATTGGATATTCGCCCTTGGAGGTGATAACGGGAGTCAAACCGAAATTTCTATTAACGGAAACTGTGGAGATCCCGCAGCGCCAAGCTGAGTCGGCCGCTGAGAGGGAGCAGGCGGTAAAATCCCGTATGGAGAAGTTGTCAGCGGAAAGGAAGAAACTGTATGATGGGCGGTACAAACCAATTAAATACAAAATAGGAGACAAAGTCCTAGTACGCGCGAAAGAAAAGTCCAGCGAAGTGGACGGAGAAATAAAAAACTTGTTTGAGCAGTACTATGGGCCATTTGTAGTGGCAGAATGTCCGCATCCTAACGCCTACCGACTCAAATACCCTGTTTCAGGAAAACTTCTAGGATTAAGAAATGTGACAGAAATCAGACTGTACATTGAGAAGGGGAAAGTAGGTTAGAAATAAGTGCATCTGTGTTTAGATTATAAGGTTATTTGGAGAGGTAATTTGCAGTGTTTTATTTCAGGATTTATTGTAGCTTGTTTGTTGTTTCGTCGCATAAGGATTTTTCTTTTTTTCGTTTTTTTTTGCACAAGGTCTGTGCAGTTACAAATAGATAGTTTAGGCGCACATTTGGATCCGAGAAGGTCAGAGAACTAGATTATTTGGTGAACGGTATCAAGTCAAAACTCAGTGCACAGCATGCATATAAATTAGGTTTTTGGGGGTATATAAGGGATTTATTTATGTGTATGTATGTGTTAGGCTTAAGTTTTTAGATGGTTTTATGTTTGTTATAATTTCCACATTATAACTTGTGGTGTCCGCAACTCGTGGTCTCACGGTAGCGTTCTCGCTTCCCGAGCTCGGGGTCCCGGGTTCGATTCCCGGAGGGGTCAGAGAATTTCACCTACCCCGAGATGACTGGCAGGTGTTGTGTCATCATCATCATCATTCATCCTCATTACGGTCGGAGGAAGGCAACAGCAAACCACCTCCATTAGGACCTTGCCTACTACGGCGGTGCGGGTCTCTTGCATCGTTCCCCTGCGCTCTGTCAAGAAGCATGGGACTTCATTTCCATTTCCGTAAGTTATGGTCACGCAAATTTGGATGCATGGAGGTCCGAGAAATTTGCAAAATGAAAATTAATAATGCTTACCAAGGAAGACAGATGTGTTTATCTGACAATATTTTGGGGGAATAATTTATTGTTGTATGGAGTAACGATTTGTGTACGCAGCCTCACTGCACGGAATTAAACGAGGGATGAGATTTGTTCATATTTGTTGTTAGTTTTGAGTCTAAGGGAGCTATTTAAATTAAAAGAAAATATTAATTTGTCGATGAAGTCTAATGGGAATCTGTCACGAGATGCATGTCTCTAGTGGGGCTTGAATAACGTGTCAGAATCATTGAAGAATTAACGAGCATCTTGCAAACGCTGTGAATCAATTGTTTACTGTGTGGTGAAGATCTGTTTGTAGCGATTTCACTAGGGGAAATGTTCATTGCAGATCCTGGGTGGTTTTGGAAAGTGTTTGTTTTCTGGTATCTACACCCGATTCGAATTGCAACAGATTTGTTTCCGCAAAACGATGGCGATAGAATGCAAAGCCATGCAGAATTTCGGCGGGTACTCTGCTCCGAATCTGTGTAGCGCCGCTGGAGACTTCGTAGTGACGAAAAAGTTCTCCGAAAGTGAGCGCAATGGCGCTGATATTTCTGCGGCATTTCAATAGACAATCGATTTTGATAAATGTGTAGTTTTATTTGGCATTTAATTAATATGCCGCAATTCATAATTTATGTTACATATAAGTTTCTTTAAATTTAAAGCATGCTGCATCAACACCACTACAAATAATTAATCTATTGATCTGGCGCTTAGGATATTTATGTTATTGTATCATAAATTTATGTTTTGTAAATCTGGATGCTACTTCATAACATATATGGCACGCCAGCATGTTATGAAGTGGAGGTGTGTGAATTAACGAGCATTTCGCTTTCATTTAAGTATATGGCCGAAAGAGACAGCTTCCAGGAATTGTGAAACGAATCCTGTCGTCCAGGACGGTGTGCCACAAAGAGCGCAGATTCGCCAGGAGATGGGGAAAGTCCACAGGCGTCTATTGTGCTGAATGAGGCCGGGCTGATCAGGCCTAGGCACTGTAGTGTGCGAGTGAGACTGACGAGAACCTACGTCACAGGGAAATCCCGTAGGAGCTGTTTGTGACCTGGGGGTGTAGCAGTGTTAAATATGGTGGACCTAAGATCGGCCATAAAGGGAAACATTTATGAAAACTATTTAAGTCTGTAGTAATTCAGAGAATGAAGCCATAGTAATTTCGATCTACAATCTTTCTTAAATTTTCATGGTGATCCCAATAAAACTTGAATATTGATCAAATCTATAATAGTTTAGGATTTACTGTTAAAGTGAAATTAACAAGTTTTGTAACAAAGAATGCTAAAATCTGAACGCTTTGGTCGATCTTAATGATCGACATTTCGTATGAAAGCGCATCAATAAAATGACAAATGTTGTAAATATTAACTCTGTAACTTTATTTGTTTAAAAGATACAGTAAATTTAAATTATCAGTATTTTCAGTTCAGCATCAGATCATCATTTCCTCCGCAAAAAATACATTGAACGATGACAGCATGACACATTATTGAATCATTAGGTAACAGAATATTTGTTGTAAAGCTTAGTGCATAATAGTTACTTTTGTTCTTTACTTATTTATCAGAAAGCACATTGGTGCAAGGTTACTGGCCGTAACATTCAAAGATAAGAGGAAATTGTATTGGTTTTATGTAAAAGAATATAACGTTTATTATGTAATGGATGTTATTGTTACTTTATTTAGAGCATGAAAGTGGTCAAGCTTTGATTATTTAAATATATTAAAATGTAAGATAATGTAGAACAAGCTGTAGCCAAGGGAAGGGAACTGCACTAGTCAGTTGAGCGAAGGTGTTCGGCATGCGGGAGGCGCGGCGCGGCCGAAGACGGGCAGTGGTACAGTTCGGATTGAGACCCGAAAGCGGACAGTCGGTCTTTAGGTAGCTAGGAAGTGAAACGACTTAGAAAATTTCGCGTTGTGTGATATCGCGGGACTTAGTCTCTGAGCGGTGAGAGTTTTCGCGTAGATGACGAGGTGGAGTATTGGTCTTAGAACTCGCGATGAGATTGTGAATGATCGAACTGTGTCAAATGGATATACGCTGGAGTGTAGCAGTAACTCTAAATACGACCACTTTCGCTATTAGTTGCTTTGTGAATAAACATTATTATAACGAAATCGCAACTGTGTGGCCTACATCATTTATGGGTCGTTAATTTAGTTCCCGATATTATTGTTATTACTGTTATTATATGTTATACTGGAGTCTACGATTTTCTCATGAAATGGCCGCAACGGGGATATACGGATGTTTACCAATAATCATTCTTTCCACGTGAATGGAGATACATGTGTGTTTACTCTCCGCCACCACACTGTAATACGGTATGTGGGTGATAGGCATCTTATTTCTCAGTACAATCTCTCTATGTAAATACTGGGGTCGTCTCAGAAGGCCATTGCATTTAGAGCGCCGTTTAACTTTCTAAAGGTCATATGTTGACCACGCAGCAGGACAACCTCGTGCCGTGCCCATGTGGATTTCTGTTTGGATATGTTCTAGTGGAAGTCTAATATCACGCAGGTTATACACTAAGCATAGTATAACTAAAAATTGCTGGTTTCATTGTTCACTAATCTGGAGAACTGTAAATCTACTTCTGCCTGTACTCTCATCATTAAGAACTGATGTAAGACATACGGCAAACCTTGTCTTCCTGGTTTAAGGAAATTTCTTTGAGGTTACTGCAGCAGACGGAATAGATACACGCTCCTCTCCCTCTAAATCTAATATTGAAGTCATTGGTGTGGGAAAAAATGAACAAAGCACAAAATTTTAACATCTCTCACTGTTCTGCATCTGTTATTGCTACATGATACAAGACATTGAGGGGGAAAAAAACCACTGAAATGGTCACAGTACATCAGATGTACCTGCAAACTCGTCTACCGATAGTGCTGTGGGGTTATATCGGCACTGCCTTCGCCACCGTCTTGCCAGGGCCATGGTAACCTCGCATTGCTCACGTCAGGGAAATGAGGTTACCTAGCGGCCAACTAACGTGTGCCTGGAGCCGTTCTGTAGTTTTAACGTGTAACAATTTGAGTGGTGTAGCAAATACGCTATTGCTACAAAGTGGAACTGGCTATGGATTAGTTCTTTTCGAATATAAAGCATATACACAAGTTGCTTTTATAAAGTACGTCTTTCAGACAATCTGGTACTAAGGTGCGTTATAAACTATGCTCTTTCTGGCTATTGTTTTTAATTATTTGAATGTAATCTAGTACCACACAATAAGCTCGTAGTGAAATTGCGTGCTTACGGAATATCGTCTCAGTTATGTGACTGGATTTGTGATTTCCTGTCAGAGAGGTCACAGTTCGTAGTAATTGACGGAAAGTCATCGAGTAAAACAGAACTGATTTCTGGCGTTCCCCAAGGTAGTGTTATAGGCCCTTTGATGTTCCTTATCTATATAAACGATTTGGGAGACAATCTGAGCAGCCGTCTTCGGTTGTTTGCAGATGACGCTGTCGTTCATCGACTAATAAAGTCATCAGAAGATCAAAACAAATTGCAAAACGATTTAGAAAAGATGTCTGAATGGTACGAAAAGTGGCAGTTGACCCCAAATAACGAAAAGTTTGAGGTCATCCACACGAGTGCTGAAAGGAACTCGTTAAACTTCGGTTACACGATAAATCAGTCTAATCTAAAAGCCGTAAATTCAACTAAATACCTAGGTATTACAATTACGAACAACTTAAATTGGAAGGAACACGTAGAAAATGTTGTGGGGAAGGCTAACCAAAGACTGTGTTTTATTGGCAGGACAATTAGAAAATGTAACAGACCTACTAAGGAGACTGGCTACACTACGCTTGTCCGTCCTCGTTTAGAATACTGCTGCGGGTAGGACTGACGGAGTACATCGAAAAAGTTCAAAGGAAGGCAGCACGTTTTGTATTATCGAGGAATATGGGAGAGAGTGTCACAGAAATGATACAGGATTTGGACTGGAAATTATTAAAAGAAAGGCGTTTTTCGTTGCGACGGAATCTTCTCACGAAATTCCAATCACCAACTTACTGGCCGGCCGAAGTGGCCGTGCGGTTAAAGGCGTTGCAGTCTGGAACCGCAAGACCGCTACGGTCGCAGGTTCGAATCCTGCCTCGGGCATGGATGTTTGTGATGTCCTTAGGTTAGTTAGGTTTAACTAGTTCTAAGTTCTAGGGGACTAATGACCTCAGCAGTTGAGTCCCATAGTGCTCAGAGCCATTTGAGCCAACCAACTTTCTCCTCCGAGTGTGAAAATATTTTGTTGACACCGACCTACATAGGGAGAAACGATCACCACGATAAAATAAGGGAAATCAGAGCTCGTACGGAAAGATACAGATGTTCATTCTTCTGCGCGCTATACGAGATTGGAATAATGTAGAATTGTGAAGGTGGTTCGATGAACTCTCTGCCAGGGACTTAAATGTGATTTGCAGAGTATCCATGTAGATGTAGATGTAGATCTGAATGTAGCCTGTGTGCACATTGTTATTGTTGACCATCCCGTAATCCTATGACGGGCAAAGCACTACTCTGTTACACTGTCCTGTTACATTAACATGACTACCTACTACAAGCCTAACAGTCACCTTTCGCAGCACTGACCGCTGCAAGACGTGCACGAAGAAAGTCAGTGAGGTTTTGGAAGGTACCGACGGGAATGTTGAGCTGTGTCAACTCCAGTGTCGTGGCCAGATGGGCTTCGTTTCTCTCGGGGGAATGTGGTGGCCGGGGAAGTACGATAAACTCATCCTGGCGCTCTCTGAACCATGCACGTACATGTGACCCTTCGCGTTGTCCTGTCGGTAGGTCCATCGTGCAAAGGAAAAACAAACAGCATTCAGGAGTGGACATGGTCCTCAGGGATAGATGCATACTTGTGTTGAGCCATTGAGCCTTCCTGAATGACTAGATTACATCTATATCTACATCCATACTCCGCAAGCCACCTGACGGTGTGTGACGGAGGGTACTTTGAGTACCTCTATCGGTTCTCTCTTCTATTCCAGTCCCGTATTGTTCGTGGAAAGAAGGATTGTCGGTATGCCTCTGTGTGGGCTCTAATCTCTCTGATTTCATTCTCATGGTCTCTTCGCGAGATATACTTAGGAGGGAGCAATATATTGCTTGACTCCTCGGTGAAGGTATGTTCTCGAAACTTCAACAAAAGCCCGTACCGAGCTACTGAGCGTCTCTGCTGCAGAGTCTTCCACTGGAGTTTATCTATCATCTCCGTAACGCTTTCGCGATTACTAAATGCTCCTGTAACGAAGCGAGCTGCTCTCCGTTGGATCTTCTCTATCTCTTCTACCAACTCTATCTGGTACGGATCCCACACCGGTGAGCAGTACTCAAGCAGTGGGCGAACAAGTGTACTGTAAGCTACTTCCTTTGTTTTCGGATAGCATTTCCTTAGGATTCTTCCAATGAATCTCAGTCTGGCATCTGCTTTACCGACGATCAACTTTATATGATCATTCCATTTTAAATCACTCCTAATGCCTACTCCCAGATAATTTATGGAATTAACTGCTTCCAGTTGCTGACGTGGTATATTGTAGCTAAATGATAAAGGATCTTTCTTTTTATGTATTCGCAGCATATTACACTTGACTACCCAGGGAATGCCATGATAACATTCCCCAGACCATAATATCTCCTCCTCCGGCCTGGACTCTTCCAGCGATTGTTGCAGGGTGTTTGCTTTCCGACGTTTCACGCTATACACGCCAATGGCCATCTGTCTGATGGAGCATAAAACGTGATTCATCTGAAAAGGCCACCTGCCACTTCTAGTTCCGTTTGTCGCCAGTAAGCCGCAGCCAGCACGGGTACATGAAACACGTGCTCGCTGCGGAAGTCGATACGCGGCAACGTTCGCTAAAAGGTCGTTGAGGAGACACTGTTGGTACCCCCTTGGTTCATCTGGGAGGGCAGTTGCTCAAGAGCTGCATACCTATTGGCCACTACAGGTCTAGCAGCCGTCGTTCACCCCTGTCATATGTGGCGCTTGGTGCGCCACAGTTTCCAAGGCGCCGGTTTTGGGTGGCACCAGTTTGCCTTGCACGGTATGTTTTAACCACAGTTTCATGCTGACACTTTACAGTCTTACCTGTTCACAAACTTACCCTTGGCCTGAGAGCCAATAACCACTCGCTTTTGAACGCCAGACTGCTCGGTTTCCACATTACGACAACGACTATACAGTTTCCCGAATCCCCGGACATATTTTATATACCCTTCTACCCTCCACTGCTAGTGCGTCACCTGGCGCCTGTGAGTGGTTATTGCACGTCGATGTCGAATACAGCCGATTTTCACATTAATGTGAGTGGACTGTGTGTTATTGCAGCCTTATAAGAATCCCTGACAGACAGGCAAAATATTTTGAGTAGATTTCCCGACCGTGTTATAGTTCTGGTGGAGATTTTAATTTACAGATATAGACTGGGAGACTCAAACGTTTATAACGGGTGGCAGGGATAACGAATCCAGTGAAATTTTTTTTTAAGTGCATTGTCTGAAAACTACCTTGAGCAGTTAAACAGAGAACCGAATCGTGCCGATAACATATTAGACCTTCTGGTGACAAACAGACCCGAACTATTTGAAACAGTTAACGCAGAACAGGGAATCAGCGATCATAAAGCGGTTACTGCCTCGATCATTTCTGCCGTAAATAGAAATATTAAAAAAGGTAGGAAGATTTTTCTGTTTAGCAAAAGTGACAAAAAACAGATAACAGAGTACCTGACGGCTCAACACAAAAGTTTTGTCTCAAGTACAGATAGTGTTGAGGATCAGTGGACAAAGTTCAAAGCCATCGTACAATATGCGTTAGATGAGTATGTGCCAAGCAAGATCGTAAGAGATGGGAAAGAGCCACCGTGGTACAACAACCGAGTTAGGAAACTGCTGCGCTAGCAAAGGGAACTTCACAACAAACATAAACATAGCCAAAGCCTTGCAGACAAACAAAAATTACGCGAAGCGAAATGTAGTGTGAGGAGGGCTATGCGAGAGGCGTTCAATGAATTCGAAAGTAAAGTTCTATGTACTGACTTGGCAGAAAATCCTAAGAAATTTTGGTCTTATGTCAAAGCGGTAGGTGAATCAAACCAAAAGTCCAGACACTCTGTGACAAAAATGGTACTGAAACATAGGATGACAGACTAAAGGCCGAAATACTAAATGTCTCTTTCCAAAGCTGTTTCACAGAGGAAGACTGCACTGTAGTTCCTTCTCTAGATTGTCGCACAGATGACAAAATGGTAGATATCGAAATAGATAACAGAGGGATAGAAAAACAATTAAAATCGGTCAAAAGAGGAAAGGCCGCTGGACCTGATGGAATACCAGCTCGATTTGACACAGAGTACGCGAAGGAACTTGCCCCCCCCCCCCCCCCCCTTCTTGCAGCAGTGTACCGTAGGTCTCTAGATGAGCGTAGCGTTCCAAAAGATTGGAAAAGGGCACAGGTCATCCCCGTTTTCAAGAAGGGACGTCGAACAGATGTGCAGAACTATAGACCTATATCTCTAACGTCGGTCAGTTGTAGAATTTTGGAACACGTATTATGTTCGAGTATAATGACTTTTCTGGAGACTAGAAATCTATTCTGTAGGAATCAACATGGGTTTCGAAAAAGACGAACGTGTGAAACCCAGCTCGCGCTATTCGCCCACGAGACTCAGAGCGCCATAGACACGGGTTCACAGGTAGATGCCGTGTTTCTTGACTTCCGCAAGACGTTCGAAACAGTTGCCCACAGTCGTTTAATGAACAAAGTAAGAGCATATGGAATATCAGATCAATTGTGTGATTGGATTGAAGAGTTCCTAGATAACAGAAAGCAGCATATCATTCTCAATGGAGAGAGGTCCTTCCGAAGTAAGAGTGATTTCAGGTGTGTCGAAGGCGAGTGTCGTAGGACCGTTGATATTCACAATATACATAAATTACCTAGTGGATAACATCGGAAGTTCACTAAGGCTTTTTGCGGATGATGCTTAGTATATCGAGAGGTTGTAACAATGGAAAATTGTACTGAAATGCAGGAGGATCTGCAAGGAATTGACGCATGGTGCAGGGAATGGCAATTGAATCTCAATATAGACAAGTGTAATGTGCTGCGAATACATAGAAAGAAAGATCGTTTATCATTTAGCTACAATATAGCACGTCAGCAACTGGAAGCAGATAATTCCATAAATTAACTGGCAGTAGGCATTACGAGTGATTTAAAATGGAATGACCATATAAAATTAATCGTCGCTAAACCAGATGCCAGACTAAGATTCATTGGAAGAATCCTAAGGAAGTGCAGTCCGAAAACAAAGGAAGTAGGTTACAGTACACTTGTTCGCCCACTGCTTGAATACTGCTCTCCGGTGTGGGATCCGTACCAGATAGGGTTGATAGAAGAGATAGAGAAGATCCAACGGAGAGCAGCACGCTTCGTTACAGGATCATTTAGTAATCGCGAAAGCGTTACGGAGATGATAGATAAACTCCAGTGGAAGACTCTGCAAGAGAGACGCTCAATAGCTCGGTACCGGATTTTGTTGAAGTTTCTAGAACATACCTTCACCGAGGAGTCAAGCAGTATATTGCCCCCCCCCCCCCCCACGTATATCTCGCGTAATGACCATGAGGATAAAATCAGAGAGATTAGAGCCCACACAGAGGCATACCGACAATCCTTCTTTCCACGAACAATACGAGACTGGAACAGAAGGGAGAACCGATAGAGGTACTCAAAGTCCCCTCCCCCACACACCGTCAGGTGGCTTGCGGTGTGTGGATGTAGATATACTCGTAAAATTACTTTTTGCTTATTGAATTTGGATGTTTACATTTATATATATAGATATTAGGGGTCTTACTACATTGGGGGCACTGGCCATTCTTCGTGTATTTTAAAGTACCAGTAAATATATGTAAATATATACCGATTGCACGAAGGATTTCAGACCAATGTGCAACTATTCATAAAAAGAAGGACAGTCTAATAGGTGTTTTGCAGTTCATTTCTTTCGTGGATGGCGAATTACAACCCTGCAAATGAATCCAAACCCAGAAAATATATTAGCTCAGTCCAGATGTTAACTTCTCGGTAGTTACTGCTTCCAACTATAGTGAAGAACATCAGTAATGGATATTTACAGTCACTTTCTAAGTCGGATACCGCTGGGGGGATGGACGGATGCTGCTTCCTACCTTTATTAGGTCATTGCTCTAGAGGTGGTGTAACCTCCCCGCGGAAATTATGTAAGACTAACAAAGTTAATAAAAATGGAGCCACGAAGCAATATCGTCCCCACAGAAATATTTAAATAAAAAATAATAAATGGGAGCCAAGTGTAACCTCCCCACAATGAATTCTACTGACAATGACAATTAAATGTGAGAATCGCAATCTGACCCAAATGTGAGCTCCCCACAAAAATAATGAAAGACATACAAAATGTTGCAAAGTCAGTTCCCCACAAAATGAAAGATAATTCAATGATAATGAAATCTCAGTGACAATGAAAACGCAAATAGACCGAAATGTCGATCTTAGGCCCTGTGCAAAAATTTAGAATTGATTTCTTACCTCACTATAACTGCATCTGCTCTTATTTTTCGCCATAGCTTGGAGGAAATGCATCGCAAAATTTCTTTGAATTTAAGCAAATTTTTTCTTTAAGGAAATGCATGGGAAATGTTCTTTCTATTAAATGAATCATTTGTTAAAATGATTTGAAAAATAAATTATTATTGGGGCACCTGTCGAAAATTAATTACAATAAATATACACTCCTGGAAATTGAAATAAGAACACCGTGAATTCATTGTCCCAGGAAGGGGAAACTTTATTGACACATTCCTGGGGTCAGATACATCACATGATCACACTGACAGAACCACAGGCACATAGACACAGGCAACAGAGCATGCACAATGTCGGCACTAGTACAGTGTATATCCACCTTTCGCAGCAATGCAGGCTGCTATTCTCCCATGGAGACGATCGTAGAGATGCTGGATGTAGTCCTGTGAAACGGCTTGCCATGCCATTTCCACCTGGCGCCTCAGTTGGACCAGCGTTCGTGCTGGACGTGCAGACCGCGTGAGACGACGCTTCATCCAGTCCCAAACATGCTCAATGGGGGACAGATCCGGAGATCTTGCTGGCCAGGGTAGTTGACTTACACCTTCTAGAGCACGTTGGGTGGCACGGGATACATGCGGACGTGCATTGTCCTGTTGGAACAGCAAGTTCCCTTGCCGGTCTAGGAATGGCAGAACGATGGGTTCGATGACGGTTTGGATGTACCGTGCACTATTCAGTGTCCCCTCGACGATCACCAGTGGTGTACGGCCAGTGTAGGAGATCGCTCCCCACACCATGATGCCGGGTGTTGGCCCTGTGTGCCTCGGTCGTATGCAGTCCTGATTGTGGCGCTCACCTGCACGGCGCCAAACACGCATACGACCATCATTGGCACCAAGGCAGAAGCGACTCTCATCGCTGAAGACGACACGTCTCCATTCGTTCCTCCATTCACGCCTGTCGCGACACCACTGGAGGCGGGCTGCACGATGTTGGGGCGTGAGCGGAAGACGGCCTAAACGGTGTGCGGGACCGTAGCCCAGCTTCATGGAGACGGTTGCGAATGGTCCTCGCCGATACCCCAGGAGCAACAGTGTCCCTAATTTGCCGGGAAGTGGCGGTGCGGTCCCCTACGGCACTGCGTAGGATCCTACGGTCTTGGCGTGCATCCGTGCGTCGCTGCGGTCCGGTCCCAGGTCGACGGGCACGTGCACCTTCCGCCGACCACTGGCGACAACATCGATGTACTGTGGAGACCTCACGCCCCACGTGTTGAGCAATTCGGCGGTACGTCCACCCGGCCTCCCGCATGCCCACTATACGCCCTCGCTCAAAGTCCGTCAACTGCACATACGGTTCACGTCTACGCTGTCGCGGCATGCTACCAGTGTTAAAGACTGCGATGGAGCTCCGTATGCCACGGCAAACTGGCTGACACTGACGGCGTCGGTGCACAAATGCTGCGCAGCTAGCGCCATTCGACGGCCAACACGGCGGTTCCTGGTGTGTCCGCTGTGCCGTGCGTGTGATCATTGCTTGTACAGCCCTCTCGCAGTGTCCGGAGCAAGTGTGGTGGGTCTGACACACCGGTGTCAATGTGTTCTTTTTTCCATTTCCAGGAGTGTACATTACATTATCTGATGTGCGCAATGCAGCTTCATTACCTTATTTAACAATAAACCTCATTCAGCATCTTGACCAGAGTCCCATGTCGACGCCCGCGGACTCCTCACACACACCAACGACCGGCTACAACTCGCAACTGTACTAGGCTACTACATGCTCTCGCGACTCGCTACATACAACAACTGCCGACTCCCTACATGCAACTGCCCTCTCGCTCGGTCAAGCGCAGACTAGCAACGATAAATAACTCTCTGGTCAGAGATTCTGTCATGCCTCGCCATCGCTGTACTAAATACATACGCGTTTCAGTGGTAGCGGCCGGTGTGTCTACCCGCCGCCGCTTATAGCTATCGTGACCGAAGCGATGCACTGGTTGAGGGCCGCCACTGGGCTTGCTTGGGACTCGTGTTGCCGCAGGAGCCTCGCTATGGACGCAAGAGGCGGTAGGTCGCAGCCGAGTGTTGGCACATTCCTCAGCAGTCAGGCGAAGGTCCCTCGTTCGGAGCCCGATATCAGCTGCGACAGTGGTTCATCCTGCATGTACGTGGGGAGGTCTCGTGACATGTTGGGGCATTTGCTAACCGCTGTGAATGTTTTCTATAATAATTTCATCGTTATTGTACCTGTCACGGTCTGGTACCACAATAGGGAAATATTTGAAGTTGAGATGTAAAAGAATTCAGGAATAATTCTGGCTAATAATGTAGGATCTTGGAAGCAATGATCCGAGATAGCCACATGTATGACTAATGTTGGAGTAGTTTAAGTTCAGATGGCTGAATGATGCCTAAGTATAAAGGAAATGTGGCTTTGAACTGAGATAACAATATGAAGTGTAGAGCAGATATGAGGACAAAGTTTTTGAGGGTTCTAAAACACTTAAGCGGTTTTTTGTTCAACTGATTTTTTATGTGTATGAACTAGATTTCGGCTTATTAGGCCATCTTCAGATAACTACTGGCTATTGTTTACAAGGAGCTTGTGTTCTTACGAACCTAACATTCTGGACTGAGATACAACGCACTTACATACGATCTTTAGTTGTGGTATTGTCTTTGGAATTGTCAATCGGGTCTTTTGACTTTTTGTTCTGTAAAACTGTTCTTTAACATAATAAATCACATTTTATGGTTTGTCAGTACCATGTATGACAACAATTACAATTATTTAGACTACACATTATCACAAAATTACAATTTTTTGGTATTTGTTGTGAATAGTTGCACTGTTCACAACAAATACCAAAAAATTGTAATCAGTAGAACAAAAAACCGCCTAAGTGTTATTCAACCCTCAATATGGAATTGTTCTATCAAGAAGCGATAGAAGAATCCATAAATAAGACAAAGTGTTTGTTTTAAAAAGATGAATATTTCATGTCAGAGACTACTTAAGGGGCTCCGGAACGCCCTATACTTGCAATGTTAAAAGAACGCTTATAAATTACATCTTTCCTCACAAAGTATTTGAGGTAGGAAGTTGAACTTTTTACAGATTATTTATTGGAATATGGGCTACAACTTAACACAGGGATTTTACAAAATTTTAGTTCAGTTATTAAAGATCTTTTTTTTTCAATTGTAATGAAAATTCACAACATTTTTTGCAATTTTTTTATTTATATATTCAAAAATATACAGTTTTTTGGAAAAAGGCTGTGTTAAATTATGCAGAAGGTACTGTGTAACATTTACTGAAAGTTTGAAACTAATGTGTTTGGAAGATCCTTAGAAAACATGTAATTAGTATGAGAAAATAAAAGTTTTGGGAATCGAGCGACAAAGATTGGATTAACTTTTTAGTGCATTCCAGGTCCATAGGATGGATTATCTTCATCCTCTGCAAACTCCTCCTCCAGCTTCCTCTTGTTCCTCGTCCTGTTTACTCTTGTTTGTATTTCTAGACTCTTTACAGCCCTGTCTGCAGCCCGAAGGCATTCCTTGTCTAAAGCAACCATCGCTCGTTGTTGTGGTCGTAGATTTTGCTACCATTTTCTTCAGATGCAGTTACTGCAACACTGTTCCAAAAGGTGGTCATGTATGAACACTTATCACATTTCAGTTTTATTTCACTAGCAAGTCCTACGTGCTTTATTATGGAGAGTTCCAGACCAACTTCACTACAATGAATACATCTTACACAGTTTGAAAAAATTCCTTTGAGAACCGACATATCAAATATTTCATTCACATCCGATTCGCCATTAAAACATTCATAGTTTTCAATCATTGAGCCAAGCTTCTTCTGTGAAGTATTTTCTTTCCCACTTTGACTGCTATGGGAAGGTGTACTTGAGAGGTTAGGTTCACTCACTTGGTTATCGTCTTTATTGTTTACAGTAATAACACATACCTTTGGCTTTCCAACATTTCTCCTTTTCTTAAAAGCCTTCAGAGGATTTCTAATAACTTTACTTTTACTCATTATTATACTTCAACAAAACAGAGACTCAAGAAACAGAATTAATTACGAATATTTTCGAGATAACGACGGAGTAAATAAACATGAAACAATCGACAATCACACCAGCGATATATATTGAACCATCACAGGTTAGCCACAACACATACTTTATCTCACATCACTAAAATGTACCTCCTGAACACGGACGTTAATAATAACACCATTTGACAGCAGTTTAACAGCGCCACAGTGGGTCACGCCCATGTAGAACACATTTCAAAAAAAATTTAAAAATAGTTGTAGTTTTCGGAATTGAATAAATTATATATCTATTAAAAGGTAATAGTGTGCAGATTCAGAAAACGCAAAAAAGTAAAAATTGAACATTTCATGATTTTGAGCCTTTCCGGAGTCCCTTAAATAATCTGTAAATATTATGACTTAGACTAAGGATAAGCAGCATTGACTGCCAGAGTAATTTTTAAGTGAAACACTAATCGTATTTCATGTTTTGATAAATCCTGGACTGATATGCCTCAAGTGCCAGAATAGAATTAAGTTTTTGGATGGGGATAGCTGTAGTACAGTCGGTGTGAAACAAAGAATGAGCAGTCCCGAGTGCTAGAAAAGGTAGAGAATAATTTTGTTTGTGTACAGATGTATAGAGATAAAATAAAGGAAGTGAATCAAAACAGGTGTGACATTCAATCTATCTAAATAGGACAGTACTGAAATTGACGCAGAAAAGTCGATGGCATCGAGAGTTGTAGTCATTAGTTGGAGTGAAATGTTTTAAGAAATAGAGGCAACCTTCCGACGTTTTCCTAATCATGAAACGAAAAAAAAAAAATATTTTGGAACTCTCCTAGAAAAGCAATCACAAAAAGGAACCTGGGTCTAGGTCACCAACAAACACTAATGTGGGAAGGCAATTAATTTCCTGTAGGCAAAATTCTGAGGTTTGTGAACCTATCCACAATTGATTAAGAGAGTTGTAGAGTAGGAATTGGAGCAGATTGTGGCAATAACAAGGAAGGAGGCGACTTCATGGCAGAGATACAGCGCACAACAGTACCTTCGCCAGCCTCGTCACCATTGTTAGACCTCAGGGTGGAGAACAGGATTCACTGTCTTTCCAGTCACCATCTTAAGCCACGTGGAGAAGTAGATTTAGGAGTCTTATATAATGCAAAAGAGTAGCAGTAAGTAGCAGTAAAAACAACATGTACACCAAGTAAAAATTGTAATTTGATGTGTCAGAATTAGGTTTGTGGTTTCAAATGTCTTGGTGCTTTGCACCTTGTGTAAATTGTAAATATGACATATTAAATACCAACTGTTTGACGTAAGTTGCTTGTTGGTAGTGATTTATTTTACCAGATTAGTTTTGGGTGTTGTCCATCGTCGGTGGTATCAGTACTACAAAAGACATGTATTTCTTTTGTTACGTTATTTATATTACAGCGACCTGCGCGTAAAACCGGCCAGTAAAGTCACAAGTGGACAAGTCTGGTGACCGAGGAGGCCACAAGCCTTTGCTGATCGTCCTTTCTGGTGTAAACATCTCACACACAAGAGACAATGATGCATCTGACTTGTGTCATGTTGCACCGTCTGCTGAAATTAACATAACTGACGCTCCTTTTCTGTCAAGTTTGAATAAAACTCCCCCAGGATTCCCAAATACAATTGGAAATTTGTGGTAAGGTCTTATGGGACCAAACTGTTGAGGTCACCGGTCCCTAAGCTTACCCACTACTTAATCTAACTTACACTAACTTACGCTAAGGACAGGACAGTACACACGCCCATGCCCGCGGGAGGATTCGAACCTCCGACGGGGAGAGACGCGCTGGCCGTGACAAGGCGCCCTAGACCGCACGGCTACCCCGTGCGGCCCCAAATACACTTCACTGTCGGTTCAAAGAATATGGGCCCCATAACGCGCGTGACGGAAATTGCACACCAGACACCGATCCTCTCGTCATGCTAGGGTACGTGGTGGATCGCTTGTGGATTTTCCGTCGACTAATACCGATTGTTTGGGGAATTTATTACCAAGATATGTGGAACCACGCCGCGTCACTCTTGATGAGCCTTAGTGGGTCCAAGACACCACTGGCAACATCTTTCATCAGCCATGAACTGAAATGCAGTCTCTTCTGCAGGTCAGGCTTCTTTAGTTCTTGCACAACACTTATTCAGTACGGTTGTTAACTTCAGTCCCTTTAAAACACACCTGCAATTGCTCTCACTCGCATGAACCTGTTGACTCCATTTCTTAGTTGACTTACGAGGACTTATTGCCGTTACCTCCTGCACCTGCTTCTTTAATTGAGGTGGTGGTCTGTCCTGGGAGCATTTTGAACCAATCCTGTACGCTGCCATTTTTCAATCAATTACTGTCTTGTGCTTTTTGCCGGCTTAGAACGTCCTGGAAATTTCTCCTGAATCAAATTCTTTCTTTTCAGAAAAGATCTAGTGCGAATAAACGCTCCAACAATTGCAACACGCTCGTGTAACGAATACTGCATATCTCTCTCTCTCACACACACATACACACACACACACACACACACACACACACACGCGCGCGCGCTAACCCGACTTCACACAACGAGGCCTTTTTCTCAACTGGTTTGGACAAGTTTTACAGGCAGCGGCTGCAGCTGCCTTAAACAACAAGAAAGTGTCGCACAGTGTCGGTACATCAGAGGAAATGATTAGTTCGTGAGCCATTGTTTGGACGGCGTTTCTCGTTTTCCACTATTACTGACACTCGTGCAAGCACTCACTGGAACATTATCGTTGCTTACGGGGGGGGGGGGGGGGGGGGAGTTTTATGTGCTGCATCTTATATAAGTAATAGTGTTCTGTGTGTGACTGAATTTTCATACCATTATAATATGACCTGTATTTCATTAATATTCTTTAATGACAACACAATTCTGTATTCTGCTAACAGAGATAACACAAACAGGAGTAGCATTATATACGTATTCTACAATACATAACAAAAAATAATTCTTGCGTCTGAAGGAATTTTCAATTGCAATGCACGTATTCTCGTAAAAAAAAAACACCTTATGCTTATAGTATTATTGCAGAATTTTTACAAAATATCATTGGCGAATGCTGAAAAGCATAACGTACAAGGCAGGTCATGTATTATAATAATATTAAAAATTACACATAAAACACATACTATAAGTGACATATTAAAAGAAATATCGATACTGCTGATAAGGGGCAATGCCTGTAACTGGTCTGGTAAGATAATCTACTACCAACAAGCGGTTTATCTCAAAACAGTTAATCTTGAATATGACATGTTTACAGTTTGTGGTTATCATCTAGTTTATAAAAACGGAAAATAGATACTGATGATCAGAAGTTGACGTTTTCCTTGCTGTCAGTAGTATTAAGTATTGATGTAAGTTATCGGAAATTGGTAATGCATACGAAGGTAATGAACCAGCCATAATGTAAGACTAAGAGGTATAGAAAAATTTTAGATTAACCAAGTCAGGTATACTTACATTGTTACATAGTAATAAGAGTGACGTGTAGAATATTATTACTCAGAACTCCAGGAAATTTAAAAAAATGTGGGAGGGGACAGGGAGGGGAAAGGTTGAACATGGCTGTGGTGTGCCATCTCAATACCCATGCTCATTACAGAGTTAAAAAATTTGTCGATTAAAGTAAAGATGAAGAGAAGAAAGCAGATGGAAACCTGTGTAGATGGATGTGAATTTTTATTAAAGAGAGACTGGGAAAAAATGCATTTCAATTCTGAGTGAGAATAACTGTCAGAGTTGACGACAGCCAGGAGCCATTCTAGCGCAGGAAGGAGAAGGCGAGCACAAAAAGTGCCGAGTCATTCTGGCAGGAGTTTGGAGTGTGGAGATGGGAAATCTGGAAGGTTGGCACAAGAATGCTAGAGGGAATAGAAAAAAAAAATAGGGCGTAGTTTGCAGTGGTGGACACGACAGATTGGAACAGTCCATGACAGTACGGAATGGAAAGGAAAAATAGTCGATCCAAAACTACATTCTGTCAGAGTTAGGATGTAGGAGGATTAAATCACGTATTCTCTCCAATGGTGCCATCGATTTAGGTCATTATGTTTTGAGCGGGATGGGTACACCTAAAGTGGATTGTCTGATGTCAGTCCAGTCTACAAACATTAGCAGTGGAGGCGACAAGTCATTGTTCACAGAGGCCTGGTGTCGGAGGAGGACAGACATGCGATGAGAGGCAACTCCACCTTTATGGTATAATAAGCATTGTTTTTGCTCGTACCAAGCTAACACGATATAATCAAGTATGCTCGTGTAGGCAGTGAATTTGATTGGCGTTGATAAAGTACATTTTGATTTGTGACAATCTACACAGATGATGACAGATAATGAGCAAAGCTTATGCCGTGCGATACGCTGTCACTCCAACTTAAGTGGGATGATGTAGCCGTATGGTTCTTTACTGTCACTCGGTTGTGTCTATATCGTCGTTCATGACCTCATGGTCGCGACAGCGGATTTAGAATAATTTTGTGTCTAGGGGGATATCATGTTACTTATTGCCAGCAGATCCTAAACTGTTCTGTTGAGGTCTTAACGTCCTGTGTGGCAGAGAGCACAAATCAAACTCCACACAGTGTAGCTGTTTTGTGGCATCTTACAGTAATAAATTCATATGTGAGTAAATGTTTTGTTCGTGATGGTAGAGCCGTGTTGATCAGGGGAGTTACGGTACGGTATACGTTGACTCTTACATAGAAGATAACAGCAACCAGCCACTTTTTAAAATGTATACATACCTCCATGTGGTGAAACTTCTTAGTGTGTGAGTTTTGCTTTAAATTATGTGCACACATATACATAAAAAAGTGCATCATACAGTTTTCGCCGTCGCAAGATCGTAAGCAGTCTGCACTGGAACGTAACGGCGCGGGTTTTTCATTGGCACCACCACTCCAAGAAAATTTCATCAGTTGAGAAAACAAAAGGCAAAAGCTAGTATAAAATGTATCTTAACGTGAACTAGCCGTCTGAAGATGAACCTGTCGGTTCGAAACCGGTAACGGCGTTATTTAAACAAATAAATCTCATTGTACAAAGTGGCTGGTTGCTGTTTATCTTCTACGTAAGAATCAGCCTATATTTTGTACACAGCGACGGGCTCAGAATACCAGTTTTGACAGAACAGCAGTACTTACGGTCTCGTGTGCTCCGTGAATTCTGATAAACGCAGTTATAACTTTGCACTATTAATGTAACGCTGGAAGTCATATATGCTAGTCAGGCTTCCGCTTCCTGGTGCGGGCAGTTTCTTCCACAGAGCGTTGTTCATTAGGTTTTATGCAGTTATTTTCTCTCGAGTAAACCGATGTATTTATTTTATTCTAATTAGTACCAAAAAGCTGAAATCCAGTAAATATCAAACACGAAAGGAGTTAACAATGTTCCAAATTAAATCACATTCTACAACACTGTCTTACTTGTAACACGCCTAGTCATATCTGCATATTGGTTATTCCGTTTGGTTGGGCACACCGTTTGAACCACACGCGTAGTGAATGCGGGCAGAGTTGGAGCTACGAGGGCAGTTCAAAAAGTAATGCAACACATTTTTTTTCTCGGCCAATTTTGGTTGAAAAAAACCGGAAATTTCTTGTGGAATATTTTCAAACATTCCAGCTTCGTCTCGTGTAGTTTCATTGACTTCCGACAGGTGGCAGCGCTGTACGGAGCTGTTAAAATGGCGTCTGTAACGGATGTGCGTTGCAAACAACGGGCAGTGATCGAGTTTCTTTTGGCGGAAAACCAGGGCAGCTCAGATATTCATAGGCGCTTGCAGAATGTCTACGGTGATCTGGCAGTGGACAAAAGCACGGTGAGTCGTTGGGCAAAGCGTGTGTCATCATCGCCGCAAGGTCAAGCAAGACTGTCTGATCTCCCGCGTGCGGGCCGGCCGTGCACACCTGTGACTCCCGCAATGGCGGAGCGTGCGAACACACTCGTTCGAGATGATCGACGGATCACCATCAAACAACTCAGTGCTCAACTTGACATCTCTGTTGGTAGTGCTGTCACAATTGTTCACCAGTTGGGATATTCAAAAGTTTGTTCCCTCTGGGTCCCTCGTTGTCTAACCAAACACCATAAAGAGCAAAGGAGAACCATCTGTGCGGAATTGCTTGCTCGTCATGTGGCTGAGGGTGACAATTTCTTGTCAAATATTGTTACAGGCGATGAACATGGGTTCATCACTTCGAACCTGAAACAAAACGGCAATCAATGGAGTGGCGCCACACCCACTCCCCTACCAAGAAAAAGTTTAAAGCCATACCCTCAGCCGGTAAAGTCATGGTTACAGTCTTCTGGGACGCTGAAGGGGTTATTCTGTTCGATGTCCTTCCCCATGGTCAAACGATCAACTCTGAAGTGTATTGTGCTACTCTTCAGAAATTGAAGAAACGACTTCAGCGTGTTCGTAGGCACAAAAATCTGAACGAACTTCTCCTTCTTCATGACAACGCAAGACCTCACACAAGTCTTCGCACCCGAGAGCAGCTCACAAAACTTCAGTGGACTGTTCTTCCTCATGCACCCTACAGCCCCGATCTCGCACCGTCGGATTTCCATATGTTTGGCCCAATGAAGGACGCAATCCGTGGGAGGCACTACGCGGATGATGAAGAAGTTATTGATGCAGTACGACGTTGGCTCCGACATCGACCAGTGGAATGGTACCGTGCAGGCATACAGGCCCTCATTTGAAGGTGGCGTAAGGCCGTAGCATTGAATGGAGATTACGTTGAAAAATAGTGTTGTGTAGCTAAAAGATTGGGGAATAACGTGGTGTATTTCAATGCTGAATAAAACAACCCCTGTTTCAGAAAAAAAAGTGTTGCATTACTTATTGAACTGCCCTCGTACTATCCGGCCGACGTAGCCCAGTGGATTGCTTCCGCTAGGGGCAGCTTGGTTCCACGTGGGTTTTTCGCCGTCCGGTCGTGACGTCAGCGTCCAGTAGCCGTTAAGACTTTCAAGCTACATTGTACTCATTTGCAGGGCAAACCGTGCTGGCCACAGAGAAGCACAAGATGTCAAATGAAAGAGACTTTGATTACAAATCCAATAACGTAAAGATATGACTGTAAATGATATATGAGACGAGATACAGAGACACCTATTTGTATATAACTAATGAACTAACTAATAATGAAATAACTAATTTGTAAGTTTTGAGATATTCATTCCACCAGAGAGATCGAGCTCAAAATTTGCAGGTACGGGGCACTGACAGAACTACTTACATGTTCATTAACATTAGCAAGTAAGCTCTTGAGACATTTTAATTGGAAAACTGAAATCATGGCAGTGTGTGTCGGCAGCTAGTACTATTCACCACACGCACCGTTTAGATTCTTTTATCCTAAAATTGCTTCGTTTTACCCAAAATTTAAATTTCACTATAGAACATGAACTCTAATGACAGCAATGGAAAAGAGAGACAAAGTGCTATAAGAATTATGTACTATTCGTATTTGTACTATAAACGCCAAAGTTATCAAGAGAAAAAACAATTTTCACCATTGAAAGCACCACTTGTAAAGATTTAAACTTTGATTTAAGAGCAAACTATGGCGCATAGAAGTAATTATTATCTACCCTGGAAGAGTGAAATTTTAGCGCTAAGCTAATGGCGCGAAAAGAATTTTGATCAAACTTGTGCATAAGAATTTATGTAACAGAACAGGTGATCATATGAAGCTCTCGTGACATGCTTTTCGCTAATTGGGATGTCGAGAGTTGGAAAAGGGCGGCATATTTCTGGAGGGGAAGACTGAGTCTTAATATGGTCGGCATCCAAGCTCCTCGGCGTCTTTAGTCAGCAGTCGGTCGGTCTTCAGTTGGTGATTTGGTACGATCAGTTAGGGAGAGTTGTATGATTGGCGATGCGGCTGCACTCGTTAGGTGTGTGAAGTATTTCTACGTGGGATTTAATAATAGTCTGGCACTGTTTGAACTCTGGATATTATGCACAGTGTGTCACAAGTAGAATGTGGCGACTTCAGTGAAATTTCTTAACCGATCAGCATTTAGGACAGCGAATCGTTGTGTCGATTATTCAGTTTACTGCAATTTCAATGACTATAGCCGTGAAAACGGTCTGCTGTTTTATACTTCATTTATTAAATTTGTGATGTGATGCTATCTACTACTGCGGGCTACACTCATTTTATTAATTCAATGCAACAACTTGTGTTGATCACCAGTCAAGAGTTTATTGAATTATTACTTGGACAATAAACTATATGTCGAGCTCAAGTCATCCGTAGTTGTGTACATGATTTAGAGCGGCACCTACGTTCGTTCTAGAAGGTACTGGAATTCTGACTAGACATCAGTAACTATTTTACAGTTGTACTTAAATTTAAAGCTTCGTAATTTGGGAAGTAGTAGTCTGCCCCTAGACTAACAGAGTGAGTCACTGCTTTACTGTTCTGTTTAAAAAAAATTAATTGCATTGCATATTCTTTTCTCAACTACTGCCCCACTCATACAACGCTTGTCTGGGTATGGTAAAAGCGGTAGATAACATTTCGCTTCCTGTATTTTACGCTTCACAACTTCGGAATTTGAAATGGTGTATTCCAGTCGCCACTGTCAATTTCTTTTTCTAAATCTACAAATGCTAGAAATGTTTGTTTGTCTTTCTTCAACGTATCTACTACGATTTGTCTACGGTCAGTACACAGTGTAACAATTATTGAACTATAGGAAACATTACTGTCATAATTTCTGACTGATTTGCGTTAAGACGTTCAAACTGCACAGCTGGCCGTGGGACATGATGGGAATTAGTAGGCTGTATGGTTTGGTTTAGCGACGAAGCTCACTTTCGTTTGGATCGGCTCGTCAACAAGCAAAATTGGCTCATTTGGGAGACAGAGACTCCGCATTTCGCGATCGAGAAGTCTGTTCCCCCTCAACAGGTGGTGTGGTGTGCAGTGTCCAGTCACGGAATAATCGGTGCGACATTCTCGATGGTATGGTGACTACCGAACAGTACGTGAAAGCTTTGGAAGACGATTTCATCCCCATTATCCAAAGTGACCCTGATTTCGACAAGATGTAGTTCATGAAAGACAGAGCTCGACCCCATCGAAGTAGTAATGTGTTTGATGAACCGGAGGAGCATTTTGAGGACCACATTTTGGCTCTGGTGTACCCAGGGGCCACTGGCACGGGCCTCGATTGCTCGCCATATTCTCCGTATCTGAAGACGTGCGACTCCTTTTTGTGGGGCTATATTAAAGACAAGGTGTAGAGCAGTAACCCCACAACCATTTCTGAGCTGAAAACAGCCATTCAGATCATCGACAGCGTCGATGTTCCGACGCTTCACCGGGTCATGCGGAATTACGCTATTAGTCTGGGCCACATCATCGCCAATGATGTCAGGCGTATTGAACATGTCATAACCTAAATCCCAATATCGGTAGCGACTTTTCATGTTGAATGAAGTGTGTGCACGCCGTAGTTTGTAACTAATTTACGCTTTTTTCATACAGTTCAATAGTTGTCTCCCTGTAGTTTCATGTTTTCGCACATGTATCTGGAACCCAAACGAATCTTTCTCCAGGTCGGCTTCACTCTGATATCCTACTTTTATGTAGATAATTCGTGTTAATATTTTGTAACCGAGATTGACTAAACCGATTTTCCCGTAGAAGGCCTTGCAGTGCCTGCCTTCTTTTAGTGTTGGTATAATTACATTTTTCTTGAAGTCTGAGTATCTCATTTGCATCAGCCAAAACAGTGCAGATGTGAGAGCATCTCGTATCAGGATTTGAGGAACATTTTTTTTATTACGTCACTGGGGTATTTCCCATAACTTGTGCAAGAAAGGAACAAGATCCGTAATACCTGAAACAATTTATTTACGTTACACGAAATTTATGACAAGGAAAACCAAACGATCTGAGATGTTCTAAATTGCGCAGTATTTTGCAGCAGTGGGGTGGGCGCCCTCCAGCTAGTGAACCATGTCAGACAACATGGCCACCATCCGGTTAGTCCTGAAACACAAAGGCTTTACGTTAGGTAAGCAGCATAGACGTCGACTCTTGTTGGAAGGCTGTTTCAAAAGAAGTGTCGGCCACATATCAGGACTTCTAAGAAGGGCATTGAATTTGGCACTGTGAATCAAGATCTGCTTTTTATATTACAATGAAATCACTCATACAATAACTTCGTTAATTCATGTTCTCAGGAAACTCAGAGCATCAGTAAAGATAAAAATTAACGTTATACAGTGTAAAATTAAAAGATTACACTAACTTCACGTTTTGGTCAAACAAGAGACGCACAGTGATTGACGATGTTGTTTCCACTGTGGTGGGGTTGAGCTACAGCATCTGTTTTATGATCTGAATATGGCCGAAGATAGTTCCAAAGAATTTTGGGCGTGCAGCCGCATAAATTAGACTACTTCTAATATTTCGGCTGAATGCCGTCCAGCCTCGGCTCACTCTGAAGATGGCTAGACGGCATTCGGCTGACATATTAGAAGGAAAGGTCGAATTTACGCGCCTGCACGCACGAAATTTTATGGAACAATCTTTGCGCCGCGAAAATATGAAGATGTACATGGCCGAAGATGTCCGAAATACATCAACGTCAATTGCTGCATACGAAATATAAGGCGATAAAAAGAAATTTAAGATAACATTATCCCATTACAAAGGAACTGTGATACGTCATTGTGGATATTGTACGATGCTGGATATTTCTCTCGTGGAAAAACTAGGGCATTAAAAGCAGACCCGTTGGTTTTGATCATGTGAACTGAAGAATCTCATAAAGGGTTTCTGCCGGGCCTGTGAAGTTACTGGTACACCACTCTCTACAGATTCGGCCTTAGAGACAATTTCCAAGTGATACGTGCACACTCGGGTTCATTGTTTTTAGCCCTACGAAGGTATAGAGTGTGTCCCAGAACGATTGGTTAGTTTTCAGGTATATGACAGGAACGATTATTCGAAGGAAAAAAGTCTAGTGAACAGGGACTCCAAAATGCTTACGTTAAGAGCTACCAGCACTTGTTCATCTTCGGTCCTGTGAAACACACAGCTCTTCCACTGAACAAGTGCTCACAACTCTAAAGTTATAAATTTTACAGCCCATGTTTACTACACTTTTCTGCTTCGAATTATCGTTCCTTTCATATCCCTGAACAATGACCAGTCCTCCTTGGACCCTGTTTTTATGTATTTTAATTGTTTTAATCCAAGACTGAACAGGTACAACATGGCCGAATCCCTTTTTTGGCGGAGGCAAGAGGTTCTAATCGGCCAGCAGTGAACTGGAAATTTTCCGTGATTCAGACCGGCGTCTTAGATAAAGCTACTCGCCCGCCTGTGATAAAGTAAATCCTTCAAGGCTCTCTGGAAGATACACCTCCAATGTTATTTACAAATGAGAGCGACAAGGCTGGCTGAAGACGCTGACCTTGTTTAGAACAGCCCCAAAGACCAAGATTCAGGAGCAATGACGTTACAAGACGTGTCCTGAACAGTCCTGAACTATTTTGCCTGAAAATGAAATTACAGATATTCTCTCCGTAAACACTTAAGTAGGTAAGTGATAAAGGCTAGAGAAACACAGAGCCTTGAAAAAATGACATTTGTCAAACGTCCATCGTGATACATGACCAGTATTAGGGGACTGATAAGAAACCTACGATCTCGGTACAGCAAAAAAAGTAGCTTATGTTGGCTGACAGGTATGCGTACAGTAACATATATTTCAATGGCAGAAGAACATTACGTAACTGATTCAGTGATTACCAACGGAGAATAGCGTCACAATGTTTCTCACAGGATTCGTCCTGCAGCTTCCACTTAGAATACAGTTGTTTGTTACTCTAGCGCTACGACTGTTTCCCTTTTGCACAAAATTTTAGAGTGTTTGGAGGCGACAAATAGAAACCTTGTTTATGTGACAAAATGTCACAGGTGCACCATATCACCGCTAGGGGTCCATGACATTAGTGATGTTCAGAGACAGTGTTCAAACTGCTGTGAGATGAGTACTGTTTCGGAGACGTTGCTGCCCTGCTATGGATTTCTTTTTGTGGGAGGAGGGTGAAGCGTTTGGTGTACGAGACACCGACAGAAACTCTAGAAGAGATGGTTACCTGGTTGGCTGAAGCTGCAGCCATTATTCGTGAAACATCGGATTGTCCTGAGCGCATTAGGCAATCATTAGATGACAGTTGCGGATTAATTTAAACGCCGGCCGAAGTGGCCGTGCGGTTAAAGGCGCTGCAGTCTGGAACCGCAAGACCACTACGGTCACAGGTTCGAATCCTGCCTCGGGCATGGATGTTTGTGATGTCCTTAGGTTAGTTAGGTTTAACTAGTTCTACGTTCTAGGGGACTAATGACCTCAGCAGTTGAGTCCCATAGTGCTCAGAGCCATTTGAACCATTAATTTAAACGGTCATTTTCAGCAACACCTCTAAAACATTATTCAACACACGTAATCTACACGTCGTCTTAATATCAGTAGCGTCAGAACCCTCATGGAACTCTAGCGGGTATAACAAGCGAAGATCATGGGGTTTGCAATCAGCCGAAATTTAGGATTTCATCCAGAGTTTACCGAATTTTGCGATTCCATCTAGTTTCCGGCAATGTTTATTCTGATTTCGGCTGTACACCAAGAAATTCATGATCTTTACTAAGCACGCTATACTCTGAAGTATTTATGATTTTTTACTCTTTCCTAAATTTGTTTATAACGTTATTACACTTTTTTTTGCGAACATGAAGTACAGTAGAAAAACTTGGTCATCCTGAGATTTCGCTTTACGATGAACTTTATCTCTGGAAAATGTAATTTATTTATATTTGTTTTGTGTCATTTATAACTAATGTCACGTGGACCTGATTAATCTCTAAATATTACCTCCGTAGTGGCAAATGAAACTTTATCATCCATCAAATTAAGAACATCATTACATTCCAATAATACTTTCAATTTCTGTGAAAACAGTTTGCTATACATATAACAAAATGTCAATGTAAACAAACATTATGAGTAGCATATCTTGAAATTTTGCATGTTTATTTTATGACTATATCAAACAACTTTTATTAGCACTTTTATTCCCAGATTTTCGCACATATAAAAAAGATAAAAGTTCACTTAAATTTTTACTGTAAGTAAACTTGGATGTTGTTATAAAGATTCATGTGGATCAAATAGCTTCTAGAACATTCTCAAAAATCATAATTTCTTATACAGTATTGAATGTGCGTCAGGTGAGTCAGTCAGAAAGCAGTCGTCAATCTGGAATCAGTCAGTCTGTGTTTAGTCTGCGGTCAGGCTCCTTTCAGTTTGGCTGTGATCTGTGAGTGTGTACTTTGCATACAAAATGTCATTTGTTTGCGAAAAGTACTGCACAAAACTCTCCCTTGTGTGTAAAAAGAACATGTGTAAAGTGCTTTACTATTGTGACCAGAAAAATATGAAATAAAATGACAAGAAACTGTATAAAATGCCTACCAAAAGCACAAGCACTTCATTTTTACAAATACGAGGATATTCACAAAATTTTAGAACTGAACGTGCATCCTTTCCGTTTTATTTAAATGTACTGAATTAGCAGTCAAAGTAACTAACAGCTTAAACTTTTTGTAATTTTGGAAAGTAGGCTATTTCACGTGGAAACGTTGCATCTGTCACTTTTTGTTACATCAAAAAAGTGATTCTTTTTATCTTCTCTAAATACTACAAAATTTTGTACACATAGTTTTTTTACGCCCTGTACATTATTTGAAAGGACTGACGTAGGGTCCAAATAATTGATAAACAACAACTATAAAGCGATAGCCGAACTACAACATTTATTTCAAAATAAAAGAACAGCCTAAGCAGGGAAGTAACTTCTGGAGTGGCAACTCCTTCTGTTTTGTCTGGATATTATGGCCTGAGCACCTGTGTGGCGTCATTCGATGCAAACAGAACAAGATTAGTTATTACTCATTTTAATGTTTAATATACAACTTGTGGCCGTGGTCTCAGTGACGGCTGGGCACAGTGGAATCTGCTGTCCTCATAGGCAAACTCGAGGCTACCCAGGGTTTGCTGCATAAGCCCAAAGCACAAGCAGGCAACTTGTGGCCTGGAAGGTTGCCCGAACGCTGATCCATGGGCGCTTCTCATGTGTCAGATCCCCTGCGAAGGAGGGATGACCGTGGTGCATGTGCGGCTGATTCACACACAGCCCTGAGAGTGTTCCTCTCTGGTCACAGCCCACGTTATCGCATCAGTTGGACATTGGTGTTAGGTGCTGCGATGTCTGATGTCATGATGTATGCTGATGCTGGCTTGACGATCTGGTGGGCCCTCTGGTCCGTACGATGACGAAGTATCAGAGCAGCTCGGGCCCTTACCTGGAGTGGTGTTGGTTGATGCAAGGGCGATACATCAGTGGCAGCTTCTATCCTGGACTCTGGCGTCATTTATCCATGCTTACAGAACTGCTGTCATTACGGCAGGCAGCGAGGGTATGACTGGCACAGTGTGACAATACAGGAACAATCTTACACAACATGTTACAATAAAATAACCAGAGAATCAAGTGCAAACGACATGGATGCCAGCGATCCATCTGATTGACTGTTTCGAAGCTAGCTGGTTGGGGTATGTATACTGAACTGAGGAGAGCCTTTGCAGTGCGATGCCATTCATGATGACCAAAGCGGTCCAGTTTATTACGAGTGGTCAGTCGTTGCTGCCTCTGCTGCATTTGCTCGACCGATTTGTTTCAGTACCATAACTGCTCCGTCAGGTCCCTGCGTTTTATCTAGTATATCTTACTTAATGTCATGAGGGCAACGATTCCAGTTCGATGTGCGCAGGTCTTAGACATTTCCGCTCAGTTCGCTCGCACTCTGACACAGAAATGTCGATGTCGCACTCTTGGTGACCGACTAACCATATTGAAACGTTTATGCCTTGCTGCTGCCTTATGCTCACACATCTCTGTGTTGACGCAATGCTGTGCTGTGGGGACTTAGAAAATTTTCTACTCTCTCATTTCCTCTCATCTCAGTGGTGTAACACAGTATTAAGTGGGAAATATAGATATATACTTGTATCATAGCCCTCTACATATCGCTTCTGTATTGACAGCAAAAATGAGATTGGACTTATTACACCACACACAGACCCATTTAAGGAGTCTTTCTTTCTGCGCCCAAATGGAATGACTAGAAAGCCTAATATGTACCCTCGGACACGCTCTTTACAGTGGTTTTCAAATTATGGATGTAGATATTGTGTCAAAGGAAAGTCAAACAATGGACTTAGCCATCAGTATTCTTTTCAGTTTGCCAGTACCGCTAATTAACCCAAAAAAATTTCACATATCATACCGGTTTCTGCAAGTCGTTGCCATCGACTGATGCGCCATGAATAGTCCCACAAAGTTCGTCCAGGGCCACAGAACGTACCGGGTGATCAAAAAGTCAGTATAAATTTGAAAATTGAATAAATCACGGAATAATGTAGATAGAAAGGTACAAATTGACACACATGCTTGGAATGACATGGGGTTTTATTAGAACAAAAAAAGTACAAACGTTCAAAAAATGTCCGACAGATGGCGTTTCATCTGATCAGAATAGCAATAATTAGCATAACAAAGTAAGACAAAGCAAAGATGATGTTCTTTACACGAAATGCTCAATATGTCCACCATCATTCCTCAACAATAATTGTAGTCGAGGAATAGTGTTGTGACCAGCACTGTAAAGCATATCCGGAGTTATGGTGAGGCACTGGCGTCGGATGTTGTCTTTCAGCATCCCTAGACGGTCGATCACGACGCACTTGCGACTTCAGGTAACCCCAAAGCCAATAATCGCACGGACTGAGGTCTGGGGTCCTGGGAGGCCAAGTATGACGAAAGTGGCGGCTTAACACACGATCATCACCAAACGACGCACACAAGAGAACTTTCACGCGTCTAGCAATACTTTTTTTTGGTTCTAATAAAATCCCATGTCATTCCAAGCAAGCGTGTCAATTTTTACCTCTCTATCTACATTATTCCGTGGTTTATTAAGTTTTCAAATTTATACTGACTTTTTGATCACCCGGTATTTATGTATACATGAACAACATATACAGTGATTAATTCAATTTTACCAAAATGCAGGTACAATTCACTGCAAAATATGATTTCATATCCTCAAATTACATCAGCAGGTTTTCTTGGACGTAGAATTGAAAATTTACTTCTGCATTGTAAAGCGACCACAGGTGACACAAATAATGTTACTGATTGATTTCTGCACGCTACTCGACCCCGAATTTTAACTTTCACATTGTGCGAGACAATGGTACAATTTTTCGAATTAACACAAAATATACAGAGCCGTGTGAATCGACTCGGTTGGGTATCGTACTCACGCCTCGCTTATGAAGCTCTCCTTGGAGACGAGTCCCTCGTGGGTAGTGGGCGGCGAATCGGAAGCTTTGGCCAGTCCCAGCGTCACCATGCCTGCGGAATAAAGAATTGTCTAATTTACTATATTCTGAACACAAGATGGATGAACACTGCACACAAACCAACAAAACATTTACATGGAGCTTCCAAATCGGTTGTCGTCGAGCGAATTCGCAAACAGCTTCTGGTTGGTTATGAAAACCCATTAACACCCATGTAGACGCTTCACCGCTTTTGAAATGTGCTTGAGTTGTCAGGTTCTTAACTTGCTTGCAGAAATGTCGGATAAGCTAGACAGAGTCAATTGCTGCAGAGTGAAGGAGAAGGAACATACTGGATGAGCCAAGAATTTATCCATTCCGTATATTTAACTGAAGTTAAATAGTCATTGTGCTGACGAAATTAGGAACCAGAACAGCTAATTTACAGATGCCGTTCGTCGAAATCAACTAACAATCGGTATTTGACAGGCCTAACAAAATCGATTCAGGTCTCAACTCGTAAGCGAAAACAGGTTTTCGACATTGAGTTTTAGCCTTTCGTAATTTACGCTGAATGTAACTACAGTACAAGACACCGACGCTATACCAGTGCTGAGGCAGGGAGTGGGATTAAACCTAGACGGGACCCAAACTCTGCACTACGGAACGTTCACCAATGGTACTTCTTGTCAGAGCTTTTTATAGGAATGAGCTCTGATTGTTGTGGTGAACGAGTGGTCTACCAAAATGAAACTCGCTCCCTATCCGCCCAAAACAATTTGTTCCCCCGAGGATGGTGCGCACATGGAAGATTGTCTGTGCTCCTCTACGTAAACGCGAGAGCTTTAATTTTTTCCTCGTAGTCACTGAACAAGACTGAATTGCTGTACCGCTAGTGAAGCCCTTCTTCTGCCTGCAGTACTAAACACAATTTTCAGCAGAGGCAATGCTACAGCCAGAACACCAGTTTCACCAGCAATACAGCAAGAGGCAAATCTAGAGCAATATCGACACACACAGTATGTAAGAAAACTTCTATTGACAAAAAGATATGTAGACCAGCACTGTTTGTGACTTAATTTATAACAGAAGAATACGTAGGAAGCACAAGCAAGAATACCTCACACACACATGAACGGCGACTCTGCTGTGCGTGAGATGTGCTTGCTTGTGTGAATGAATGGTGTGTGTTTCTCTTTCTTTTTCTGACGAAGGCTGTGGCTAAAAGCATACGTGTAAGCATCTTTTCACTGTGTCTGTTTGCAACTTAACATGCCATCTTAATGATAAGTAGCAACCTATTTTTCCTGTTTTGTTGACAAATAGAAGGTAACATCAGATACAGGGTAACCTTATGGAAAATTTCTTACAGGCAGATTTTTGTCAGATGTAGAGGATTTCTTATGAACTGGGATGGGATGTTTTCAGGATTATATGCTATCTGAATTGCCATACTATGATAAGAGATATTTTTGTTTGTATATGCTTTTCAGTACACTATGTTCATGTGAATTGTGATAGATAACAACTATGTTCGTGTCCTTCACGTTACGATTGTTTTGCTGTTCCTTGTTCTAACAACTTTTCTTGTCCAGTGAACAGGTCAATGACACTTTATTTCGCTATGGTCACTGTACATAAGCTTAATAGATTGAACATATTTAGTAGAAATTTGGTATACCAATGCTTATTTTAGTGTATCTTTCTAAGGCCTTATTGTTTCAACTTATACGTTATATGTGAGTTACATTGAGCGTGTCGTTCTTAGATGACAATTGCCGGTAGGCAACTGCGAGCACATTTTAGCATTCTTGTGTTTGACAGGAACTCTAGTGACGTTTCAAAACAATGTTTGTTTTACCAGGTTCAACAGCAATTTCGTGCACAAAACATTTGTTCCCTCCCTTTATCCACTTTCCTTATTAGTAGCTGAGTTCAAGAATTCTATAGGGAATAGTATTCAGATTTATAATTGCTGTAGATATTCAAGTACCTTACGGGTTTGCTGCCGGGTGACGCCGTCGACTACCGCCGATATTTCGACAGGAACACACCCTGCCATTCTCAAGGCAAAACTGCAAGGAGGAAGCAATGTGCAAGGGAATTTAATACGCCGGTTCACAGAGGAGAACCAAGGAAGATACCACACACAGAACAAGTAACCGCAGAGTCAACGCACAACCAAAGATAACCAACATCAGAAACATCGATAGTGACTATTAATCAACAGCTGAGGTAGCACTAATTCTGTCCCTCTGTCTTTTGATGAGAGACAGAGCCGGATTCCAAGCAGCATTTAAACAAATTTCACCATCTCTGTTTATAAGGTTGCTTGATAGTTTGATTTCAACAGCTTCCTTAATAACATTATCCCAATACCTGGACGTGCAAGCCAGAATATCCGTGTTGTTGTATTCCATAGGATGACTGGTGTCAAGGCAATGTTCTGCAATAGCGGATTTGCTCCGCTGTTGTAAGCGTGTGTGACGCGTCATCCTCTGCTTTGCGGCGTCATACGGATAAAGTATGGATGGGCATGTGGTCTGCACTCCGCTCTCCCGGCCGTTTTGCAAACTTTCCAGACCGTGAAGTACTACTCGCTCATGTAGCTCCTCCGCTGGTATCAAAAGGCTAAGTGCACCCCGTACCAGTCCTCTATCAAGGAAAAATCCTTGGCAGTGCTGGAAATCGAACCTTGGCCCTCTGCATGGCAGCCACCTAAGCTGACACTCAGCTACAGAGGCTGTTTGAATAGCAATAACGGTTTTCCTAAATCGCTTAATGGAAATGCCGAGGCAGTTCATTTGAAAAGCACAGGGTTGATTTCCTTTTCTGCACTTTCTCAGTCCGATCTTGTAATCTGACCCCTTGTCTTCTGCAAGCACCAAACAAAATCCGTGAGCTTAACTGTCCTCATGTGGTGGAAGTATAAACATCAGCAGTGTCACAGACCCACTCTGTCAGACACTGAAGGGTGGTTAGGAATTTAACCAAAGACATTACCCCTCAATCTCGGAAGCCTAAGTGAGACTTCGATACATAAAATAAGCAATGAACCTGGAACGCAAGCCGCTGAAGCAGCATCATATGAAAACACTTGTACCATGTTGGAACCTACACGACACTAATTTATTTTTTGTATCATCAGAAAAAGTTTGTAATAAGTTCTCGGACACCAAACGCTAGTGTCCAGTAGAAGATCTTATAAAGCACAAATTTTGATAACGATCTGCTTAATCTATTGCCAAATCAAATTACTTATTCTAAATTCATGAGAAAATCTAATTAAGCAATAACAAAATAATAAAAAAATTAGGGAAAGAATATCGCCCGCAAAAAATAAATCAAAAATCCTGGCTCTTCTATCTGCTTTACAAGTTTGAAACATTCAACATATAAATAAAAGTAATAAAAATATTCAGTCCTAAACACAAAGTAAAAATTATTTAAAAAATACTTTCAAGCTAAATAATCAACTAATGACGGAAGCTGGATAAACTATCGCAACCAAAAGACATAAAAGTAAGTTTAATAAAATATACGAATGAATAAACCCGCGTCCCAAAAATAAAAGCTATAAGTATGCTTGTGAAAACAGTTCTACTACATTTAAGCAAAATTTGGTAATAATACCAACAGTACTATATTTACTACTGAAACCTAACCAAAATTCAGATTCGTCTGCAGCTACATCAAAAGGGGTATGATTTGTCTCTTCGAAACAAGAAGGAAAAGGCGAAAGAAAAGAAATAATAATAAATCAGGGCAGAATTTGCTTCATATGTAATAGTTCGAGGAACAGGAAGCAAACAAACAAGTAAAGAATAATTTGACTCTCCGATGAGGGGTAATCTGGAAACAAATAAATTAAGTGAATCACAAATATCAGCCATAGTGTACATTGCTGTGAATGGAATGCCATAACACAATATTCTTTACTTCAAAGCAAAATACATTGACGAGCTAAAAGATTATGACAGTTGCTCCCGCCGGCCGGTGTGGGCGAGCGGTTCTAGGCGCTTCAGTCTGGAACCGCCCGACCGCTACGATCGCAGGTTCGAATCCTGCCCCGGGCATGGATGTGTATGATGTCCTTAGGTTAGTTAGGTTTAAGTAGTTCTAAGTTCCAGGAGACTGATGACCTCAGATGTTAAGTCCCATAGTGCTCAGAGCCATTTGAACCATTTGAACAGTTGCCTCCCCTCAAGATTGAATATCGTCCGATCATGTTCCGAGTCCGTGAGGCGGTAAGGAAAGAATATAAGCATATGAGTCGCGAATGGGGAATCATTATAGTGACGAAAGGGCCACAAAGGAGGAAACCCACTGACATATACGACTTTGGCACAGTGAAGACCGTTATCACCCAGTGCGTGAGAACGAGCATATAGGAAATGACGAAAAGAGTTCGCAGTTCGCGTACTACTGTCTTGAGTGTCTATGGAAAGTGGCTTGATGGTGGTGAAACCACGTTTGGGCGACAAGGAGTTGGACTTCAAGCCTCATCACAGAACGTGGAGGCAGGAGATGCACCTCATGTGTAGACGGAGATCTGTGGTAGATCTGGCGACCGAGTACATTATTGGAGCCCGTCCGGCTAGCCGTGTGATCCAACGCGCTGCTTCCGGGAGCGGGAGGGCGTGCACGTCCCCGGCACGAATTCGGCAGGTGGATTAGTGTCAAGCTCCGGTATGCCGGTCAGCCTGTGGATGGTTTTTAAGGTGGTTTTCCATCTACCTCGGCGAATGTGGGCTGGTTCCCCTGATTCCACCTCAGTTACACTGTGTCGGGGATTGCTGCGAAAATACTGTCTCCACATACGCGTACACCATAATTACTCTACCACGCAAACATTTGGGGTCACACTCGTCTGGTATCTGGTATGAGACGTTCCCATAGGGGGGCCCGGGTCCACTGGGGGCCGAACCACACAATAACTGTGGGTCCGGTGTGGGGCGGCGGTGGGGTGGGTGGACTGCTGTGGCTTGTTGTGGGGTTGTGAACCACGACAGTGCTACGGTGGGACGAAGCCTCTCCATCGTTTCTAGGTCCCTGGTTTAATACAAACAGGACACAATACATATTACTGGAGGAGACATCAGTGTTTCGGAGCACACAGTTCACCGGATATTGTCGAATGTGGACCTCTGCAGCAGACGAGCCCTTTGTGTTTCCATGTTGATGCAGCGACAACGTCAGTTACAACTGTAGTAAGCACTGGATCATCTAGATTGGACCAACGATCAGTGAAAACGTGTTGCCTGGTCGGGTATTACGCATCGATAGCACACTATCGGCGTTTTTAAGTTGGCAACTGAATTGTGACTTTCCGTCAGACGTCGATAGTGGTCGCAGGATCTGGTGGATCCGCTGGAGCACGCCCACTGAGCCGTGCCTCCAGCAGCTCCGTATACGAGTGCTCTATGCTGCCGCGATGTAGAATAGCCGGCACCAGCCACTCAGCCCACTTGCACCTGGAGCTCTTCGTATGATATCATCGTTCATGCTTATTTTAGGGAGCCTCATCCTTGTAGATATTGTGGCAGCTGCATTCTGATTCTTGTTGCCTTATTTCTAATGAGTCTTTGTATGCTTGGAGGAATACAAGTAAGTCTTCTATTTGCCATGTTGACTTGTTCGCTACTAATTTCCGCCGCTGTCCAGCATTCCTACGACACAGTTGCCGCACCACTCTTAGCCCACCTCTCCTTACCATTGTATACAAAGTCATACACCACAGGATAAATCACGTTTCTTGTTACTCCGGGTCGACGATTGTGCCGAGGCGAACACTGGCTCTGGACGTGCACCATGTTGCGGACTCAGGTTGCTGAGTGGAATATTATGCTGTGGAGGACATTCACCTGGGCTCCCATCAGACCTGTGGTAGTTGTTTATGTCCACCCAACGGCGAAGACATCTTACAGCAGGATAGCTTTCCTGTCACAAGGCGAGAATCGTGCTGCAGTGATTCAAGGCGCGTGATAGTAAACTCACGTTGATGGCTCGGCTTGAAACTGGCAGAGCACATCTGGGATGTTATCGGACATCAGCTCCACACCCACAAACAACCAGCCCGTAATTTACTGTGTGATCTGCGCTTAGAAATTTGGTGCCACATACCCACGTCAAATCCATGCCACGCAGAATCGCTGCTGCGTCGCATTCCAATAAGCTATCGAGGAGGTGGTCATAATGTTTGGCTCGTCAGTGTATAATCCCCGTACACACGTGTGGCGTTCGGGTGAATAACTTGTGAGGAAGAGAGGCCGCAGAGGCGCACCTGTCCGGAACTGGTCGACGGTGAGCGCGCCGCGGCGCTCGCAGTCCAGCGTGTTGAACAGCGTCTCGACGTGCTGCTGGCCGAACAGCAGCGGCGGCGGGCCGCGGCCCTTCCGGAACTCGTCCAGCCGCGACGCCAGCTGCTGGATGAACGACAGCGGCTGCTCTGCGGGCACACAACCACACACAGCCCCTCGCGACGCTCTCGCTTACTAACTACTCCACACAAAAATCTGCCAGCAGAGTACAGCCTTCGTAGCTGAGATCACTACAGGTCCCCACAGACGATACTATTCGTAGGACTGATACCGGGGTCCACCACTGGACTGACTCTACACGCGCTTTCATTCCATCGTAGGTCCTCTGTGGTTTACCTGAAATGGCCAACAATGAATTTTAGACTTTTTGTTACTGTACCGCTGATAATGTAATATCGACTTCAGGTTTTCATAGCATCGCCTCGAAAATGTCACAAATTGGTTAATGTGTTTACTTGTTTTGATGAATCAACGCAAATAACTTTCGTGTTATTGTGTCAGTTCACAAGAGAACATGCCGTACGTCCATGACATGGATCGAAACATCCGTATGCTACTGAAATGCATTGCCAGCTGAGTATCACAGAAGAAGTTTGAAAAAGCCTTGCCATGCCTTTGTTTTAACCGCCAGATGTTGAGGTGGAACTTCAGAAGAATCTTGAATGCCCTATATTGCAAGAAAATTGAAAATTTATGTTATTGCATGTTATATGTATGTTAACCAGGGGCCTAGAAACGACAGAGAGGCTCCGTCCCCATCGCAGCCGCAGAGGTCCACAACCCCACGACGGCTCCCGTAGTCCATTTCACCCCTCCGCCGCCCCACACCGAACCCATTGTTATTGTGCGGTTCGGCCCCCAGTGGACCCCCTTCCCCCGCAGGGAACGTCTCACACCAGACAAGTGTAACACCTATGTTTGCGTGGTAGAGTAATGGTGGTGTACACGTACGTGGAGAACTTGTTTGCGTAGCAATCGCCGACATAGTGTAACTGAGGTGGAATAAGAGGAACCAGCCCGCATTCGCCGTGGCAGATGGAAAACCGCCTAAAAACCATCCACAGACTGGCCGGCTCACCGGACCTCGACACAAGTCCGCCGGGCGGATTCGTGCCGGGAACCAGGCGCTCCTTCTCGCCCGGAAAGCCGTGCGTTAGACCGCACCGCCAACCGGGCCAGCTATGTTATTGTTGTCGTAAGTGTTACTCACTAATAAGAATGTGGGTATTAAATGGGATATGCTATTTGTACGAGGGGCATTCAATAAGTAATGCAACACTTTTCTTCTGAAAGCAGGTTGTTTTTAATCAGGAATCCAAAACACCGAATTATTTTCCACTCTTTCGGTACAGAACCCTATTTTTCAACAAAATCTCCGTTCAATGCGTCGGCCTTATGGCACCTTACTGGGAGGGCCTGTTCCTTTATGCCCATATGGCACGACTGCACTGGTCAACGTTGAAGCCAAAGTCTTGCTGCATCAAGTGAGCGAGGTGTTTCACTGTGATCCGTCGATCACCTCAAATGAGGGTGTCCACAAGTTCCAGCATTGCAGAAGTCACAGCTGTGTGTGGCAGGCTGGTATGAGGGAAATCGGACAGATATGTGCGACGTTGTTGCGATGATGACAGACGCCTCACCCAATGACTCACCATGGTTTTGTTCATTGCCTGGTCTCCATGATTACCTGCAAAGCTCTGGTTTTCCGGGAAAAAAAATCAATGACAGCTCCCTGCTCCGCTACCAGGCGCTATTTTGAAAGGCTACGAACAGGGCCGCCACCTGTCAGAACTTCATGAAACTACAGGGTCTGAAGCGGCAATATTCCACGACGGCCCGCTACAAATTCCGCGTTTTTCAACCGAAACTGGTTGAGGAAAGTAGTGTGTTGCATTTCTTATTGAACGCTCCTCGTACGTTTGGCTCAAGGCCAACATGAATTTGGCCAAATGTATAACACAACTCTTGAGTGCTTTAAGTAAAAAATCTTCAACTTAAGGATGCAATACATCACATGAAAACGACACTGATTTACATCGTTAAGATAGAGTCGTCTAACTTAACGAATGGTATTATTAGATGAACCCTAGAAAGAGAACTAAGGAAAGAGGCATCAGTAGGATGGAGAATGACAGATTTCCAAAAATGCTATTGAAATAAAAATCGACCAGATGAAGGAAAATAGGGAGATCCAAACCAGGGTTTAGAATAATGTCTGTTACGTATGTGTAACAGGCAACGCCTAATACATGCAGATAAGGATGATTGTTGATGATGACCGCTCGACTGTTCTGGTCAGTTCTTTTGTTGTATGTGAACCAGCGAGGATGGCTACTGCTCTTTCACACAAAGAAAAATATCGGTTTATGATAATTGTACTGTTTAGAAGAAAAAAAGGAAAGTTTGACAGAAACATCCATATCTGAAGAGGCTAAATTATACTCAAAAACATCTTTAAATAGATGGCAAGCATAGTTTTATGATGGAACAGGAGAGTAGGTATAATGTAACATATAAATAATGTTGATCCAAAATGTGATGAAATCGATAATTTTTTATGGATAACACAAGACGAGACACTGAAACAGGTAACACATTTGTGAGAAAAGAGGTGACAATTGAAGATAATTGGAAGCCACTTTAAGATACTTAGCTAGTGCAATTTACTGTCGAGATATGAAGTACTGTGTTCCAATACCACTGCTGGTGGTGGCATTACACTGAGGTGACAAAAGTCAAGGGATACCTCTCAATGTCGTGCTGGACCTCCTTTTGCCCAGCGTAGTGCAGCAACTCAACTTGGCATGGACTCAACATATCGTTCGAAGCCCCCGGCAGACATGTTGAGCTATGTTACCTCTAAACCCATCTGTAATTGCTTAATGTTACCAGCGCAGGATTTTGTGCACGAACTGACCTGTCGATTATGTCCCATAAATGATCCATGGGATTTATGTCAGGCGATCTGAGTGTCCAAACGATTCATTTCAATTGTCCAGAATGTTCTTCAAACCAATCACAAACAGTTGTGACCCGGTGACATGGCATATTGTCATCCGAAAAAGATTCACCATTGTATAGGAACATGAAGTCTGAAGTCCATGACTGGCTGCAAATAGTCTCCAAGTAGCCGAATTTAACCATGTCCAGTCAATGATCGGTACAGTTAGACCGCAGTTCATTTCATGTAAACATAGCCCCCACCATTAAGGACCTACCACGAACTTTCACAGTACCCTTTTGATAACTTGGGTCCATTGCTTCATGGGGTCTGCGCCATACTAGACCCCTACCATCAGCTCTTACCAACTGCAGTTCGACCTCATCTGACCAGGCCACAGTTTTCCAATCCTCTAGGGTCCAACCAATATGGTCACAATCCCAGGTGAGGCGATGCAGGTAATGTCGTGCTGTTAAGCAGCGCACAAAATGCCGTGGCCACTAAATGTGCAGTCGGCTGCGGACGCGTGGGGAGAGCGGCAGTGGTGGGAAGTCGCTCAGAGTGCTGTAGGGGAATTGCCGAGCGCTGGAGGGGAAAAAGTGCCGTTATAAACTGAAGACTACAATCACATTTTTTGTAAATATTAAATGGGCCCCTCCACGCCCACACTTGTATGGTGGCCATTCAGAAAGATCTACTGTCACCTCTGCTTTTGTTAGTGTCTAAAATGAATTCCACCAAAAATGCAGTGATATCTTTTCGCCTGGCTGTTAACTATTTGCAACTTTCAGAGAAACGTCATGAATGGCGAATTTTTGAGTAAAACCTACCCATTTCTCTGGTTGCAATGTCAAAATTTGCTTCTTTTGCAAAGCACAGTGGAGTTTACACTGTGTCCCCTCACTAACACGTCATGCAGATATAATTGCGAGAAAATTCTGAAACAGTGGTTTAATAAGTTTATTAAGTGAGGAAATGAGGAAAACTAAGGTCAGTAGCTTATGAAAAAGCACATCCTCGGTACAAAATAAATGCGTAATGTCTTCACTTATTTTTGTTCCAAAACCTGTAGCATTTCTCGTTTCACCAGTTATCGATGGGCCTTAAAAATAACTTTCTTTCACCGGAAATATCTAGTTATTGGAGTAACACAGTAGATAAAAATGTTTCAAATGGCTCTAAGCACTATGGGACTTAACATATGAGGTCATCAGTCCCCTAGACTTAGAAGTACTTAAACCGAACAAACCTAAGGACATCACACACGTCCATGCCTGAAGCAGGATTCGAACCTGCGACCGTAGCAGCAGCGCGGTTCCGGACTGAAGCGCCTAGAACCGCTCGGTCACAACGGCCGGCACTACAGTAGATAAAAACTATCATGTAATAACGATATGGTAAAATACTCTCCTCTTTTCGTGTTATCATTTCCCAAAATCTCATTTCGATATCTGAAACTGTTTATGTAATATGAGGAATGTCGTGGGTATTTCACAATGGCTTTATCTCTGGCGCGGCTCGATCGCAAATGAGTGTGCTGTACCAGATCAATTTTCTCGAGATTGCTGACAGATGCCTCTACCCAAGTCTAAAGAAAAATTCAATACGTTAACTAAATTTCATACATATTACATAATATGCATCAAACGCAAAATCATAGCGACCTCTATTTTTCATTACACACTTTTCCGAATTTCGCGTAGTGTCTACTTTCACATAAATATCACAATAACTATGACCATTAACGAAATGATGTGCACATCATCATGAACCTGACAGCTAAAGCTATAAGTGAAGTAAAAATGAAATGCTTTTACCTAATAGTTTCTGTAAAATCTTTTGAGAAAGATTGCAGGGTGCGCGCCTCGATTCTGTAATCGTTGACAAGCTGAAAGGCTTGAAAACTCCTCGGCCTCCGCTTCTGAACAAACGACCCAGGGCTTTGGATGAAAACTGCTCACTGAGCACCGGCCAGCGACTCCTGTGCAAGCTATAGCAAAGGCACTCGCGTCGGTCGTCTGCTGCCATAGCCCATTAACACCAAATTTCGCCGCACTGTCCTAACGGATACATTCTTCGTACATCCCATATTGATTTCTGTGGTTATTTCACGCACCGTTGCTTGTCGTTTAGCACTGATAAGTCTACGCAAACGCCGCTGCTCTGGGTCGTTAAGTGAAAGGCGTCGGCCATTGCTTTATCTGTGGTGAGAGGTATTGCCTGATATTTGGTATTCTTGGCACAGCCTTGACACTGTGGATCTCGGAATATTGAATTCCTTAGCGATTTCCGAAATGGAAAGTCCCATTGTATAGCTCCAACTACCATTCCGTGTTCAAAGTCTGATAATTCTCGTCTTGTGGCCACAGTCACATCCGAAACGTTTTCACACGAAACACCTGAGTACAAATGACAGCTCCACCAAGGCACAGCCTTTTTATATCTTGTTCACGCGCTACTACGGCCATCTGTTTATGTGCATCTCATGATCTTGGCACCTCAGTGAATTTTCTGCTTCTGGGACAACAAAAGCGTCCATCAACAGAGAGAAGTGGCGGGAAGTCAAGCCGACCGGTTTGGTTGGAAGGTCTGTTCAGGTTTGGTTGGGAGGTCTGGTCAGACTGACCACCTGATATTGGGATCCCTATTATTCAGTGCGGTAGCGTTCTCGCTTCCCGCGCCCGGGTTCGATTCCCGGCGGGGTCAGGGATTTTCTCTGCCTCGTCATGACGATGTTGTGTGATGTTTGCTCAGAGCCATTTGAACCATTTTTGAGCCTATTATTCAGTCGGCATATTAGTCTAAGCGCATCACGATAACTTGACTTGACGCGTTGGAGCCGATGCGGGCTGTGAATCTTACCACCTGTATGGCTGCAATACATGGCTAAAAATCCGCAGATAACTGGATTTCTGTTAGTGGATACCACTTTCACCCCCAGTATTGTAATGACAAGCGAGTCTCTGGGTAACTGCTCACAAACTGTTCTTTCGCTAATTGATGATCTATACAAAAATTATATGACGATTAAGGTAGAAGTAGGAGGTTAATGTAGGCATTTATTTCTGTAGTTTCATGTTGACTCAGATGTATTCACGTGATATTTGAATAGTTGTTTTCACGTAAAACCGTGGCGCATACCCAAGACAGGAGGTCCGCGACAGCCAACCAACTCAACTGCCCCGCCCATCTTCTTCCGCTCAGTGTTCTACAGGAACATACGTCGCTGGTTACAATGACTCTACGATCTTCACGTTACTTAATGTTAGACGTGATGTCATTAAAATTTTAAAAAGGGGATAAAACCAGAAAATTTTTTGTAAGAAAGATGGGGTAAAACAAAAAAGTATGGAAGAGATATATTGTGAAAACGCTAATGTGTATTGTTTAATTTAATACAAGAAATTATTATAGGTTGTTTCCAGAGTACTTTTTCAAGACATATAGTGTGGGGACTAGGGCGATGCTACTTCACCAAAAGTAACAGCAGTCGGAGTTACGGTGCGAGCTAAGAAGTGGTGGTTAGCTTTAGAAAACGAAGGTTAAACGTCTTAGACAAAAAAATGCTACCGTTGTAATTAAAAGTTTTCCGATAAATTATGAAAGAATGACACTGATCTGCTTCTGTTGTCAACATAAATATATTTTGCTCTCATCAGCGATATTTTTCTGTTTTGCATAATGCCGGAAACGAAAAGTTGTAGGCCTATAATAAATGTACAGTAATTTACGAAATCAGTAAATATCTAGGAAATTGTTTTAAACCTTTTGTTTCTAACATTTGGCCTTTACTCAGGTGTTTACTGCGAAATTAGAAAGTGGAGGCTGCTCGAACTTTTAAATCACGTTGGTGTCGATAAGTGATTTTGGTCGATATACACTCCTGGAAATTGAAATAAGAACACCGTGAATTCATTGTCCCAGGAAGGGGAAACTTTATTGACACATTCCTGGGGTCAGATACATCGCATGATCACACTGACAGAACCACAGGCACATAGACACAGGCAACAGAGCATGCACAATGTCGGCACTAGTACAGTGTATATCCACCTTTCGCAGCAATGCAGGCTGCTATTCTCCCATGGAGACGATCGTAGAGATGCTGGATGTAGTCCTGTGGAACGGTTTGCCATGCCATTTCCACCTGGCGCCTCAGTTGGACCAGCATTCGTGCTGGACGTGCAGACCGCGTGAGACGACGCTTCATCCAGTCCCAAACATGCTCAATGGGGGACAGATCCGGAGATCTTGCTGGCCAGGGTAGTTGACTTACACCTTCTAGAGCACGTTGGGTGGCACGGGATACATGCGGACGTGCATTGTCCTGTTGGAACAGAAAGTTCCCTTGCCGGTCTAGGAATGGTAGAACGATGGGTTCGATGACGGTTTGGATGTACCGTGCACTACTCAGTGTCCCCTCGACGATCACCAGTGGTGTACGGCCAGTGTAGGAGATCGCTCCCCACACCATGATACCGGGTGTTGGCCCTGTGTGCCTCGGTCGTATGCAGTCCTGATTGTGGCGCTCACCTGCACGGCGCCAAACACGCATACGATCATCATTGGCACCAAGGCAGAAGCGACTCTCATCGCTGAAGACGTCACGTCTCCATTCGTCCCTCCATTCACGCCTGTCGCGACACCACTGGAGGCGGGCTGCACGATGTTGGGGCGTGAGCGGAAGACGGCCTAACGGTGTGCGGGACCGTAGCCCAGCTTCATGGAGACGGTTGCGAATGGTCCTCGCCGATACCCCAGGAGCAACAGTGTCCCTAATTTGCTGGGAAGTGGCGGTGCGGTCCCCTACGGTACTGCGTAGGATCCTACGGTCTTGGCGTGCATCCGTGCGTCGCTGCGGTCCGGTCCCAGGTCGACGGGCACGTGCACCTTCCGCCGACCACTGGCGACAACATCGATGTACTGTGGAGACCTCACGCCCCACGTGTTGAGCAATTCGGCGGTACGTCCACCCGGCCTCCCAAATGCCCACTATACGCCCTCGCTCAAAGTCCGTCAACTGCACATCCGGTTCACGTCCACGCTGTCGCGGCATGCTACCAGTGTTAAAGACTGCGATGGAGCTCCGTATGCCACGGCAAACTGGCTGACACTGACGGCGGCGGTGCACAAATGCTGCGCAGCTAGCGCCATTCGACGGCCAACACCGCGGTTCCTGGTGTGTCCGCTGTGCCGTGCGTGTGATCATTGCTTGTACAGCCCTCTCGCAGTGTCCGGAGCAAGTATGGTGGGTCTGACACACCGCTGTCAATGTGTTCTTTTTTCCATTTCCAGGAGTGTATCATCATCCTATACTAACGTAGCATTATGCTCACTGGTATAAACGTAATAATGTATGTACACGAGTAGGTAGGCCGTATTATTATTACTACTGTGTGTGGAGAGGTCTACACAAGGTGAAGGAGAAGATTAGTGTTTAACGTCCCGTCGACAACGAGGTCATTGGAGGCAGAGCACAAGCTCGGATTAGGGAGGGATGGAGAAGGAAGCGGCCGTGCTCTTTCGAAGGAACCATCCCGGTATTTACCTTAAGCGATTTAGGGAAATCACGAAAAACTTAAATCAGGATGGCCGGATGCGGGTTTGAACCGTCGACCTCCCGAATGCGACTTCAGTGTGGCTACACAAGTGAAATGGTTAACTTTCAAATAGAAATTTCTACTAGATTGTCGCCGACCACGAGTCATTACCAGAGATCAATATTAGTCGATCTGTCTGTCACTGAGAGTACGTAAAACTATAACAGTACACAATACGAAAATAATCTTTGTAAGCAACACAATTTATTTTGAGACAAGTCTTCAGCTACCATAACTAATACATCATAAATTAAAAGCCAGTTATGCCATCTCTAAACTAAATCATGATAGTAAGAAGCGCCCATGCTGCAGATGGTGTACCACATGCACAGGCCTAAAAACTTTAGCATTCTCAAAAGTGGAAATAATAACGGGTGAAAAAGTAGAAGCTGTGAAATTATTTCATTTCACATTTCCTAACAAAAAATGTTGTAAATGAATGTAAATTCATTTACATTTGTTTCAGAAAATTGAAGACTTCTTGACGATAGCAAACATTAGGCTACCTAAGCATGTTTTGAGTTGTCAGGCGGGCCTTCTCCGATAACATAAGGAAATCTTGGAACATGAATTTTTTAACTAGTATGACACTTACCAGGCTCCTCCACCAGGAGATGGCCTATGAAGAAATGGAACAGCTCGTATATCTTCTTCTTCTTGAGATAATCTTCCGCATGAGCCTGGGCCTGAGACAGTGCCTGCCAATAAAGCAAAACACTTTCATGAGGATAGCCAATCTCTCACAGAGAGAGTCAAAATTACGTGAGATACTACAAACAGCACTCTTACTGCACCAAGGTATTCGTGAAGACATGAAATTTTGTGGCGGTGATGTAGGCATACTATAATGGCTTGTGCGATGCCCAACATAGGGTTAGGTAGTCGACAGCATTTGAAAGTGGCGGAGAAAATTCGCGGGCTTAGTTCTAGCCGCAGTTCGCTTTGATGCTTTATTTATGAGACCAGTTATACCAGAGTGGTACGGGAATACCTTGTATTCTCTACTTATACTGAGTTTGTTCATCTGCTTGAGGATACCCTCTTATAACATGACCTTCGTGGAGTAACTACCGCCATAAAGTGACGTGTTATCAAAGGTAATGCATCTGCTCATAGGTGACGTTGTCTGCTACACCGAATTACTAAATGTGTTTAAAATATCTTGAAAAGGAAAAAAGAAAAGAGTAATGTGCCTATAAGTTTATCATATGAGCAAGATAATAAATTAAATTCGGTCTGAATTGACTGTAAGCACTATGAGCTGGATCTGTTATAGAACATTCAGCCGTATTTGTGTATCCACACATGGTAAATTGCGAATTGAAAGTTCAGTAGGCTAGATGTATTTTCGTTCACGTCTAACCATAACACAACACACACTTTAGGGCAATCATTCACCTTTCGATGATACACAGGTTGTAATCACAGATCGAAGCTGAAAGTGCTGACTGTAAGGCACGAATAAGAGTTTAGAATAATTTACAATTTTACAAATACACTTGAGAATACTCAGACATCGCGCCCATGAAATTAAGCAATTGCATTCTACATGTAAAAAATGATTTAGAGTTCCATTAGGCAAGAATCGCGTGAGTATGGCCAGGAAGTATACTGATAATTCATGATGGAAAACGTAAACTGTGGACATTTTACGATCTAGTATCAAAATAAAGTTTATCAATAACCGAAGCGTGCTGCAAGTAAATTTGTTTTGGTGTTCATGGTGTGTTGGCGATAGCACTCTTCAGTCTCAACCGGTTTGAACACGCTCCTGTAAAAATGCTTTCACGATTTTTCACAGTAGGCAATTCACACAGCAATAGGATTTAAGATATTAGGCCTTACGGGAAGCGTTGCTACGTCAACCAAAGCGCGTTTTGCTTTGCTATCGAGCACTGTCTCGCTACAAATCCAGACTGCAACCGGCCGTCTGGTGCCCGTCCATGCTGACGACGAAGACCTGATCACGAAAAACAGCGCCGGCCGGGATGACCGAGCGGTTCTATGCGCTACAGTCTGGAACCGCGCCACCGCTACGGTCGCAGGTTCGAATCCTGTCTCGGGCAAGGATGTGTGTGATGTCCTTAGGTTAGTTAGGTTTAAGTAGTTCTAAGTTCTAGGGGACTGATGACCTCAGAAGTTGAGTCCCATAGTGCACAGAGCCATTTCAACCAACGAACAACAGCTGAAAGCTAATTACCAGCGCTGGTGCACTATGTTCAGTATTCAAGTAATCAATAAGATGGGACTGAAAGCATGCTCCTCAGCTTGTACGTAATTTTTCGATATCAGTCCCCCTTGGTATCCTGATTTGAATAGTTTCTTATACGTCGTTTGTACCTATAGTCTACTAAAAAGTGAACTGACCTCTTTTGCATTATACAGTATTCTTGTTATGAAGGAGACTTCACTCAAACCAATCTTTAATAATACGTAAATAATTTAATCATAACGAAACACTCACTCCAGTTACAACTGTCTTGCATAGGGTGTCCGGAAACGAATAAAAGAATGAGTAAATCTAAAACTATTACTTTGAAGACCACAAAAACTCTGGCTGTTGGCATATGAACAGATGTTTATGTAATAATCAAATACGAAGCCAAATAAAGACCTTTCCTCGCTGCTATACGAGGGTAGATTTAAAAGTTCTCGGAATCCCCACGAGAGGGTTGGGTTGGGTTGTTTTGAGGGAGGAGACCATACAGCGGGGTTAGGGGAGGAGACCATATAGCGATGTCATCGGGCTCATCGGATTAGGGAAGGACGGGGAAGGAAGTCGGCCGTGTCCTTTCAAAGGAACCATTCCGGCATTTGCCTGGAGCGATTTAGGGAAATCACGGAAGACCTAAATCAGGATGGCCGGACGCGGGATTGAACCGTCGTCTTCCCGAATGATTTTCCACGAGAGGTCAGCGCTAGCGCAACGAGTTGTTCACGTGAAATTCATTGGACTGTTGACTGTAAACACGTGCCACGTCAGTGCTCTTGGAAGAGAGCTGTGGCAGTGACGTGGCTCTGTTGTTGTTCTCGTGTAGTGATTTGCGAAGATGGAAAAAAATCGAGATTCGAGCAGTGATTAATTACTTCGTAAAGAAAGGTATGAAAGCAAAGGACATTCATGCAGATTTCCGGAATACACTGGGGGATTCTGTCCCTTCATATTCAACTGTTTCCAAGTGGACAAATGAATTTAAAGTTGGTAGAGAGAGCGTAGATGACGATCCGCGCAGTGGTCGTCCAAGATATGTCACTACATCAGAAGTCAATGCAAAAGTGCACAAAATGGTTCAAATGGCTATGAGCACTATGGGACTTAACATCTGTGGTCATCAGTCCCCTAGAACGTAGAACTACTTAAACCTAACTAACCTAAGGACATCACACACATCCATGCCCGAGGCAGGATTCGAACCTGCGACCGTAGCAGCCGCGCGGTTCCGGACTGCGCGCCTAGAACCGCTAGACCACCGCGGCCGGCTGCACAAAATGGTCATGGAGGATCGCCGATTGAAAGTGCGTGAAATTGCTCACGCTTGCCAGATGTCATCTCAAAGGATATATTACATTTTAACTGAAGAATTAGAAATGCAACCTGGGTGCCGCGATTCTTGACGCGCGCCCGCACACCCGCCTTATTCACCGTCAGCCTTCCATCTCTTCCCAAAACTGAAAATTTTTCTTGGTGGACGGAGATTCACTTCAAACGACGAATTGATAGCCGAAGTTGACAACTATTTTACAGGCCTGGAGACTAGGTTGAAAAATATAAAAAAATTCAGTGGTGTAAGCACTTTTTTTCTATTCCGTTCCGAGAACTTTTCAAACCACCCTCGTACTTTTCAAAAGACACTATTCAAGAGAATCACAGTGAAAATACGTCGGTTGTTGACAGGAAGCGTAATGATCGGCTGTAGGAAGAAAAACAATCCGAAAGAGAAAATTTCCACAAACAACATAGAGATTTCCCGCATGGTGGCGTACGCAATCATGGGTAACGTTGAAACCTCAAAATTCGATATTTGAAGTGGTGGTAATATGAGGAAACTATATTCAGCGTTGGTGTAAAGTTTCAAGAAACCGTCCGGTAACTATTAGTGAACGTAGTTGTAAATGTAGAAAAGAAGCGAGTTCTCATTTCAGTGTCGTATCCATAGTACCATCATTAAATATCATGTATTATAGCTCACTTGCAAAGTAATGGACATGCACTCAGTTCCATCCTTCTAATTGCGTGGTTTCTAACTCATCGTACATAGTATCTCAAATACACTCCTGGAAATTGAAATATGAACACCGTGAATTCATTGTCCCAGGAAGGGGAAACTTTATTGACACATTCCTGGGGTCAGATACATCACATGATCACACTGACAGAACCACAGGCACATAGACACAGGCAACAGAGCATGCACAATGTCGGCACTAGTACAGTGTATATCCACCTTTCGCAGCAATGCAGGCTGCTATTCTCCCATGGAGACGATCGTAGAGATGCTGGATGTAGTCCTGTGGAACGGCTTGCCATGCCATTTCCACCTGGCGCCTCAGTTGGACCAGCGTTCGTGCTGGACGTGCAGACCGCGTGAGACGACGCTTCATCCAGTCCCAAACATGCTCAATGAGGGACAGATCAGGAGATCTTGCTGGCCAGGGTAGTTGACTTACACCTTCTAGAGCACGTTGGGTGGCATGGGATACATGCGTACGTGCATTGTCCTGTTGGAACAGAAAGTTCCCTTGCCGGTCTAGGAATGGTAGAACGATGGGTTCGATGACGGTTTGGATGTACCGTGCACTATTCAGTGTCCCCTCGACGATCACCAGTGGTGTACGGCCAGTGTAGGAGATCGCTCCCCACACCATGATGCCGGGTGTTGGCCCTGTGTGCCTCGGTCGTATGCAGTCCTGATTGTGGCGCTCACCTGCACGGCGCCAAACACGCATACGATCATCATTGGCACCAAGGCAGAAGCGACTCTCATCGCTGAAGACGACATGTCTCCATTCGTCCCTCCATTCACGCCTGTCGCGACACCACTGGAGGCGGGCTGCACGATGTTGGGGCGTGAGCGGAAGACGGCCTAACGGTGTGCGGGACCGTAGCCCAGCTTCATGGAGACGGTTGCGAATGGTCCTCGCCGATACCCCAGGAGCAACAGTGTCCCTAATTTGCTGGGAAGTGGCGGTGCGGTCCCCTACGGTACTGCGTAGGATCCTACGGTCTTGGCGTGCATCCGTGCGTCGTTGCGGTCCGGTCCCAGGTCGACGGGCACGTGCACCTTCCGCCGACCACTGGCGACAACATCGATGTACTGTGGAGACCTCACGCCCCACGTGTTGAGCAATTCGGCGGTACGTCCACCCGGCCTCCCGCATGCCCACTATACGCCCTCGCTCAAAGTCCGTCAACTGCACCTACGGTTCACGTCCACGCTGTCGCGGCATGCTACCAGTGTTAAAGACTGCGATGGAGCTCCGTATGCCACGGCAAACTGGCTGACACTGACGGCGGCGGTGCACAAATGCTGCGCAGCTAGCGCCATTCGACGGCCAACACCGCGGTTCCTGGTGTGTCCGCTGTGCCGTGCGTGTGATCATTGCTTGTACAGCCCTCTCGCAGTGTCCGGAGCAAGTATGGTGGGTCTGACACACCGCTGTCAATGTGTTCTTTTTTCCATTTCCAGGAGTGTACAAACGACACACAAACCATAATTTTCCATCCTGCTGCAGATGTGCCTCAAGTATTTGTCCTATCCCTACAACTTTGCATAGCAACGACCCGAAACCATTCTCTCTATGTACGCACTCGAACACGCTGATGACAACGCCTTCCTTACCACCCGTCCTGCCCTCCTTGCCTCCCTGCGATCCCGCAAGCTCCACATGAACAACTTTACCTCGTGTAATCCAGCGGTACCTCTCTGTCAACTCTGCAAAAACTGAATCAATACTTACAAGAAAAGCCAAGCGATCGTTTCGACTGTGCAACCTCTCCCTTACAACGAACAACCGTCTAGACACACTAACTGAGGCGCTAAAATACCTTGCCGTTACACTTGATCAAAGCTAACCTTGAAACCCCGGCTACTAACGATTCAAAAGATAGCCCAGAATCGACTAAAACTATCAAAGCTACTAGCAAGTCAAACACGGAGACTAAATCTCACGACCGCCATTCAGACGTACAGGATCATTACCTAAACAATGCTTACCTGTGCAAATGTTGCATGACTTCAGCCTATCGCAAATTTTACTGTTGGGTGCGGACCCTAGATCGATATGCACTGTGCCCCACTTTCCACATCAGACAACATTCTCTCCGCCATATCCTGTACCAAATGAAAAGATCCCACACCTCCACAAACACAACGAAAACATTCCCTGTCCTGCTTTTCTCGAAAACTGAAGCTCCGACACCCTAAGGTATCTGCAGACAGCTCTACATCAACATCGACACAGATACTCCGCAAGCCACCGTGCGTGGCCTGGCGGAGGAGTTTTAAAATGGTTCAAATGGCTCTGAGCACTGTGGGTCTTAACATCTGAGGTCATCAGTCCCCTAGAACTTAGAACTACTTAAACCTAACTAACCTAAGGACATCACACACATCCATGCCCGAAGTAGGATTCGAACCTGCGAGCGTAGCAGTGGCGCGGTTCCAGACTGTAGCGCCTAGAACCGCTCGGCCACAACGGTCGGCAGGAGGCTTTCTCAAGAATTCTGTATTGTTGCAGCTCCTGTATCAATACATCACATCTTCTGTTAGTCGACAAACACAATACATCATTTCCCGAAGTAACTTAATCTCTTCCTGGCCGTAGACCATGAAACCATCCCTGAGTTCTATCCTACTTATCAGCAATAACTCATTGCACATCCTTTTTTTAAAAAGGGTTCATTGGACTTCGGCGTTATTCATTTAGTCACAGAAGCGAGTAATTACAGATTTGGTATACACTACCATACATACAATACAGGCGTTATGAATTACATTAATACCAGTTATACTTCGTGGTACATTTTATACATTCGCAGAGTCGACACAGCCCCTACGTGTATCACAACTTCTAACGCTGGATACTTTGTGTCTGCCTTTCAGCTGCACGGTCCTAACGGATTTGTTTGTCGTACGCCCCACATTGAATTCTGTTGTTATTGCACCCAACGTTACTTTTCTGTTGGCACTGACAACTCTATGCAAATGCCGCTCCTCTCGGTCGTTAAGTGAAGGGCGTCGGCCACTGCGTTGTCCGTAGCGAGAGGTAATTCCTGAAATTTGCTGTTCTCGTCATCCTCTTCACACTGTGGATCTTGGAATATTGTATTCCCTAAAGATTTCTCACCTGGAATGTCCCATGCGTCTCGCTCCAACTACTATTTCGCGTTCAGATTCTGGTAATTCCCGTCGTGCGGTCATAATCACGACCGAAACCTTGTCAGATAAATCACCTGAGTACATATGTTAGATCCGCCAACGCATTGCCATTTTATACCTAGTACAGGCGATACTACCTCCATCTGTATATGTGCGTATCGCTATCGCATGACTTTGTCGCCAAAATGTATTTACAAAGTGCTCACCAGCATTGAGTATAAACCGTTGACAGCGATGTGGAAGTCGTAGAACACCCTCAGCAGCACCAGTTGTGTTGATACTTCGAGTGGAGCGGTCTATTGCCCGACGAATATCTGTAGCAGTTTTGAAGCGAATGCCATGAAATGCTTCCTTCATCTAAGGAATCAAGTAGGGCTTAAATCCAGGGAGTGTGGTGGTGACACAGCGCTTTCCAGCACCACCGATCGGACAAATCTGTCCCATCTTTCACCATACGCATCTTTGGATTGTCCTGCAAAATGATAGACTGGTCTTGCATAAAATGTCACCAACTCTCTTCTCTGAGCTCATCGCAGGCTGCGTTCCAAAAATGAACAGCCCCGTGGGGATAGTTCGCCTTATCGAAATCAGATAGATTACAAAATGACGTCGGCTACGCGGAGCACTAAGTTTTCCAACGACAGGATAGCTCGTGACTACGTAAACTTTCCCGGCGCTCTCACAAAGTAAAGTAAAAGTGGCGAAAGCAGGCAAAAAGCATTAAGATATGAATCGCTACGGCGAATGTACCTCTGCCAACCAACCAAGTCATTTTTCAATTCTTGGTATCAGATAAAACAGGATTTCACGTTTTACTTAAAGGCCTGCCCTCGTCTTGATTTATATTATCCGCCAGACTCATTTCAATTGATTCTTTTAACACACCGTTCCAGTAGCGAAACGCAGTAGCAACTATCAGTCTCTCATAATACAGCATTCCGTGTCCCTCGGTTAGACAGAGTTCTACCGCCGCAGATTTCTCAGGTTGTAGTAATCATGTGATGCGATGGTGCTCAACATATCTGTCGTGAACGGTGCGAATCGTCTGGCAACTATACTGTGCGTTGTCCCCAGTGAGAAGGGAAACTGTAAACAATGGACTTCCTCAGTCTTCTGGGTTTGCTGCGGCCCGCCTTGAATTTCTATCCTGCGCTAACCTCTTCATAGCAGAGTAGTAACTGTACCCTACGTCCTCAATTATTTGTTGGATACATTCCAGTCTTTTTTCTCCCCTACAGTTTTTACTCTCTTCAGTTCTATCTAGTGCCATGGATGTTTACCTTGATGTAACACATGTCCTGTCGTCCTGTCCTTTCTTATTGTCAATGTTCCCAGTATCTTACTTTCTCGCCGCTTCTGCGGAGAACCTCCTCATTCTCTGCTTTATCAGTCCACCCAATTCTCAACTTTCTTCTACATAACTACATCTCAGACTCTTCGATTATCTTCTGTTCGGTTTTCCCACTGCTCATTATTCGCTACCATACAAGGCTGTGCCTCCAACGTACATCCACAGATATTTCTTCCTCAAATTAAGGCCTATGTTTGACACTAGTAACCTCCCCTTGGCCAGGAATGCACTCTTTGGTTTAGTTTCCTTTTTGTGTACTCCTTGCTTCATTCAACATAGGTAATTTTGGCATCTTGAGGTTTCGGGTATACCGCCGGATATCAGCGTCGTTCTTGCACTATGTTTCGATAACGTGACTCGTTAGCTTCATCTGTTGCTGCCTGAGACTGCTCATCTAGGTCACTGATGACTGAAAAGACGGTCCTGCACCTAGTACTAGCACAGGATGAATACCTGCGTGCTATTCCTGCTTATCTTCTCTGATTGATTTGTTGTGGTCTCTGTTAAAGAACCGTCACTATCTGATCTGAAATCTGAATGAAACAAAACAAACGGTGATGAGCATCCAGCTTAGGTGCTCATCGTTTTCTTCGTCTTTCTCCGCTTCTTAGACGTCCTTACGAGCTACCGCCGGAAAGGCTAGTCTGTGGTGGTGGTCTCTTCATTTTCTCGCTTAGAGTTGCAGAGAAACTTCTCCTCTTCTCGAAAGGTCTCCTCCGCAACGTTAACAATGTGCTCGCACACGGCCGGGGTAATAACGACCCTAGCGTTGATTATCTTGGAAGACTGCGGAGAGAGGAATTTCAGCAGCGTCTCTTACTGCTCGGCGCTGAAAGGATAGGGATCATGGGGGAACGGAGGTCTATGTTGATCGGGAGGGATGAAAGGGTAATGATTGAAAAGATGGGAATAGGTTCCGTCCTGCAGCAATGCGGCAATATTATCTTGCAGTGGTCCCACACCGCCCTTGCCCGGAAGAGGAAGGCAGGTGGGTGGTGGCTCTGCAGTTTGCAGCGACGACGAGCGGGCAGCTCTGAGAGCAAGATAGGGCGACACCACATGTCGCTTTCCAGATGAAAGACTGACTTCGAGAAACCTTCGGTAACGACTGCATCATCTCTCGGCAGTTTCAAGGTGTGTAGCGTTCCAGATCCCCTAGCCTAAATCCACGTGACTTCTAGATGTGGGCGTATCTGAAAGATCGCGTCTATTGGGGATGTATCCGGACTCTTCCTGATGTGAAGGTTAGCATACGACGACATATTGCTCTGGTTACAATGGATATGTTGCGAGCAACTGTTACAGATGGAGCATGTTGCTGGGTCAGGAGACCACACTGAACACATGTTATAACTAATAAACGTGCCAGAACTACCGTTATCTTGTGTTTGAACGTTCCTCTTCCTTTCATGCATCCACACCATAATCTGACCGCTACCAGCGCCATCTTGTCACCTGGTGGTAGAAAGTGGAACTATTTTTTTGGCAGCATAACCCCGAGAGCGCACAGATTGATGAACGTACCTACGATGTTCCAGCGTCCCGCGATGTATACATCCTGTACTACAGCACCGTCAGTTTAATTATAACCACCCTGTGTGTGCAATGAGTGAGAATTAAATGAAGTTTCATGGTGGGTGCATATCATCCAGTGGTATTAGAACAATAGTGAGTTGAGGTACATGAATTTCAGGACCGTTGACCGCCAGTTTGGACCTTCCAGAGCTGGGCCAGATCAAACTGCTGCTATGGTTTGGCGTCAAGCGTGTTTATATCCACTGCTGACGTAACGATAACAGCAGTGGACGCTAACGTTACGTTGTTCTAACAGTCTCTATTTCTGTGAATTTAAACTGATGGTGGGTATTGATTTAGATGATGTAATAGGGAAAGATATAGTGTCAGAAGCTACACTACTGGCCATTAAAATTGCTACACCGCGAAGATGACGAGCTAAAGACGCGAAATTTAACCGACAGGACGAAGAAGCTGTGATATGCAAACGATTAGCTTTTCAGAGCATTCACACAAGGTTGGCGCCAGTGGCTACACCTACAACGTGCTGACATAAGAAAAGTTTCCAACCGATTTCTCACACACAAACAGCAGTTGACCGGCGTTGCCTGGTGAAACGTTGTTGTGATACATCGTGTAAGGAGGAGAAATGCGTACCATCACGTTTCCGGCTTTGATAGAGGTCGGATTGTAGCCCATCGCGATTACGGTTTATCGTATCGCGACATTGCTGCTCGCGTTGGTCGAGATCCAATGACTGTTAGCAGAATATGGAATCGGTGGGTTCAGGAGGGTAATACGGAACGCCGTGCTGAATCCCAACGGCCTCGTATCACTAGCAGTCGAGATGACAGGCATCTTATCCGCATGGCTGTAACGGATCGTGCAACCACGTCTCGATACCTGAGTCAACACTTGGGGACATTTGTAAGACAACAAACATCTGCACGAACAGTTCGACGACGTTCGCAGCAGCACGGACTATCAGCTTGGAGACCATGGCTGCGGTTACCCTTAACGCTGCATCACAGACAGGAGCTGCTGCGATGGTGTACTCAACGACGAACCTAAGTGCACGAATGGTAGAACGTCATTTTTTCGGATGAACACAGGTTCTGTTTACAGCATCACGATGGTCGCTTCCGTGTTTGGCGACATCGCGGTGAACGCACATTGAAAGCGTGTATTCGTCATCGCCATACTGGCATATCACCCGGCGTGATGGTATGGGGTGCCATTGGTTACACGTCTCGGTCACCTCTTGTTCGCATTGACGGCACTTTGAACAGTGGACGTTACATTTCAGATGTGTTACGACCCGTGGCTCTAACCTTCATTCGATCTCTGCGAAACCCTACATTTCAGCAGGATAATGCACGACCGCATGTTGCAGGTCCTGTACGGGCCTTTCTGGATACAGAAAATGTTCGACTGCTGCGCTGGCCAGTGTTTGGTGTGACGTCATAAGCGAGTGACTCCGTGTGAGATCGTTCTCTAAGTTTTCATATATTTTTAGGTTTCAGATACATATTTTAACGGTTTTTGTGATAATATTTACTATATAAGTGACGTATTAGTGGTTTCTTCATTCACCTCTGCCTTTCTTGTGTTGTGACCTGATATTTGTGAGTGTTTCGTATCGAGCAACTTAACCTCTTGCCTGTGTTTACATTCCGCGCTGACCAGTTGCAGCTGTAGCGGCGCATCGAAAGCTAAGTATTAATTAATTGTTTGTGTATAGTGGTTTATATAGGAACTTTAGTAGTCTTCAGCCAGTGTTCTTGGTGTTTTCTGGTGAAATAATTTCAGAAGATCCTTTTGGAAACTGTTTTCAGCTTCGTTACTGTGTCATTAGACGTTTGATTCTCTTTCTGTATTAGTCTTTTGTTATATTCACATTTGTTGTTTATTAATACTGTTAATAATAGTAGTTACTTCCCTTGTAGAGTAAGTTTGTGATTATTGTAGTCAGGTTTTTAACATCATCTTATTGTAGTAGCGGAACTTAGAAAAAGTAAAATTTTACCATGAGTGAGAAGTGTGGGCTTTGCCGTAGGTTCGTGAGTAGTGGATTGCGGTGTGAGACTTGTTCGAAGTATTTTCACTGGGGGGAATGCAGTGGGGAAGCCAGTGGGCATTCTGGTGAGATCCTCTCCTGGAACTGCAGGTTATGTAGCAAGAGTAAGTTGATAGAGGAGCAGGAGCGTAAGATCTGTGCCCTTCAGGTGCAGTTGAAAAACGCACAGGAGGAGCTAGATAGGATGAGGAGGGAGAAGGGGGTTGGGGAATGGGAGCTGGCTGTTGGCAAGAGATCTGCTAGGAGAAGAAGATTTTCAGATAGTTTTACTATTGGTGTTTACAATAGATATGACCAACTGTCAGAGTCTAGTGGAGACCGAGCGAGGTGGCGCAGTGGTTAGCACACTGGACTCGCATTCGGGAGGACGACGGTTCAATCCCGTCTCCGGCCATCCTGATTTAGGTTTTCCGTGATTTCCCTAAATCGTTTCAGGCGAATTCCGAGATGGTTCCTTTGAAAGGGCACGGCCGATTTCCTTCCCAATCCTTCCCTAGCCCGAGCTTGCGCTCCGTCTCTAATGACCTCGTTGTCGACGGGACGTTAAACACTAACCACCACCATCTAGTGGAGAGGAATCTCTAGTAGCTGTAGATGTAGGAAGTACGCAGCAGACCTCAGTAGTTGCTGTGCCTAGAACAGTTGCAAAGTCGAAGAGGAAGAAGATGGTTCTGCTGTTAGGTAGTTTTCATGGCAGAGGTGTAGGCCAGCAGTTGCAGGAAGTGCTGGGGAGTGAGTACCAGGTCACCAGCATTGTGAAGCCTAATGCAGGGTTGGCTCAGGTGACTGTTAACATAGGGGGGTTATGTAGGGATTTTACTAAGAGGATCAGGTAGTGATTGTGGGTGGGGCTGGTAACAGTATTGATAGGGATGGGGAGTATAACATAGATGGTGACCTGGAGAAGATAGCCACTCAGACTGGCAACACGAGTGTGCATTTCGTGGAACTGTTTCAGCGTCACGATCGGCCTCATCTTAATACAGCCGTCAGGCGTAATAACATGAGACTTGGGGGTGCGCTGATGACAGAAAGCATGGGTCACATTTCAGTGGTGTGGGTGGAGTCTATCAGCAGGACGGGTTTCACTAGACACGGCCTGCACCTCAACAGGTATGGGAAGGGGAAGTTGGTAAATCTTATAGGTGACAGCATAGGTGGGATTGGTGGGATCACTCATGGGAAAATTCCTGCAGTAGTGGGTGTTAGAGCTGCACCTTTTTTAGATTGAAGTCAGCTGATAGGTATTCCTGCTTAAGGGAAGTCTCTCTAACAAGGGAATCACTTTTGACAAAGCTTAGGTATCCGAGTAACGAGGGAATTAGTATATTTCATCAAAATATACAAGGTATTAGAGATAAAGTTAGTGAACTGCTTATAGATGTTGACTCTGAAATTATTGGTATATCTGAACACTTCTTAAATAAGGAGATAATTCAGAGGCTTCCTTTACCAGGATACAGGTTGGCTGGCAGCTTTTCGAGGAGCTCTTTGCGGTGTGGGGGAGTAGCCATGTATGTGAAAAACGGCATCGCATTTGAGTCAATTGATGTTTCAAAGTACTGCACTGAAAAGGTGTTTGAATGTTGTGCAGGTGTGGTTAAATTTAACGGAGCTAAACTTCTAACTGTTGTTATTTATAGATCCCCAGACTCCGATATCACAACATTTTTGCTAAAGCTAGAGAAGGTTCTTGGTTCACTTTATAGGAAATACAAAAAGTTAGTTATATGTGGTGACTTCAATATTAATTGTATAAGTGATTGTGCAAGGAAGAGGATGCTGGTAGACCTCTTTAATTCATATAATCTTATGCAAACCGTATTCTTTCCAACGAGAGTGCAAGGGAACAGTAGAACAACCATAGACAACATTTTTGTTCATTCCTCATTATTAGAAGGGCATTCTGTTAGCAAAAAGGTGAATGGCCTTTCAGATCATGATGCACAAATTTTAACTTTAAAAGATTTTTGTGCTGCAACACGTGTTAAATACAGTCATCAGCTGTTCAGGAAAGCTGATCCAGTTGCTGTAGAGACCTTTGTAAACCTTATAAAGGAACAAGAGTGGCAAGATGTTTATAGCGCTCATACAGTAGACGATAAATATAATGCTTTTCTCAAGACTTTTCCCATACTCTTTGAAAGTTGCTTTCCGTTAGAACGTTTAAAACAGGGTACTAGCACAAACAGGCAGCCTGGGTGATTGACTAGGGGGATAAGAATATCTTGTAGAACAAAGTGGCAATTATATCAAAACGTTAGAAACAGTCAAAATCTAAATGCAGCAGTCCATTACAAACAGTATTGTAAGGTGCTTAAAAAAGTTATTAGGAAGGCAAAAAGTATGTGGAATGCAGATAGAATAGCTAAGTCTCAGGATAAAATTAAAACCATATGGTCAGTCGTAAAGGAAGTTGCTGGTCTGCAGAGACAGGTCGAGGATATAGAATCAGTGCGTAGTGGGAATGTCCGTGTTACTGATAAGTCGCATATATGTACAGTATTTAATAATCACTTTCTGAATATAGCAGGTGAACTAAATAGAAACCTAGTCCCAACAGGGAATCATATAGCGCTCTTAGAAAAAAGTGTTCCGAGACTGTTACCTGAAATGCTCCTCCATGATACTGACAAGAGGGAGATTGAGTTAATAATTAAATCATGGATATGACGGGGTCTCTAGCAGAATACTGAAGTATTGTTCTATGTATGTTAGCCCAGTTCTCAGCCATATCTGTAACTTTTCCTTTACGAGTGGTCGGTTTCCTGACCGATTAAGGTACTCGGTAGTGAAGCCACTTTATAAAAAGGGAGACATTGATAATGTTGACAATTATAGACCTATTTCTATGCCATCGGTGTTTGCTAAAGTTATGGAGAGGGTTGTATATACAAGGTTACTGGAGCATTTAATTTCACATAATTTGCTGTCAAATGTTCAGTTTGGTTTTAGAAATGGTTTAACAACTGAAAATGCTATATTCTCTTTTCTCTGTGAGGTTTTGGACGGATTAAATAAAAGGTTGCGAACGCTAGGTGTTTTCTTTGATTTAACGAAGGCTTTTGACTGTGTTGACCACAAAATATTACTGCAGAAGTTGGACCATTATGGAGTAAGGGGAGTAGCTTACAATTGGTTCGCCTCTTAGTTTAAGAACAGAAAGCAGAGGGTAATTCTCCGCAATATTGAGAGTGGTAGTGATGTTCAGTCCCAATGGGGCCCTGTTAAGTGGGGCGTTCCCCAAGGGTCGGTGCTGGGGCCACTGCTGTTTCTTCTTTATATAAATGATTTGCCTTCTAGTATTACAGGTGATTCAAAAATATTTCTGTTTGCTGATGACACCAGCTTGATAGTGAAGGATCTTGTGTGTAATATTGAAACAGTAACAAATAATGTATTTCATGAAATAAGTTCGTGGCTTGTGGAAAATAATTTGATGCTAAATCACAGTAAGACTCAGTTTTTACAGTTTCTAACTCACAATTCAACAAGAACCGATATTTTGATCAGACAGAATAGGCATATTATAAGCGAGACGGAACAGTTCAAGTTCCTAGACGTTCGGATAGATAGTAAGCTGTTGTGGAAAGCCCATGTCCAGGATCTTGTTCAGAAGCTAAATGCTGCTTTATTTACTATTAGAACAGTATCTGAAATAAGTGACACTTCAACACGAAAAGTAGTCTACTTCGCATATATTCATACGCTTATGTCGTATGGTATTATTTTTTGGGGTAATTCTTCTGATTCAAAAAGGGTATTTTTGGCTGAAAAACGGGCTGTTCGAGCTATATGTGGTGTAAGTTCGAGAACCTCTTGTCGACCCCTATTCAAAGATCTGGGAATTCTGACATTGCCCTCACAGTATATATTTTCTTTAATGTCGTTTGTTGTTAGCAATATTAGCCTATTCCCAAGAGTTAGCAGCTTTCACTCAGTTAATACTAGGCAGAAATCAAATCTGCATGTAGAATGCACTTCCTTGACTCTTGTGCAGAAAGGAGTGCAGTATTCTGCTGCATCCATTTTCAATAAGCTACCACAAGAACTCAAAAATCTTAGCAGTAGCCCAAGCTCTTTTAAGTCTAAACTGAAGAGTTTCCTCATGGCTCACTCCTTCTATTCTGTCGAGGAGCTCCTGGAAGAGCTAAAAAATTAAGCAAATTCCAGTGTTACATTGTTGATTTTCTTTATTTAAACTTGCGACTTGTCACCTGAATATGTTTTTTTATATTTCATTTTATCTGTTTCTAATATCGTGTTATAATTTCATGTATTGACTCGTTCCATGACCATGGAGACTTCTCCTTAATTTGGTCCCACGGAACAATAAATAAATAAATAAATAAAAATCTCTTACTAACTGAAAACGTCTGGTCAATGGTGGCCGAGCAACTGGCTCGTCACAATACGCCAGTCACTATTCTTGATGAACTGTGGTATCGTGTTGAAGCTGCATGGGCAGCTATACCTGTACACGCCATCCAAGTTCTGTTTGACTCAATGCCCAGGCGTATCAAGGTCGTTATTACGGCCAGAGGTGGTTGTTCTGGGTACTGATTTCTCGCGATCTATGCACCCAAACTGCGTGAAAATGTAATCACATGTCAGTTCTAGTATAATATATCTGTCCAGTGAATACCCGTTTGCATTTCTTCTTGGTGTTGCAATTTTAATGGCCAGTAGTGTAGTAAGCAGACGCTCTCAGTGATAGAACCACAAATGGGCCTACTACTGAAAAACTAACCATAGATGTGGATAAATTGATACGAGATAGTAGGTAATAACTACTGCAAACTAAGATGAAAGAAAACACTGTATAAAATTTAACACTACTGAACTGTAGCGTTGTTACAGCTCGTTTTGTATGCCATGTGATAGGCTTTACATAATAAACGATAACAGAAAAATGTACAGAGCCGTTTACTGCTTCTCGTGTTACACTGCTTTATTTAGAAGCTCAGACGTAGCGACGAAAGGAAGGGAGACGTCTGGAAAGTGCCAGGAGTCAGCGGTGTGACTAGGCTTGTCGTTAAGGAATTCAGGACAAGGCTTGTCGGGGAAATGGAGTCGCCAAGTAACGTGACGGGTCAACATCAAAGCGCGAAAAGACGCTTCACAAGAATTCAGCACAAGATTTTCTAAATTCTGCACGCGAGGCATGAGAAAAAACAGCTCCGAGAGTGAGTCATCTTTAGAGGTAACATGCACGCGATGGAAGTGAAGAACTCGAGGCGCGGCATCGTGAATGTGGCTGTTTCCATCCACTCGATGATCGTCACTGCAAAGTCAGAGTAAGACTGCAGAGTAGTGAAGAATGTCCACCGTCCCGTGCGTTACCCACGTTTCTGAATTTTTTCCTTCTAGATACCGTTTTCTGTAACTGAAATTTAGTGACGAAACTCCGCTACTCTCGTGACTAGGCAAATCCAATATTGTTACTGTACACGTACATCGTATCGTCGTCGTTACCGAACTGTTTCAGTGGTACCGTTTTAAAACTGTCTTGTAGTTTCATTCGATGAGGGGTGCCACTACAATATTTTCATCCTGAAAGTGCTCATATGAAGGCGAATCTACGCATTAAGCGTAACGCATACAGAGACCCAATACTGAACTGGGAGACGAAATGGACTACAACGGTCAAATCGATACATCGTAGCAACGACCACTGACCTTGCGTACCGACCACCCTGGCTCTTGTTTAAGTTGGCAAATACTGGCCTGATTCCATGTTGTAGCGCAAGACACACTACACATAAACAGAGTACTTAATACACATACGCAATTTGCAGGAGGGGGTCACACAAGATTTTCGAAAGAACTGTGTTAACGTGACTGTGAATACTGGGGTATAGAGCCATATATTGAGAATGTAGGGAAAAGTGACGTAAGTTCCAAATTTGCCCCTCTTCGTTCATAACAGCCAAGACGTGCTTCAGCACAGATAAAATGGTTCAAATGGCTCTGAGCACTATGCGACTTAACTTCTGAGGTCATCAGTCGCCTAGAACTTAGAACTAATTAAACCTAACTAACCTAAGGACATCACACACATCCATGCCCGAGGCAGGATTCGAACCTGCGACCGTAGCTGTCACGCGGTTCCAGACTGAAGCGCCTAGAACCGCACGGCCACACCGGCCGGCCAGCACAGATTTTAAGACTGGAATAAGTAAAATTTTTACGGGAACGATGTACTTTTGTAATGGCATTCGAAAGTTGAAACCATGTGTACAGTGATACAAAACTACTTAATGTTGGAGTTGAAATATTCCTTAAACATTTCCGAGGAATGTGTTGAAATTGAAAGGTAAGGCAGTCGGAATCGGCTTTTGCGGTGTCAATTCCGCCAATGGGGGCTATCATACAAAGTTCTACGTTGTATCTAGCCTTTCGACCGCTTACTTCTTTCCACAAAATCTATCACTTTAACAAGAGTATGATCTGAAACACTTTTGATAAACCCCTTCTGATACGTTAGAAGCTAGCATATAGTTCCATTTACAACAATCGCAAGTTTGTATTTTCATAGTACAAAGTATGGCCAAGAAGAAAACCTTTTAAGTAACGTAGCCCTGTCTTCTTGCTGCATGTAAGACAGAGCATGCCATGTGTGTCCCACTTCGCTGTGTTTACATCGCAGTAGCCGATTCCACCACACTTAATATTCAATGAAGGGCGCCTGAAATAGTATGCAGACCGAATACATACTAAGCTAATAAACTCCGTCTGAACAGTCCTTGGAAGGCCCAACGGTACCGACCAGCCGTCGTGTCATCCTCAGCCCACAGGCTCACTGGATGCGGATATGGAGGGGCACGTGGTCAGCACACCGCTCTCCCGGCCGTATGTCAGTTTACGAGACCGGAGCCGTTACGTCTCAGTCAAGTCAGCTCCTCAGTTCGCCTCACAAGGGCTGAGTGTAGCCCACTTGCCAACAGCAAGTGCTAGCCCAGCCAGACAGCGCTTAACTTCGGTGATCAAACGGGCACCGGTGTTACGACTGCGGCAAGAATACGCACAGGGTGGGGTAAATAAAAGTGGCCCGGACCAGTGGATACGATTTAGACACCATTTGTGACAGTATTAACGGAGGAGGAAAAGACCTACAGTTACTTCCAACAGGATGGAACAACTGCCCTTACAGCCGGTCGAACTTTGGAGCACATTTACACAATCTTCACGCCTGGCACAGTTGTTAGCAGAGGTTAGGCTGGTCGCGGCCCTAGCTGACCATTCAGGTCAGCTGATCTGTCAGTGTGCGATTACTTTGTGGGTGGAGCCCTCAAGTCTAAGGTGTATCGCAGCAACCCTTATAATCTTCAAGAACTACAGCAGAATATTTCAGATGAGACTTCAGCAATTCCAGCACTCCAACTTCGATGCGCCTTCAGCAACTTGCCGACCAGGGCCCAAAAGTGCTAAGGGATAATTGGTAGTCGCTTGAAGCATATGTTATAGACAGGTTAGTATTTTATCTTCTTTCCTCTGCTGTATTTCTTTGTACCCTGGTACTCTGTTCCCCACGTCATTTTTATTTGCCCCATACTGTGTTAAGGACTCGCCTTTCTGGGAGTGCGGATAATAAGAAAATATTCGGGATGTGTCATTACCAGGGAAGGAAACAACCTATGCTGCTTCGTCACCTACTCAATTTCTGGTCCTCAGGGCATCAGAAGGCACTGTTTACTGGCAACACCTGAGCGTCTGAACTACTGCAGTGCTTCCTCACTGCAGCGAAGAAGGAAGGGCTGCCGTGCCCTTTCAAACAAAACAACCCGGCATTCGTCATAAGCGACTTATGGAAAGAGAGAAACATAAATCTGCGTAGCCTGATGGGAATCTGAACTTCCGTCCTCCCGAATAAGAGAGCAATGTCCCACTACCGTGGCGCCTCGCAAGCTCAGTTTATTTGGAATACTGTAATTGGGTCCCTAAATAGTCTACTACGTATCTCTGTGCAGTAGAAGTAGTTCCAGACGACCACCGACCGAAGTTTCTTAATGCAAAATGACATTTTTAGGCAGTCGACAAGTTGGGATCTTCTGTGAAGAAGCTCAGTTACGACTCATAAAAAAGAGACCTCGCGGACAACAGCACCCGACATTATCTTGCTGCTGTGGAATGTGGTTGAGTTCAAATATTATATAAGTGATTTCTGGCGTTCCCCAAGGTGGTGTTATAGGCCCTTTGCTGTTCCTGATCTATATAAACGATTTTGGAGACAATCTGAGCAGCCGTCTTCGGTTATCTGCAGATGACACTGTCGTTTATCGACTAATAAAGTCATCAGAAGATCAAAACAAAGTGCAAAATGGTTTAGAAAAGATATCTGAATGGTGCGAAAAGTGGCAGTTGACCCTAAATAACGAAAAGGAGGTCATCCACATGAGTGCTAAAAGGAACTCGTTAAACTTCGGTTACGCGATAAATCAGTCTAATCTAAAAGCCGTAAATTCAACTAAATACCTAGGTATTACAATTACGAACAACCTAAATTGGAAGGAACACATAGAAAATGTTGTGGGTGTAATGGTACTTGAATTACGTAACCATTACGGCACCTCACCTCAACCTCTCGATACCAGCAATATTCTACTGTGTTTCTGTAAAATAGTTAACATATTTCTGTGACAACATTCAGATTTGATTTCATTAATGTAGAGGTACTTCGATACATCGATATGTATATATAGCAATGATATTATTTTTTGTGTATTCTTTCTTTTGTCACTATGATCATTGACGTACTTGTAACTCCGATTTTTGGGCGCGTAAGCGGTTATTAGAGTCAAGCTTTGGTCGTCATGTTAAAAAGACACAAATTGTAGTCAGTTCATGAAATGTGAACTTTAACAGTGAGGAAGATATTTTCAAGTATGTTTTATATTGTGAAGTGATGTTTTGGAACGAGTTACGTGATATTGCAACAAAAGTAATAAAAAAGAAGTGTAACTTAAATTCGTAGTGCTGATTACTTTTTTACATCACCATTGTCCTAACTTGCAAAGGTTTAATCTTCAAGAATTGTTTATGAAACACATCTATAAAGCTTTTGAATATCGCAGAATAACACCTAGGCCTCTTTGCATCCGAACTTGGAATCATCACTACCTGGATTTTCGACGATTGAGCCATGAGTTCACAACGAGACCAGCGTGGGAAACACGAATAGATGAGTGCCTAGTTTAGCCATTATTTCAAGAAATGACTACTAACTGTGCTCTAATGACACCTGCCACATAATATAACTTTGTTGTTGCCCTAAAATGCAATATTTAGCAGCGTGAGCAACACTACAATCATAATTAATTTTTGACCTTTATTGTGGTAGGGTTGTCAGATGTGGAAGGCTAACAAGAGACTGCGTTTTATTGGCAGGACACTTAGAAAATGTAACAGACCTACTAAGGAGACTGCCTACACTACGCTAGTCCGTCCTCTTTTAGAATACTGCTGCGCTGTGTGGTATCCTTACCAGATAGGACTGACGGAGTACATCGAAAAAGTTCAAAGAAAGGCAGCACGTTTTGTATTATCGCGAAATATGGCAGAGAGTGTCACAGAAATGATACAGGATTTGGGCTGGATATCATTAAAAGAAAGGCGTTTTTCGTTGCGACGAAATCTTCTCACGAAATTCCAATCACCAACTTTCTCCTTCGAAAGCGAAAATATTTTGTTGACTCCGACCTACATAGGTAGAAACAATCACCAAGATAAAATAAGGGAAATCAGAACTCGCACAGAAAGATAGAGGTGTTCATTCTTTCCGCGCACTATACGAGATTGGAATAATGTATAATTGTGAAGGTGGTTCGATGAACCCTCTGCCAGGCACTTAAATGAGATTTGCAGAGTATCCATGTAGATGTAGAGTTTTATAAATATTTTGGAAACGTTAGGGTAATTGGAAGTCATTTTGTTCTTAACATGTAACCTCGGTTCTAATTCCGAAAGACGTGTTAAAACTCAGACACAATTGCTAATCCTTCCTTTAAAGCCACTTGTAAAGCCACTAATTTTCCTCATGTTTAAGCTGTCATTACCTACACGGAGACATGCAGTTCTCGTATTTGTCATTTGTTGTCATTAGTACAGTTGGGCTAACTGACAACTTCTGCACAGCACATTTACTTACTTACGAAGTTTGTCGACAACCAATCGTAACTTGCAAACAACAATAACATTTATAAATATAATACTATAATGCGAAATGACTTACACTGTCCATCACACAGCCTTAGCGAGGCAAAGGTATGAATTAGGTATTAAGCCATAAATATCTTTTAACACTTACCCTGGACATAAAGAATCTAGTAGAATACAATGAATTTCAAACGCAAACTGAAATCATATCTGCTGGACAATCCCTTGCTTGACAACTCTTACTTCTCGACAGAGGGTGAGGATTAATAAAACCAACAAACTGGGTTCCTGACTGGAAATGGGGGAAATATTGTCCTATGAACATGTGTCCGGAAATGCATCGTTGCCACGGTAGATGGCACCGACGAATGAACGTTCCTCTGACCATGTGCCGTGTGTTGCTTGTGTGTTGCAGACTGTGTTATTGACGTAGCGTAGTGTAAGCAGCAGTACGATCCGGTATTTATGACGGGAACAAGCCGAGATGATGTCTGTGAACGGCCAAGCAGATGGAAGCGGTTGAGAGGAGCACGGCTATACCAAAACAAGCACCCTTGCAGACACCAACGACATCACACAATATTTCAAGCCCTTTAGGGCGTTTCTGTCATCGTGGATCCTTTCAGACAGGCGAACGTGCAGGGAGGTGGCGGACTGCGCGTTCACCATATTTGGAGGACCAGATTCTACAGGATATTGAGTAAAGAAATTTCGGGAACAGACTTGTCAAGGTGGGAGCATCATCACAGGTTAACGTAAGTACGAGATAAGCCATTGCAAATGTGAAACGCTGGTACATTAATAGCCGGTGTAACTCCCAGAATGTTAAATGTAAGGATGCAAAGGTGCCTGCACTGTAGCGTACAGCTGCCAGAGGTCAGTTGAGGGGTGGAGTTCCATGCCTGTTGCACTTAGTCGGTCAATACAGGGACGGTTAATTCTGTTTGTGGATGATACTGGAGTTGTTGTCCGATGATGTCTCGTATGTGCTCGATTGGAGATAGATCTAGTGATTGAGCAGGCCAAAGCAACACATCGATACTCTGTATAGCATGTTCTGTTACAACAGCGGTATGTGGGCGAGCCTTATCCTGTCGGAAAACATCCCCTGGAATGTTGTTCATGAATGGCAGCACAACAGGCCGAATCATCTGATTGATGTACAAATTTGGAGTCGAAACCAACTGTGGGCTTTCAAATAATAGTAGTGTGGTGGCCCTCAACTATGTACCCTCCGACTCAGAGTTGAAATATTAAATGTTTTGGCTGATTTCGTTGTCTAGGGGCTGGGATACGTAGTTGCCGCATTACAAGCCAAATACTGCTGAGTCTACAGTATACAATATGAATATACACATGAATCGAATGGTCGAAGGTTCCTATCACTTGACAATTGCGAATTTTGAATGTTATATAGAAATTTATAAATGAAAGATTGCAATTAAATAAATTCTGCAGGTACTATTTTAACGACTTTAAATGATGGGCACGTTTGCAGAAGTACCTTTAAGAATGCCCTTTATTACTGTAAAGCACTTATTGGTGTCGATGGTCCAGCAATTAAATAAAATATAAGTTTAATGACAGGGAAACAAAAGATTCCTACTTCACGTAATGAGTTACGAACAACAGCATAGCTTGCAAGATATTCACTTCCAAACGCGTACTACGTCTTCACTGCAGAACCCACAGAAATCTCACAAGTACACAAGTCGGCACTACGAAATATTTCTGCCTCTCGCGACCACGCGCAAACTGCTCCACTCGAAGTCTTTCCCGCGACCATGCGTCCGTCGCGCCGTACCGTCCAGGACCCTCCGTGTCCTGGTTCGCCCTGTCCCTCGCGCCGCACTGTCCAGAACTGCCTAGTCCTCCCTCGATACGATGCACCTCCCCCACTTCCATACAGCCTCTCCACGTGTCCTTTTTGGAACGATCGCTGTGACTGGCTACAGTGCTCCCACCCTGTCTCCAAGCCAATGCACACTCACACACATAATGAAACACATTCGAAGTACTGGATTTACATTTAAATAACTCGAAATTAAATAAATATTCCTACAGCTGGACCATAAACACGCTCTAACGCACGTAACTGAATACATAAACAAATTAAATAAACACATATCAAAGGAATAGAAACGAAAGGTAGGCCAGTAGCCTAAAGTCTCTGTGCTTTCTAAAACACACTAAATAATTGACCAATTTCTTCATGAATAGTATATATCGGATATAAACAAAGAGACAGACGAATAAATATATTTATAAGCATGCTGCTACCGTATTTTCGTGTAAATGTGGAGAGCTTATGGCCTGACGCGATCGATAGTAATCGGCCACTTTGCGCTCCAATAACTCATGTACTGCTCAAGTTACATGCCTGTAATTTAGTCGATCGACAAAATCGGATGAACCGTTTAGATTTTGGAAATTCGTTTCTGGGTGTTACTTGTATAATTTATCGTCAAATACTAAACTTTAAACTAATAAATATATTGAAAATCTGTTTACACCATCAGAATCGTCGTGCAAATAATGGTAAGGTACATGTTTCTTTTTGAGGCATCCTGATTCATCTGGCTACTATTAATTTCTATACAAACTGTGAAATGTCTGCCATAATGGTTTGTCAAAGTCCGCCATCTTTGGCACTCTCTGCATACAAGTCTCTTCCATCGACACAGCGTCACCCCGGCTGACGTTCGGCACCACGCAGCTGCCGACAAGCCGCGGCCCGCCGAGAGGCCCCAGCGCGGCCACGCAAACTCCCAACTTAGAATATTTTCAGGGCGCCACAACTCGCCCGCTACCTCACAAGGTCCAGTGTGTCTAGCACACTGACTGGTTGGTTGCAGGCGCTCACCTGGCCTCCTCCTGACCAACACACAGTCATCACTGGTACCAAATGAGAACCGCTTACACGAGAAGACCCAACAGACCCCACTCTGCCCCGCAATGAACTGTCGCTTGACACCATTGAAGTCGCAGACGGCGGTGGTTTGGGGTCACAGGAATGTACGAGAGAGGGAGCCTGCCTCAGAACTGTCCTTGAAGTAACTGGATTGTAACATTTCGTTGTGTCACTATGGCCCCAACTGCTACTCGAATTGCTACTGTACACACAGTGCAGTACACCACAGCCATCGGTGCCAGATCTTCTTGCGACCATACCTTCCCGTGACCATTGATGCCAGCAGTCATGTACAATGGCTACATTCCTGACAAGTCTTTCCGCAATATCACGGAAAGTACATCCACCTTCCTGTAGCCCTATTACACGATCTCGTTCAAAATCATTGAGCTGATGGTAATGGCGGCTTTGTCGTCTCAAAGGTATTCTTGATTAAAATCAAATCACTATGTCCAGTCTCAAAGGTAACTAACACTCACGACAGGAGGTGGTACTGGTAGAAGAAACGTTCCTGTGTCCGAAAACCAATACCTGTTGAGACATGGGCCAATCTGTCATCTCATTCCTTTCTGCCTGTTATGTAGAAGAAGACAGTCTAGGTTAAGAGGACCAGCCTTGCTCAAGAAGTTTCAACGAAGCTGATAGTTTACAGTACTGCACCCTGAGCTGTGTGTGGCGCACTGGTTCTGAGTTGAGCGGAAGGACTGACTCAGAGGCTACGGGGGTCTGTGAACGTTACGCAGGTTCAAAAAAATGGTTCAAATGGCTCTGAGCACTATGGGCCTTAACTGTTGTGGTCATCAGTCCCCTAGAACTTAGAACTACTTAAATCTAACTAACCTAAGGAGGTCATACACATCCATGCCCGAGACAGGATTCGTACCTGCGATCGCAGCGGTCGCGCGGTTTCAGACTGAGAACCGCTCGGCCACTCCGGCCGGCAAGCTAGGCTGGACTTCCTGGACTTGCGCCGAAGGGTTGCGAACTGCAAGATCCTCCTAAATGGATCAGGAATGCACTGCGCATCAAAGACTGCTATCCAGGCAGCTGACTGTGTGTGCGGTGCATACAAGTTTTTTCTTTTATTTTTTTGTGTAGATTACATGACTCTCAGTCCAATTCAGATGACGAGAGCTAGGAGTGGCCCGGAAGTATCAGCATAAGATCCAAGGAAATACCTCCAACAAAGAGAGTATTAAAATCGTAGTGATTAACGGGCGAAGTATTCACAACGAGTGCCACAGTTTGGAGCACTCCTAAAAACTGTGGAGCTCACATAACACTAGGTACAGAGAGTTGGTTAAATCCCGAAACCGATAGCAATGAGATTTTTGGGGAAATTTTGAACGTATATCGGAAGATGGGCAAATGGGGAATGTAGGTGGTGTACGTGACGCATTAGGTCAGAAATTCAAATCCACTGAGGTACAAATTGAAACTGCATGAGTCGGTGGTTAAGACTCAAGGGTGGCCATAAATGTAAAAGATTCGGATCCTTTTATTAACTACCTGAAAAAAAAACACAAAAAACAGCTGACCTCGTTGTGGATGTCTGCATAGAATATGGTATTAGTGCCCACAGTAATTACCAAAGTACAAAGGCAACTAAACCAAATAGACGTGTCTATATTTTCACCAAACTAGATAAAGAGGATATAGTGTCCTATCGCACTAAGAAACTGGAAATATTTAGATTTGGAAAGGTGCGTGTAGAACAACTTGGATCAGGTTCAGAAGAACAGTTGATCACGCATTTGCTAGATATTTACCTAGTAGAACAGTTCATCATGGAAGGGGCTCTCCATGATATACAGTCACCGCAAACAAACTTCGAAAGCAACAGACTACTACATAATACGTGTAAAACAGAGCAAAGGACTATAGATATGGAAATGAATCAAACGCGTTTGCCTGTGTTTGAAACCTTCAGCGATTACCTCAGCAGAACATTGTAGAAAGATCTCTCATAAAACCCACAGAAATTCTGGACGTATATCAAAAGTCAGTACCACAAAAGTAAATGTCCAGAACAGGGATGTCCAAAGCGGTGCCTCCAGGGCCGCTGTGTCCGTGATATGGATATTTTCTCCTGACGCTCTTCAGAAGTAAATTTCTATTCCGACGCTTTCTAACACGAAATCAAATTTCAGAACAAAATCGTTTTTTGTACAGTCAAAGCTGTACTCATTATTTTCCTTAACAAATATTAGACCTCAATTATTCAGAATTGCAGACACAGTTATTTTAGTCCAACAAAGCCTTGCTGAAAACATTTTTGTTTGTATCGATGGCTTATTCCTGTGCAGTGTTTTTGGCAGGGTTGCTAACTCTGGCTTCTTTTTAATACCACTTAGCTGGCAAACGAGTGACTTAACTGGGGTCCGGAAGTACGGCTTTTTTTCACAATCATTTAGCATTGTTTCTGGCTTTCGTTTTCTTGATTGTAGGAAAGCACTGAAATCCATGGTGATTAAATGGCTCTGAGCACTATGCGACTTAACTTCTGAGGTCATCAGTCGCCTAGAACTTAGAACTAATTAAACCTAACTAACCTAAGGACATCACACACATCCATGCCCGAGGCAGGATTCGAACCTGCGACCGGAGCGGTCGCTCGGCTCCAGACTGTAGCGCCTAGAACCGCACGGCCACTCCGGCCGGCTCCATGGTGATTAAAGGAAAATTAATTGCATTTATCTAAAATTTCAAACCATGTATTAACATCCCCCCGAAAATTATTATTAGAAGAATGAATTAAAAAAGGACAACAAAGCAAACGAAAGCTATGTTGGTATAACTACAAAGTACAAATGGCAAAGTATCATAACTTCATAATAATGAAGGAAGCTGTTGTAAGTAAAGCAGACTTTTTATTTATGCGGGATAATTCAGAAAAAAATAGGCCGGCGACTGAAATGAGGAAAGGAACAGCGAACCTTTCTTCAGTGCAGTAATTTCCTAAGTGTCAGCCTAATTACAATCCACATATGATTTTCATGAAGCAATACTAAATACAGGTGTCATGGGCACACATTAATGTTCTAATTAAGATGCATAGTATTGCACATCATCCGTTTTCAACTTTTGAAAATGCGAGTCTACTGTTATCAAGGATATGTAATTCAAATGATGTTATATTTTTACAGTGTCCGTATTACCGTAATGTCCAGTAGATTCCAAATGAAGAAAATATAAAACAATTCTTGTTTCTGTCTACACTTGAGAAGCGATGTTCCCAGTTTAGATATGAAATTTTATTATTTTTATATAATCTGACATTTAACAACAGCTGCTGACTTCATTATTTACTGTTACTCAGTGTAATTACTGTAAAAACGAAACTGCACGATTACACACACACTTTTCAGAATGAAATTTTCACTCTGAAGCGGAGTGTGCGCTGATATGAAACTTCCTGAGAGATTAAAACTCTGTGCCGAACCGAGACTCGAACTCTGGACCTTTGGCTTTCGCAGGCAAGTGCTCTACCGACCTTCTTTTTTTCATTTTATTCGGTATTGTTCGTTGCGTTTAGTCTGGGCGGACGTCAAAAGACATCCGTTGAAGTTAATCGTTGATTCCTTTAATCAGTTTTTTATTACAGAGGACGAGCTGTCCTCTGACCGAAGATGCCGAGCTACCGTGTACCGATTGAGCTACCCAAGCACGGCTCACGACCCCTCCTCACAGCTTTAATTCCGCCAGTACCTCGTCTTCTACCTTCGAAACTTCACAGAAGCTCTTCTGTGAAGGCAGGACGTAAGTATAGGACGAAATAACACTTGGGCCGGCACGGTAGCTCAGCGTGTTCGGTCAGGGAGTTAGGGCAATACCGAACAAAATGACATTGAAAAGAGAGAGAGAGAGAACTCGCTGGCATCTGTAATAAAAAAATAAAAAATAAAAACCGAGTGAAGGGATCAACAACGAACTTCAACGGATGTTTTCTGACGTCCGCTAAGACCAAATACAACGAACTATTACGAACAAAATGTATAACAAAGCCGATAGAGCACTTGCCCGCGAAAGGCAATGGTCCTGAGTTCGACTCTCGGTCTGGCACACAGTTTTAATCTACCAGAAAGGTTCACACCTACTTTTATTTGAGCTTTTTACTGGCTTCTTTCTGTAGACACATTTAGCTTATTTTATTTTGGAGAGTTGGCGACACTGTTTTTTGGCACTCTCCAGTTTTAAATCTGGAGCCAGTCATCCCATTTACATGGGGCTCCCAAAACCAAATTTCGTTAACCGATTTCCCAGTACAGCTTTTGGGTGGTCATATAAATACTTCAAAATCGATTCAAGAAATCCTTTTCTGCTTGCCGGTTTTCAATAGCGCAGTCGATTTTCACAACCGGTTTTGAAACGTGCTCGGGCTGTCATGTTGCGTCTTGTTTTTCCAATTTTTCGGCTAATATGAACGGAGTGGCTTTTTGAAGGATAAGTAGAAATATTAGACTGAAGCTGTTTACACCTCATCTAATTGAAGATAAATAGGGACTGTGCTGACTAAATCACAAACTGCGACAGCTGTTTTCCAGGTGCCATATTTAACTGTGCTAGCAAATCCGCTTCAGGCCTTCACACGTAAACGCGACAGCGAGGAATGGTTTTCGAAATTAGGCTTTCATTTTCCGGAAGATGTGTTGCATGTAAACGTAGTGTGTCAGCGTACATTCAGTGATATGTCTTGTGTGTGATCGATTATTCTTAATGGCTAAAACACAAGAAAGTCGCAGTTTTAACAGTGGTTCGGAGGAGCACTATTTTGTCGAATTCAGAGGAAAACCCATGTGTTTATTGTCTAATAGTAAAGTGTCTGAGCCAAAGAGAAGAAACGTAGAACGTCATTTTTCGACAAATCACACAAACTACTTTCCTGTTAATTCTGGATTGCGAAAACATGAAGTTAAAGATTAAAAATCTAATTTAACATAGCAGCAAAGTGTGTTTACAGAGCCAGCTTAACAAAGTACTAACGTAACAAAGGCATCTTACAAAGTCTTATATTTTAGCGATACAGGTAAAAACATATGAGTGGCGGGGAAAGTAGTTTAATAAGCAATGATCAGTGCAGTGGAATCTCTGTTCCGATGCTCACAAAGATTAATCTAAACGTACGTTTTCTATAAAATGACTATTTGTCATACCAAACTGTTACTTGCGGTGGTGAATAAATATCTAAAAAATGCAGAATCGCAGTTATATCACGATCAGCAATGGTGTGTATATTTTTCGCTCCAGTTTGATGAAAGCACTGGTATTTTCGATACTGGACCGTCGTGTTCATTTTTTAGCGTGGTCTATCATGATTTCACGGTTAAGGAATTTGTTAAAGTGTTCCAATTTCATGAACGTACTATCGGAGAAGATATATTTAACGCATTCCTAAAATTTACGAATGGTGGCAACATTCCACTCCATGAACTTGTTGCTGCAACAGATGGGGCGTCTTTATTGACTACAAAGATTAAATGGTTTCTTGCTCTTGCTGCTCAAGATGATTCAGTTCCAAAATGCCTTTCTTATCGCCATATTATGCACCAGGAAGCTACATGTGCAAATGTTCTGAAGTCATGAAAATTGCAACTAGTCTAGTAAATTACATCCGATCATCTTCTACGCGCCATCGATTGTTCGGAAATCTTTTGACTATTTCAGACTAACTGAGTACCCAACGTTTTCTGGGTATTTATTAACTCAGGTTTTCTATTAGTCCATCTCCTCCTTACCCTTTTCTCTGTCCTTCCCCTCCTCCCTCCCTCTACGGCAGTCTGCTCCTTCCCCCTCTAATTTAGTCTCTCTTCCTCTTTCTCTCTATCTAATGCTCTCTATCTAAAGCAGGGGCAGCAGCCTTTTCAGTAGTTGCAGGGGCAACAGTCTGGATGATTGGCTGATCTGGCCTTGCAACACTAACCAAAACAGCCTTGCTGTGCTGCTACTGCGAACGGCTGAAAGCAAGGGGAAACTACGGCCGTAATTTTTTCCGAGGGCATGCAGCTTTACTGTATGGTTAAATGATGATAGAGTCCTCTTGGGTAAAATATTCCGGAGGTAAAATAGTCCCCCATTCGGATCTCCGGACGGGGACTACTCAAGAGGACGTCGTTATCAGGAGAAAGAAAACGCGTTCTACGGATCGGAGCGTGGAATTTCAGATCCCTTAATCGGGCAGGTAGGTTAGAAAATTTAAAAAGGGAAATGGATAGGTTGAAGTTAGGTATAGTGGGAATTAGTGAAGTTCGGTGGCAGGAGGAACAAGACTTTTGGTCGGGTGAATACAGGGTTATTAATACAAAATCAAATAGGGGTAATGCAGTAGGTTTAATAATGCATAAAAAATAGGAGCGCGGGTAAGCTACTACAAACAGCATAGTGAACGCATTATTGTGGCCAAGATAGATACGAAGCCCACGCCTACTACAGTGGTACAAGTTTATATGCCAACTAGCTCTGCAGATGACGAAGAAATTGAAGAAATGTATGATGAGATAAAAGAAATTATTCAGGTAGTGAAGGGAGACGAAAATTTAATAGTGATGGGTGACTGGAATTCGAGAGTAGGAAAAGGGAGAGAAGGAAACATAGTGGGTGAATATAGATTGGGGGAGAGAAATGAAAGAGGAAGCCGTCTGGTAGAATTTTGCACAGAGCATAACTTAATCATAGCTAACACTTGGATCAAGAATCATAAAAGAAGGTTGTATACATGGAAGAATCCTGGAGATACTAGAAGGTATCAGATATATTATATAACGGTAAGACAGAGATTTAGGAACCATGTTTTAAATTGTAAGACATTTCCAGGGGCAGATGTGGACTCTGACCACAATCTATTGGTTATGAACTGTAGATTAAAACTGAAGAAACTGCAAAAATGTGGCAATTTAAGGAGATGGGGCCTGGATAAACTGAATAAACCAGAGGTTGTACAGAGTTTCAGGGAGAGCATAAGGGAACAATTGACAGGAATGGGGAAAAGAAATACAGTAGAAGAAGAATGGGTAGCTCTGAGGGATAAAGTAGTGAAGGCAGCAGAGGATCAAGTAGGTAGAAAGACGAGGGCTAGTAGAAATCCTTGGATAACTGAAGAAATATTGAATTTAATTGATGAAAGGAGAAAATATAAAAATGCAGTAAATGAAGCAGGCAAAAATGAATACAAACGTCTAAAAAATGAGATCGACAGGAAGTGCAAAATGGCTAAGCAGGGATGGCCAGAGGACAAATGTAAGGATGTAGAGGATTATCTCACTAGGGGTAAGATGGATGCTGCCTACAGGAAAATTAAAGAGACCTTTGGAGAAAAGAGAGCCACTTGTCTGAATATCAAGGGCGATGTACTTGAGGACAATATTATGGAAATGGAAGAGGCGGTAGATGAAGATGAAATGGGAGAAATGATACTGTGTGAAGAGTTTGACAGGGCACTGAAAGACCTGAGTCGAAACAAAGCCCCAGGAGTAGACAACATTCCATTAGAACTACTGACGGCCTTGGGAGAGCCAGTCCTGGCAAAACTCTATCATCTGGTGAGCAAGATGTATGAGACAGGTGAAATACCCTCAGACTTCAAGAAGAATATTATAATTCCAATCCCAAAGAAAGCAGGTGTTGACGGATGTTAAAATTACCGAACTATCAGTTTAATAAGTCATAGCTGCAAAATACTAACGCGAATTCTTTACAGACGAATGGAAAAACTGGTAGAAGCCGACCTCGGGAAAGATCAGTTTGGATTCCGCAGAAATGTTGGAATACGTGAGGCAATACTGACCCCACGACTTATCTTAGAAAATAGATTAAGGAAAGGCAAACCTACATTTCTGGCATTTGTAGACTTAGAGAAAGCTTTTGGCAATGCTGACTGGAATACTCTCTTTCAAATTCTAAAGGTGGCAGGGACAAAATACAGGGAGCGAAAAGCTATTTACAATTTCTACAGAAACCAGATGGCAGTTATAAGAGTCGAGGGACATGAAAGGGAAGCAGCGGTTGGGAAGGGAGTGAGACAGGGTTGTAGCCTGTCCCCGATGTTATTCAGTCTGTATAATGAGCAAGCAGTAAAGGAAACAAAAGAAAAATTCGGAGGAGGTATTAAAGTCCATGGAGAAGAAATAAAAACGTTGCGGTTCGCCGATGACATTGTAATTCTGTCAGAGACAGCAAAGGACTTGGAAGAGCAGTTGAACGGAATGGACAGTGTCTTGAAAGGAGGATATAAGATGAACAGCAACAAAAGCAAAACGAGGATAATGGAATGTAGTCGAATTAAGTCGGGTGATGCTGAGGGAATTAGATTGGTAAATGACACACTTAAAGTAGTAAAGGAGGTTTGCTATTTGAGGAGCAAAATAAGTGATGATGGTCGAAGTAGAGAGGATATAAAATGTAAACTGGCAATGGCAAGGAAATCGTTTCTGAAGAAGAGAAATTTAACATCGAGTATAGATTTAAGGGTCTGGAAGTCGTTTCTGAAAGTATTTGTATGGAGTATAGCCATGTATGGAAGTGAAACATGGACGATAAATAGTTTGGACAAGAAGAGAATAGAAGCTTTCGAAATGTGGTGCTACAGAGGAATGCTGAAGATTAAATGGGTAGGTCACATAACTAATGAGGAGGTATTGAATAGAATTGGGGAGAAGAGGAGTTTGTGGCACAACTTGACAAGAAGAAGGGACCGGTTGGTAGGACATGTTCCGAGGCATCAAGGGATCTCAAATTTAGCATTGGAGGGCAGTGTGGAGGATAAAAATCGTAGAGGGAGACCAAGAGATGAATACACTAAGCAGATTCAGAAGGATGTAGATTGCAGTAAGTACTGGGAGATGAAGAAGCTTGCACAGGATAGAGTAGCATGGAGAGCTGCATCAAACCAGTCTCAGGACTGAAGACAACAACAACAACAAAATGCTGTCCCTCTCTCTGTCCATCTCCTCCTTCTCTGCATTTCTCAGAGCGAAGAAACATAGTATCCTATGACACATCTGGAATCTGGCAGCTCATACAAATATAAAGTTTAAACGGTGCACGTAGAAGCCTGATAGTACTGGGAAATAACAACCAATCTGACGGACAGTTAAAGGTTTATTAACCGTTTACCATGGTTTCGACAAATATAAATATGTCTTCTTCAGAAGGAAAACGGACGTGACGTCCTTCGCTTGCTACTTTGGGTTGGGTGGTTGGTTGATGTAAGAAATGGCTCTGAGCACTATGGGACTCAACTGCTGAGGTCATTAGTCCCCTATAACTTAGAACTAGTTAAACCTAACTAACCTAAGGACATCACAAACATCCATGCCCGAGGCAGGATTCGAACCTGCGACCGTAGCGGTCTTGCGGTTCCAGACTGCAGCGCCTTTAACCGCACGGCCACTTCGGCCGGCGGTTGATGTAAGAGGGGGGGGAGGAAGAGGGGGGGGGGGAAGGTACCAAACTGCTTCGTCATCGGTTTCTTGTTCCTATAAACAAGTCCACGAGGGAAGGAATAAAAGAAACTAGACTTATCGCACCAAACGTGGAGAAAACAAAAACCACTACAACTCAGAAGGACAATAAATACCAGAATGTATAAAATAAGAAAAGGAAACCACAGAGAAACGCAAGAAACGGGCAGAAGGGATTAAAACAGTAGAGACGACCGAGGCTGACTAATCACAAGAAAAGGATAAGCCAGTCACTCTGCAACACATCAAAACCTTCAGCCTAAAGGCACGAGGGTAGAGAACATAGATGGTTAAAGGGCATGCGCTAAAAATTAGATGGAACGATAACGCCCCCTCCCCCCTTACGTGTATAACGAAAACTAAATCAGCCGATGAGGAGTTGTCAGCTAAAGCTAATGGTAACGAGTCTGGTAACTGAAAATTCCGTCACAAGACAGCTGAAGCAGGACAGTGCAACAGAATGAGGGCCACCGTCAACCAGTCGCTGCACCGACACTGGGGTGGGTCTTCACGGCGGGAGAAGATAGCCGTGGGACAGCGAAGCGTGGCCGAGGCGGAGCCGGCAGAGGACCACACAGTCCCTGCGAGATGCCCGCATGGAGGACTTCCACACATCCGTAGTCCCCCTGTATTGACCGACCAAGTGCAACAGGCATGGAACACTCCACTCCATAAACTGACATCCAGCACCTGCGCAATATAATGTAGTGACGATTGGGTTCTTGCATTCAACATTCTGGCGGTTATACCGGTTATTAATGTACCATTATTTCACATTTGCAATGGCTTATCTCGCACTTAAATTAACATGTGATTTTGCAATGTTTATCACTTACATATGTTGTCCAGACAAATACATTCCCCAAACTTGATTACTCTACATTAATTATTTTTTCGGTGTTGCCTTTCTTTCTGTCTGTGTAGATCGATTCTCTCGGATGCATTCACGTAAAGAATCGCACAGCTTTATTACAGTCCCAGTACCGGCGTCAACACTTTGCAACAACTTATTTGTGTTTCACTGTGACTGAACTGGTCCATAGGTGTACTATTGGGAGTTGAGTTTCCTTCACTTCATCTACAATATCGCTGGCCAAAATCTGTCATTATCACAGTTTCCAGACTCTGTAGACTTTCCAGTCGCCTCGCATTTAAGGGATGCCTTTTCATTATCATCAACCTAAATAACATCCAAAGCTGGTATTATTTCTATCCAGTTAACATTGAGACTACAGCAGGAGTCGTGACGCCCTGACCGGCGTGTTTCTGCAGGTCTTTGTGCGGAAACCGATTTGTTTAATTTTGACTTCAAAATATTCCAGCGACTCCTCGATCCAGAGAAGAAAACGTGCATTTATTGCAGCAGACGGAAAAAAGCCGTTTTGATGACAACACTCTCCTACAAACGATCCTACTACGTTAAAGTACTAAGCTGCACGCGGTATATAAACAGCAAGAGCACGGGGACCAGAGTAAAAGCCATATTGCTTGTACTGTCATATGATTGCATAAATGAATGTCTAAATCTTGTTTACTTGATAAATTTAGTAATGAGTCAGCCAATTCTTCTGTTTCGTGCCATGAATTTGGGATAAAACAGACAACTCTTTCAAAACGAAATCCATCTTTTGATAAATGCATTATAACAAAAGATAGCTGACTCGCGTGGGTAATATCAGGGATAGAGTCTAATATGGTGAAAAATATTCAGGTTCCTTCATCTCATCTGTAATGCACTTCACCACTCTTTCTTCACAATTTTGAAAAGGAAGAAATGATTAGCTACCTTTTCCGTTGTTATGATGAAGTTCTGCATGTTTAGCTAGAAAAGGATCGAATTCTGCTATTAGCTGTGGTGCCATCTCGAAACTTCCGCAGTGTGTTGACCCAAATTCATAGTTCTGAAAGAACGGCGTCTTTCGTTAATGAAAGTAGTCGTGATTTATAAGATCTTGATTTCTCACGCAATTGCTTTTCGTTATGGATGAGTCAGTTGTATTTACAGCGAAATTTCTCCTTCAGAAAATGACTGACCGTAAATCAACTATAAGATTTTTTGCAATCATTGGGCGTTATTGCAGAATTTTGCAAATGCAGTGTTTGTGGAAATTATATGGTTTTGACAAAGGTTTCATTAACACGCACTTCCGACGAATACATGTGGAGCTGCAGAAATAATAATATATGGAGATCCATATGCAGGGGGACATGGTTCGAAAGATCGAGGCTGAATTTAGAAGTAATAGTCATGTTAACCTACCACTTTTGCTATCAATATTCTTGCAAATATGTCATACACGAAGCAGGGGTTTCGTGTGGCACTGTAGTTGACTGGTTTTCATATTGCAGAGAAGTCTGCGGGGAATTTATAAAGTATAGGTGATCACTAGGGGGGGGGGGGCGACGTTATAGTTGAAGTACATGAGTCACATTTTGGAAAGAGAAAGTACGAAAGCGGGCATGAAGTTGTTGGGCTTTGGGTTTCTGTAGCAGTAGCTTCTGGAGGGATTGTGCAGATGTATTTAGGGTCGTGCAAAATCGTATAAAGGAAGTGTTGACATCTTTAATAGAAGAATATGTGGAAGAAAGTTCCGTAGTCATGTCGGATGGGTTTGCTTCGTACAAGAGGTTGGGTGAAGGGGGTTATCATCATTTGGTCGTGAATCACAATATTCAAAGTTTACAAGACGGGGCATGTACCAGTACTATCGAGGGGTATTGGGGGGCTGTAAAATCTGTTGTCGGGCGGGAAAAGAGAAGGATTTCAGTGTTGCAAAGGCCATTTGGATGAATAGTGTTGGAGGAAGAGTATTCCTAAAGGTTATTGTGTATTTCTTGCATTTATGAAAATAGTCAGCAAAATGTACAAGCCTCGTTTTGTTAGTTAGGTGTTCGTGGGTCTGATACTTTTTTCTTGTTTTACGTTGCGTTTTTTTTATGATACTGTACTGCGCGACTGCTACTTTTTTGGTTTCTCTGGGGCGAGGTTTTTCTGTCGTTTAATATTTTGTGGTTACAATGGTGGGCCGATGGGGGTTGATATGTCTTTGCCGGGGGGGGGGGGGGGGGTTGTGTGATTGACTCGTGATATCATATTTTTACTATTTTAAAATATCACGTCTGGTTGAGGGCGGGTGGGGGTGTTAGGGAAGAACTAATTTGGGTGAAACCTCTTTCGTGCCTTGCAGTTTGTGTTTCTTATGAACTTTTTTCAGTAGTTGCAGGAGCAACAGTCTGGATGATTGATTATTCTGGCCTTGTAACACTAACCAAAACGGCCTTGCTGTGTTGGTACTACGAACGGCTGAAAGCAAGGGGAAACTACAGCCATAATTTTTCCCGAGGGCATGCAACTTTACTCTATGGTTAAATGATGATGGCGTCCTCTTGGGTAAATTATTTCGGAGGTAAAATAGTCCCCTATTCGGATCTCCGGGAGGGGACTACTCTGGAGGACGTCATTATCAGTAGAAAGAAAACTGGCGTTCTACGGATCGGAGCCTTTTGGTAGAATTTTGCACAGACCATAGCTTAATCATAGCTAACACTTGGTTCAAGAGTCATGAAAGAAGGTTGTATATATGGAAGAGGGCTGGAGATACTGGGAAGTTTCAGATAGATTACATAATGGTAAGACAGAGATTTAGGAACCAGGTTTTAAATTGTAAGTTATTTCCAGGGGCAGATGCGGACTCCGACCACAATCTATTGTTTAAGAACAGTAGATTAAAACTGAATAAACTGCGAAAAGGTAGGAATTTAAGGAGATGGGACCTGGAAAAACTGACTAACCAGAGGTTGTAGGGAGTTTCAGAGAGAGCATTTGGGAACGATTGACAAAAATGGGGGAAAGAAATACAGTAGAAGTAGAATGGGTAGCTTTGAGAGATGAAATAGTGAAAGCAGCAGAGGATCAAGTAGGTAAAAAGACGAGGGCCAGTAGAACTCCTTGTGTAACATAAGACATACTGAACTTAATTGATGAAAGGAGAACATATAAAAATGCAGTAAATGAAGCAGGCAGAAAGGAATACAAACGCCTCAAAAATGAGATTGACAGTAAGTGAAAATGGCTAAGCAAGGATGGTTAGAGGACAAATGTAAGGATGTAGAGGCATCAGTTTAATAAGTCATGGCTGCAAAATACTCACACGAATTCTTTACAAACGAATGGAAAAACTGGTACAAGCCGACCTCGGGAAACATCAGTTTGGATTCCGTAGAAATGTTGGAACATGTGAGGCAATACTGACCGTATGACTTATCTTAGAAGATTGATTAAGGAAAGGCAAACCAACGTTGCTAGCATTTGTAGACTTAGTGAAAGCTTTTGACAGTGTTGACTGGAATACTCTCTTTCAAATTCTGAAGGTGGCAGGGGCAAATACAGGGAACGAAAGGCTATTTACAATTTCTACAGAAACCGGACTGCAGTTATAAGAGTCGAAGGGCATGAAAGAGAAGCAGTGTTTGGGAAGGGAGCGAGTCAGGGTTGTAGCCTATCCCCGATGTTATACAATCTGTATATTGAGCAAGCAGTAAAGGAAACAAAAGAAAAACTCGGAGTAGGAATTAAAAGCCATGGAGAAGAAATAAAAACTTTGAGGTTCGCTGATGACATTGTAATTCTGTCAGAGACAGCAAAGGACTTGGAAGAGCAGTTGAACGGAATGAACAGTGTCTTGAAAGGAGGATATAAGACGAACATCAACATAAGCAAAACGAGGATAATGGAATGTAGTCGAGTTAAGTCGGGTGATGCTGAGGGAATTAGATTAGGAAATGAGACACTTAAAGTAGTAAAGGAGTTTTGCTATTTGGGGAGCAAAATAACTGATGATGGTCGAAGTAGAGAGGATATAAAATGTAGACTGGCAATGGCAAGGAAAGCGTTTCTGAAGAAGAGCAATTTAACATCGAGTATAGATTTAAGGGTCTGGAAGTCGTTTCCGAAAGTATTTGTATGGAGTGTAGCCATGTTTGAAAGCGAAACAAGGACGATAAATAGTTTAGACAAGAAGAGAATAGTAGCTTTCGAAATTTGGTGTTACACAAGAATGCTGAAGATTAGATGGGTAGATCACATAACTAATGAGGAGGTATTGAACAGAATTGGGTAGAAGAGGAGTTTGTGGCACAATTTGACCAGAAGAAGGGATCAGTTGGTAGGACATGTTCTGAGGCATCAAGGGATCACCAATTTAGTACTGGATGGCAGCGTGGAGGGTAAAAATCGTAGAGGGAGACCAAGAGATGAATACACTACGCAGATTCAGAAGGATGTAGGCTGCAGTAGGTACTGGGAGATGAAGAAGCTTGCACAGGATAGAGTAGCACGGAGAGCTGTATGAAATCAGTCTCAGGACTGAAGACCACAACAACAACAACTAGAAATGACTTCCTACATAGATTACCGATTCCAAATATCCGATGGTTCATTACTTAGATCGTTTTTGCAGGACGTGTGGAAAATATAATACAATATCTGCACTCGTAATTCCTCTCTGAAGTTTTGCGAAAGAGTTAGTAATTTTGGAGTCAGTAACTAGACTGACTTATATATGAGATCAATTCCATTTACCGATTCCATCTATCCGAAAGTTCATTACTCTGATCTTTATTTTTCCAGTAGTTATCTCAAATGTGATGACATTTTTCAGCTCATAATTGCTCTCTGACTTACCGCGAAACAGCTACAAGCAATATTTGTTAATTTTTAATGGAGTTCCTGGTTTGTTTAGGATTTATGGTGTTCGTTTCTCCATATTTTATGTTATTAACTCTTATTTCTTATAATTCGCTTTATTTCACCGTTGTTCTGTTCTACTTTTAATTTCTCCCCGCCCCAAACCCCAACTATCCTGCGCTTCTCCCGTTTGAATCAATAATCAATAATAGAATTAACGTAATTTTGGTATAGGACGATTTCATCATACGCTATACTATAATACAGTTTATGGTTCTCTGTGCTCCTCCACTCACATAAATTATGATAATAATTCTAATTAGACACCAATTCTGTACACTCCTGTCCTTATTTATTTCAGTTATCTTCAACTCCTTTAGATGTAATTAGTGCGTAAATAATAATCGCGTCAAATGTATTATTTTAACGCATACTATATTCGTTTGTTTACGAGTATGATCCGTTCCCTTCACAGATTGCCGATATGCAGCATCTTTGCCTTACGTATGACGTCATTGGCAAAGCCTACGGCTGGAATCGGACACTACGTTCAGCTGAATTTTTATCGGGACTGACCGTTTTTCCAGTCATTAAATCCCTCATTAGGTTTTGCAAACAATAAACATGGGGCACAAAACACACTACCCTTGCTCTGAGACCATACTAAAAATAGTCTTTGTTGTATCTCATAATCCTCATCGTTATGGAAACCAAACTTTTAATTACTTCGGAATGTGAGTATATTGCCTGCAAGAACTACTGAAATCACAATCCATATTCTCTGTCACATGGTCTTGCTTAGCAATACAATCGCCAAGGAGTCCATTTATTATCCAGTTCTCCGCATCGGTGTCAGAACCTTAACCACTATCGCCGTTCGCTTTATATGCGTCATTTGGGTCAACTGAAATGATTGTTTCTGCGCCATTATTATTGTTTTAATATCAGGAACGTTTCTTTCGTGAGTTGCCGGTACCGAGAACCATTTACTTTTCTCTGACTGTCACTGACTTTAATTAATACTAAAATATATATCACAAAATACTAAACAACTGCACTGTTTCAAATTAAACTTAACTGCCAGCCAAGCGACCCGCTGTTAGAATAGCGGGTGGTCTTTCTTTTCTTTGCATATTGAAATTTAAGTTTGAATAGGTATTGTTGATTAGTGATATTGGCTACCCCTACGACACTGTTAAGGATGTCTCCCATCAAAAAGCTTAATTGCGAGCAACGATATTTGCATTCGTAACGTATTTCACATAAGAAGGCACGAAACTAAATAAAGTGAATAACGGTCACAGTTTCACGACGTAACGTCATTACTAAAACTAAAGCTGTCCTTGTTCCACTGCCTGACCAGACCGTGCATGAAATTTGAGCTGATTGTTGCCAATGTTATTCATATCCATTTCATTGTCAGTAAAGTACGTATTCTCTTTTCAAGAATTGTAAATAAAGTGTTTTAAAAAATAGTAATAACTTATAAGCCACGTCTTGAAGTCCGCTGCCCCTTAAAATTGGCAGCCCTAGGCAACTGCCTAGTCTGCCAGGCCCAAATATGCCACTGACTGATGTGTAAATACGCCTCTGATTGGGTGCGTCATAACATTTCGGTTGTCCCCGTGTTATAAATTGCCTGTAATGACAGAATGCCGGTTTATGGCAAAGGCGTAATCAAGATTTCTCATTCTGGGTGCTATTTGTTGTAATTAAATGTCAGTTAATGATACATTGTCTGTAAAAGTCTTAAGAAAATTTTGTGCGAATAGTTTTAAAGCGTTTAGCTCTACGCTGTCGTCCTGCGATCAGAAACGTGTCATTGTACAATCGAAGAAAGTACGTTAGTAGCTAGGTAAATACCATTTTATTTTTCATCTTCACTTTCCTAACACATCTGGGAGTTTCTTATTTGTCTAACAGAAATATGTTACGCAGTATTGGATATTGTTTTTATGTAAGAGTGTGCTATCTGAGTAAAGAGATCCTTCTGTTTGTGACTTCATTCTGATTAAAAAAACAAAAGATGAAAATTGCTGCGAGTGAAACAACCAGCAGTGACATTTATCTTTCTTCTTGTCACAAACATTTGATCGTTTTTTCCGAATATGTCGCGATTTCGGAGGGCGTCCTTAGGTAGGAATTCCAGGGTACAGCTTTAAATGTTGAGAGTAAAACGAGAAGCAATGGTATATGTATTCTTGTCTCTCATAAATATTTGGCTGTTTATTTTCGAATATGTCGTGATTTCCAATGCTGTGGTTAGGTAAGAACCTAAAAGTAAAACTTAAATTGCTGCGAATAAAACGAGCAGTAGTCATATTTATAGTCTTGCTTTCCACCATACTTAGCTGCGATCGACCCCTTGCCAACGCATCGTAAATTTGTCGGTCAAGGCAAAGATAAGCACCACATTGCCGTAACGTGAAGGCTTTCCGATTTCAGCCAAATGACAGACGCACTTCCAATTTTTAGTCAATCGTTCATATTTCATAGAGACCACTGAAATCAATCGCACGAAACATGGAAGTACGGCAGAGGCCTCTATCTAGGATTTTACTGAGAAATGTGAAGTGGGTGTAGTGATATGTGGAAGCAAATGTTCCTCAAGGGACGCCCTAGACTGTACATGACTACTAAAATCCAGTTCCATCACAGCATAAATATGAAGGACCACGCCGAACTGTCTCTGAAAGCGCTTCGAAATCAAAAGGAGCATAACGCAAACAGGAGACAAGTATTTTGTTTCGGCCCAGATCCTCATCAATAAAAATGACCACGTACAATACACTTAGGACCCCCACCAGGACGGATTGAAGACATCGAAACAATTCAGAGCCATGCTGCTAAATTTGTTAACAGTAGAATCGATCAACACGTGATTATTACGGAAATATTTTATGAATTCAAATTGGATTTCTGAAATGAGAAGACGTTCTTTTGGAAACGTTATTGAGGAAGTTTAGAGAACTGGCATTTGCGACAAACTGTAGAAATATCCTACTGTCAACAAACTGCGTTTCGCATAAACAACGCGAGGACAAGGAAAGACAAATAAGGGCTCTTACGAAAGCATGTAGACGCGAAGTCAGCGTAATTGCATTAATCTCACAATCCTCACTGTACTTACCGCGTTTTCTCCCGATGTTGTAAGATCCATGTTGCAGTAGAACTGTATAAATGATCTCAACTAGGAATAATTTATCAGAAACTGTTGCCGCGAATTAAAATTTTGCTTACGATGGCGTTGTTAATCGAACTGTGACACCCAAAGAAGTTTCACTTCCCCTGTAGCAACAATAACAGCCAGAGGAAATAAATTGTATCTCTGTTTCTGTCTTTTGAATTTCGCAGTACTTTCAGCAATTCTGGATATAAACTTGAATCCACGCCGTGAAGTACACGGCAGCTTGTACAATCATAATTATGGTTTTCACATTTTTATGTTAATTTCCATTCTTGTACTCGTAGTTTCTACTTCATATAGACTTTCGCCTAAGATATATTTTCATATCGTAGAAACGTATGTTCATACCAACAAGAACTGCTAAAAATAGTGAATTTAAAATAATAATAATAATTAGTTTTACTGTTGCTAAAAGACGAAAATGTATTAGAAATGGTGACTAACAGCCAGGAAGAAAGATTAGTGATGCCAGTAGGCAGAAAAAGTACTCAGTCCTGTTTGAAATGTAGTGTTTAGTATACAGCTTACTCTCTACACAAAGAGTTTAGAATTCCAAGTTTCTGTCGGAATTCATTCTGATCAAAAATACACTACTGGCCATTAAAATTGCTACATCACGAATATGACGTGCTACATACGCGAAATTTAACCAAAAGGAAGAAGATGCTGTGATATGCAAATGATTAGCTTTTCAGAGCATTCGCACAAGGTTGGCGCCGGTGGCGACACCTACAACGTGCTAAAATGAGGAAAGTTTCCAACCGATTTCTCATACACAAACAGCAGTTGACCGGCGTTGCCTGGTGAAACGTTGTTGTGATGCCTCGTGTAAGGAGGAGAAATGTGTACCGTCACGTTTCCGACTTTGATAAAGGTCGGATTGTAGACTATCGCGATTGCGGTTTATCGTATCGCGACGTTGCTGCTCGCGTTGGTCGAGATCCAATGACTGTTAGCAGAATATAGAATCGGTGGGTTCAGGAGGGTCATACGGAACGCCGAGGTGGATCCCAACGGCCTCGTATCACTAGCAGTCGAGATGACAGGCATCTTATCCGCATGGCTGTAACGGATCGTGCAACCACGTCTCGATACCTGAGTCAACATTTGGGGACATTTGCAAGACAACAACCATCAACACGAACAGTTCGACGACGTTTGCAGCAGCATGGACTATCAGCTCGGAGACCATAGCTGTGGTTACCCTTGACGCTGCATCACAGACAGGAGCGCCTGCGATGGTGTACTCAACGACGAACCTCGGTGTACGAAAGGCAAAACGTCATTTTTTTGGATGAATCCAGGTTCTGTTTACAGCATCATGATGGTCGCATCCGTGTTTGGCGACATCGCGGTGAACGCACATTGGAAGCGTGTATTCGTCATCGCCGTACTGGCGTATCACCCGGCGTGACGATATGGGGTGCCACTGGTTACACATCTCGGTCACCTCTTGTTCGCATTGACGGCACTTTGAACAGTGGACGTTACATTTCAGATGTGTTACGACCCGTGGCTCTACCCTTCATTCGATCCCTGCGAAACCCTACATTTCAGCAGGATAATGCTCGACCGCATGTTGCAGGTCCTGTACGGGTCTTTCTGGATACAGAAAATGTTCGACTACTGCGCTGGCCAGCACATTCTCCAGATCTCTCACCAATTGGAAACGTCTGGTCAATGGTGGCCGAGCAACTGGCTCATCACAATACGCCAGTCACTACTCTTGATGAAATGTGGTATCCTGTTGGACGTGCATGGGCAACTGTACCTGTACAGGCCACCCAAGCTCTGTTTGACTCAATGCCCAGGAGTATGAAGGCCGTTAATACGGCCAGAGGTGGTTGTTCTGGGTAGTGATTTCTCAGGATCTATGCACCCAAATTGCGTGAAAATGTAATCACATGTCAGTTCTAGTATAACATATTTGTCCAATGAATACCCGTTTATCATCTGCATTTCTTCTTGGTGTAACAATTTTAATGGCCAGTAATGTATTTGTAATTAAAGATGAGTAAACTCCAATGGTGGAACCATTATTACCTTACGTTCTGATTTGTTACATATGTACGCAAATATTACGTGCTGTTCCTAAATCATTCGGTGAGCATTGGGTTCCCTAGTTCTGTATCGGTGGAAGCCCCAACACTTGGGGCCACGAATGTTTTGTGTTCAGTCGCTGACAACTTCAGCAAACCAATATTGTTTTGTTGTTTTTGTTTTGTTAGCACTGTATTAGCCATTGCGCTGTGAATGTTAGTGTAATGTGTCACTGGATAAAGAAGACGGAGTCTTGTTCCGTTCCCTCTCTTCCGAAGCTGTATCTGATTTTAAGCTAGTAGAAACATGCAGATTTTGGTCGTCTGGCTTCTGCAGGGCTACAGTTGTTATAGAAAATTAACGATATACATATTATCTGTGTGGTAGCATATAACACTTCTGACAACTTCATCCAAAATTCTTGAAAAAATAATGTATTCGAGAGTAGCTTCGCATATTTGTAAAAATGAAGTACTAACAAAACGCCACTTTGGCCTTCAGAAAGGCTTTCCAACAAAATGTGCTATACATGCTACATCAAATATTAAACGCTCTGAACAGCCTAGATTATCCACTATCACTTGTTGTGGTCTCTCAAATGCTTTTGACTGTGAAAATCGTGAAATTCTTCCAGATAAGCATAAGTATTGTGGTGTGGGTGGGGGCAGTGCACAAATGGTTTGATCCATAGTTAACTGGAAGACTGCAGAAAGTCCTCTAACTGGGGAGGTATCAAGATCAGTGTTCCATAGGGTTCACTCTTGGGTCACTTATTGTTCTTAATATATATTAATGATTGCCATTCTGTATTCATGAAGCTGAAGAAATTGTAAATGATGTCTTTCACAAAATTATTGAGTAGTTCTCTGCAAATGGACTCTCACTAAATTTTGAGAAAGCACGTTGTATACAGTTCTGTACCGTAAATGGCGTACCACCATAGACAAATATAGACTCTGAACAGAAATCTGTTGCCAAGACAGAATATTCAAAATTTCTGGGTGTTTGCATTCATGAGAAATTGAAATGGAAGAAATACAGTAGTGATCTGCTGAAGCATTTGAGTTCATCAATTTATGCTATTAGGGTTATTGCAAATTAGCTTACTATGCCTATTTTCATCCACTGCTTTAATATGGCATCAAAATTTGGGGAAATTCATCATTATGAGAAAAAGTACACATTGCACAAAAGTGTGTAATCAGAATAATAACTGGAGCCCACTCAAGATCAGCTTGTAGACGTTTATTTAAGGGACTAGGGAGATTTACAGTACTTTCACAATACATATATTAACTTACGAAATTTGTTATTAATAACCCATCCCAATTCAAAAATAGTAGCATACTGCATAGCTACAAAACTAGAAAAAAGATGATCTTCAATATTCTGAGTTAAATCCTAACACAAAGGGAAGAATTATTCTGCCCCAAGTCTTTGGCCATTTACCAAATAGCATTAACCAATTAGCATTTAAAAATAAATTAGAAAAATTTCTGAATGACAACTCATTCCACTCTATAGATGAATTTTTAAATATGAAGCAGTAATTATTACTCTGTGTAAAGAAACCTTACGTCAAACTGACATGTTTACATCATTATGAAATGTATTCATGACCTATGGAATATGTCAAATGACGCCTCGCTTGGTGTAAGGAGCATAAACGTTAGACGATCGAACCGTGGAAAAACGTTGTGTGGAGTGACGAATCACGGTACACAATGTGCCGATCCGATTGCAAAGCGTGGGTATCGCGAATACCCGGTGAACGTCATCTGCCAGCGTGTGTAGTGCCAACAGTAAAATTCGGAAGCGGTGGTATTATGGTGTGGTCATTTTTTATTTTTTTTTTTTTTTTTGCGTGGCACTATGGCAGCACAGGCTTACATTGGCGTTTTAAGCACCTTCTTGCTTCCCACTGTTGAAGAACAATTCGGGGATGGCGATTGCGTCTTTCAACACGATCGAGCATCTGTTCATAATGCACAGCCTTTGGCGGAGCGGTTACACGACAATAACATCCCTGTAATGGGCTGCCCTGAATCGAGTCCTGACCCGAATCTTATAGAACACCTTTGGGATATTTTGGACGCCGACTTCGTGCCAGGCCTCGCCGACCGACATCGTTACCTTTCCCAGTGCAGCACTCCGTGAAAAATGGGCTGCCATTCCCAAAGAAACCTTCCAGCGCCTGACTGAACGTATGCCTGAGAGTGGAAGCTGTCATAGAGGCTAACGGTGGGCCCACACCGTATTGAATTCGAGCATTACCGATGGAGGTGTCCGAATAATTTTGATCACGTAGTGTAATATGGTGCTCACAATAAGACAGCGCGTTTCCATTGTCGAATGTTATTGGAACAACAATTCGTGGAAAACGCGTGGGGAACGTTTATGCAGGAGTTTAAGATTGGAAGTGTTTTGGCAAAACGTTCAGCAAAGTCTATAATGCAAAACATAGAAACAAGACGAAGTGAAAATGGGCTCTATAGCGAATAAAAGTCGTAACTATCTGAAAAGAATTAGAATATCAGAAAACATGGCTCTAGTGAAAGAAAACCTGGAACAAAGACCAACAAAGAGTCAGCCTCTTTTATCTGTGCAAGTGGGAATTAAGAGGGCGTAATGTTGAAACATTGTCAAAAATGGTCTGCCATCTGTATCCTTACAAGGGAACCTCCCCATCGCACCCCCCTCAGATATAGTTATAAGTTGGTACAGTGGATACGCCTTGAAAAACTGAACACAGATCAATCGAGAAAAGAGGAAGAAATTGTGTGGAACTATAAAAAAAAAATTAGTAAAATATACAAACTGAGTAGTCCACGCGAGGATAGGCAACATCAAGGACCCTGGGACTGCAGGAGCGCCGTGGTCTCGTGGTCTGCGAGAGCAGCTACGGAACAGAAGGTCCCAGGTTCAAGTCTTTCCTCGAGTGAAAAGTTTAATTTTTTATTTTCAGTATATGTGACAAACTCTTATGTTTTCATCACTTTTTTGGGAGTGATTATCACATCCACAAGAAAAACTAAATCGGGCAAGGTAGAAGAATCTTTTTACCCATTCGCTAAGTGTACAAGTTACGTGGGTCGACAACATTTTCCCGTCATGTGACGCACATGCCGTCACCAGTGTCGTATAGAATATATCAGACGTGTTTTCCTGTGGAGGAATCGGTTGACCTATGACCTTGCGATCAAATGTTTTCGGTTCCCATTGGAGAGGCGCGCCCTTTCGTCTACTAATCGTACGGTTTTGCGGTGCGGTCGGAAAACACAGACACTAAACTTATTACAGTGAACAGAGACGTCAATGAACGAACGGACAGATCATAACTTTGCGAAAATAAAATTTTTGTCGAGGGAAGACTTGAACCAAGGACTTCTCACTCCGCAGCTACTCACGCTAGCCCCGGGACCACGGTGCTTCTGAGCTCATAACTTCCTTGGTGTTCCCTATCTTGCGCATGGACTACTCAGTTTGTATATTTTACTAATTTTTTTCATAGTTCCACACAACTTCTTCCTGTTTTCTCCATTGATCTGTGTTCAGTTTTTCAAGGCCTATCCACTGTGCCAACTTATAACTAAATCTGAGGGGGTGCGATGGGGAGGTTCCCTTGTTAGAAATTTACTGTTGTGCGTGAGTTAAGGCGTCCCATTAAACTTCCACGCGTAGAGTTCTCCTGGTAGTTTCTGAATGAGGTGTAATCAGGACTTCTGGATCCTCATTTTCTTGTTTCTTCAGATGAGGCCTGGTTCAGCCTGTCAGAGCGAGTGAACTAATAGAACATGCGCCATTACACATCAGAAAATTTCCATCAGTGCTCTGAAGAGCCGCTGCATTATCTCAAGGCTGGTGCTTGGTGTGCAATATCTGATATCTGTATCACAACACGATTTTTTCACGAAATTGTTAAAGCTTGCCGGTATGTATAGAAACTGTTTATCCACATGTGAATCAACTAACAGAAGATGAATTTTCAGCAAGATGCAGCAACAGATCACACCAAGTTGACAACCTTGCCACTACTGCATGAGGGCGCTCAGCGAGCAGAGGACAACCAGCAGAGGCGGTGGAATCTCCTGCCAACCTAGATCGTCTGATCTCTCTCCCTGTGATTTTTACCTTAGGGCAAATTGAAGGGTCCGTGTTACCCAGTGGCTGTCACACACTGGAAGAGCTACAGCAGAAAACTGAAAACACAACTGCTGCTATACTTCAGACCACATGTTGTTACGAGTGTAGATAGACTGGATGGGTTCTGGGACAGAGTAGGTCACCGATGACGCCATTGATGATATCGTCAATGAGTCATCTGATTTCTTCACTCTCCCCCATCCACACCTCAGACAGACTGATGGGAAATTTAAAAATAGCTGGGGTTTTTCCACATTCCTATCACATCACTGTGGAAGTGTGGCTGATGTCGTAAGTGTAAACTGACAGCAAATTAAAAAATCTAAGATGGCATATTGTTGGGCTGAAATTCAAGGTGGCTGACCTGAAATACTAGGAGAAGCTCTACGATGTCAGACTCCAAGACGGCGATCCCAGACAGCTGACCTGATACACTGGGACAGTCTCTGCGACATCAGATTCCCTGGGATTTCCCCCTGGAATGGGGGGTGTTTGTCTTACCCTACCGGCCCAAGCCTATGGTTCTGGAACAAGGTGCAAAAGCATCTCCTTCTCCCCCTGTGCCAGTTATAGAACAGCATGTGTTTGTTTTCTCCTCCTGCAGGTCCAGACCTATCAAAGAATATCAGTCTGCTGATTTATTTAACTTGTTTTCCTAAGCTACTGTTCACTCAGAGGAGTATGGTTACTTATAGAATTCCTGCTCACAGATACAACATCAAGAATTAAGTTTCAAGGCGAAATTTCTGAACCATTCAAAATCAAAACAGGAGTTCGACAAGGTGACGGACTGTCCCCAGTTCTCTTTAACTTGGTTTTAGATAAAGTAGTAAAAACATGGGAAAACACATTAAAAAACAGAGGCACAAAGGGTATAAGCATGGGCCAAGGAAAGAACAAATTTGAAGTAAAATGTTTGGCCTTTGCGGATGATATGGCATTGATAACTGAAAAACGAACAGACGCAACAGTTATGCTTGATATGTTACACGAGATTGCTGAAAAGACTGGGCTAAAAATATCCTACGAAAAAACCGAGTATATAGAACACAAACATAATACAGAAAAGTTTATGAAAACAAAGTATGGAAAAATTAAAAGAGTTGATAGATTCAAATACCTGGGGGAGTGGATCCAAGCCAATGGACTGGATAACACAACAAATAAAGAAAGAATAAAAAAGTTGGAATTTGCATATAAATTAACACAAAACTACTACAATAAGAAATCAATATCCATACAAGCAAAGATTAAACATTATAATTCAGTTATTAGGACAAGCAACATATGGATCAGAGTGCCTAACATTGAATAAGAAAGGCGAATTAAGAGAACTAGAAAAAAGAGAGAGAAAAATATTAAGAAAAATTCTAGGTCCTGAGAAAAACAAGGAAAACAGTTGGATTAAAAGGAGAAATGAAGACCTATACAAAAACACAGAAAAGATCACAGATACAATGAGGAAGAGACGGCTAAAATTTTATGGACATTTAAAAAGAATGGAAGAAACACGAATTACAAAGAACATTTTTAATTACGTTAGTAAGATGAAAAACACCGTAGGATGGATAGAAGCAGTAAAGAAAGACGCCAACAAAATAGGTGCTACAGAAGAAATAATACGTGACAGGAATAACTTTAGGCTACTTATAGAAAACGCAAACTATGAAGAAGATGCGCCAAAACCTCGACCCAAGAGAGTGTGGACAGATGAGCAGAGACGAGCAGTTGGCGAGAAAATGAAGAAGTACTGGGAAGAACGGAAGAAAAAGAAACACCATAAGTCTTAAGTTGTATGCGGTCCATAGCTGGCCAAATTCATAATTAAAAAAAAAAAAAAAAAAAAAAAAGAATTCCTGCATACTGCTTCTCCTAAGTCCAGTTCCTCAAAGTTGGAACTTTCCAGTTTATACCTTTAAAATCAAACTGGAAGGGAAAGAGCCGTGCAGACACGTTGCTATCTCTGCAGCCCCCACGCCACCTCCGCCACCGCATTTAGTTAAGGTACGTAACGTACCAGAGAGCCCTATCTGATGCTAGGGACGATTTACACAGAAGGTAGTTCAGCATGCTAATTACAGCATTGGCGTACACAGGAACTGCTCGAATACGCAGCAATTAGCCTGTCTGTACGCTATACATTGCCGGGTCATTCACCGAGCGAGGTGGCGCAGTGGTTAGACACTGGACTCGCATTCGGGAGGACGACGGTTCAATCCCGCGTCTGGCCATCCTGATTTAGGTTTTCCGTGATTTCCCTAAATCGCTCCAGGCAAATACTGGGATAGTTCCTTTGAAAGGGCACGGCCGACTTCCTTCCCCGTCCTACCCTAATCCAATGAGACACATGACCTCGCAGTTTGGTCTCTTCCCGCAAACAACTCAAACCCCAACCAGGGTCATTGACTTTCATGTCGGTTTCCAGATTTCAGGCATATCTGCAATGCTACCAGCAGCGATCGAAATTCCATCGATAAGGTCTTCCACTGTTTCCACAATGGCTTCATACAGTAGCTATTTCATATGCCCCCAGAGGAAAACATCCTGACACATGAGGTCAGGTAACCTGGGTAAACGCGATACAGGTCACCTTGGCCTATCCTTCGATTCTCGAAGATGGTTCCCAGATTATTCCTCACATCGATACCGGAATAGTCTGGCGCCCCTTCATACTGGAAGTAGATGCTTTCTGTTTTAACATTCAGAGATACATCCAACCAGCCTAGCCAACTATCTCTCCACAGAGGAGTTTTGAATGTCAACACACATTCCCACTCAGCGATACTGAAACAACAGATTAAGGCAGTACCACTGAAAAAATTTTCCCCAACTTTACAAGTACATGATGCACTATGAAAAACTTATACAAATGGGATAGTAAATCGGTAGATGTGATGTACATGTTGGGTCAGGAACTAACGGTTAGTACTGCTGAGTAACTACTTTACCAAACAGTACTCCATATGAGTGAAGTAGTTGTATCTTTACCTGTAGTTACTCATATTTCAGGTACTTGGGCTGTGCACAGCTCTGCTTAAAAAGAAAGACTCGATATAGTCACAGCACCAAGCCGCACACGACAGCTTTTATGCCCCACAGCTAATTCGCTGCATATCATAACCTGCAGCTGTGATCCTGTAGTCAAATAGGCTATCCATTGGCTAGAATTTAGAGTAAATAAATCACACAGAAATACGAAATAAAAGTTAAATGAATAATTTAATAACAAGGGTTCTATTCAAACGTCTGTAATTGATGTAACGACAGAGAATTGTGCTGAATTATCTTTATTCAGTAAAGGACATCTCAAATAAACAGGAAGTGGTCCTACAATATTCAGTTAACATTCAGACAGAAAACACGAGTACCCTTATCAAATGCAGTAAAGTCACGTTGAGAGCATTACGAGAATGGTAGCAAAATCCCCAGACTAAATAATCACAAAAAATATGCAAAAACTAATTCTGTTTCACAATTACAATACACTAAATATTCACCAGATCAAAACAGTTCGGAGTTCAACACAATAGTTCACAACTTAACACACATGATACAAAGACAAATAACTCGTTCTCTGTCTCTCCTCAGTTCCGTAGTACAAGTAGAAAAAGTTAGAGTCCTATTATGGAGGACATTCAGACCTATCAAAATATAAAGTTCCTTCAGAAGTTAAAGTGTGGTAGCGACCATTCATCTCCCAGAACCAAACACCTCTATGATTGAAAATCCCTCGTTACTACAGGCAGGGCTACCTCCTTCGAGCACTCGACACAAAGTGTCCAGAATCGCCGCTCTCTTGAGCTCTTCACTTGAAGAGTCCCAGTCTCCACTTGACTCTAATAGTGTTCCGCTGCTGTCCGCTTTTCCATTGGCTGAAGGCCGTCCCCACCAAAAATACGTCATTCTTACGTTCTACAAACATGATTTGACTCATCAAACTAAACTCACGCTAAACTAATATATTACAACAATATTTAAGGAAAAGAAATATTACAAAGATCGGTCACACTCAGACCGTTCACAACAACTACGAATAAAGGATTGCTCGTAAGTTCAAATGGTTCAAATGGCTCTGAGCACTATGGGACTTAACATCTGAGGTCATCAGTCCCCTAGAACATAGAACTACTTAAACCTAACTAACCTAAGGAGATCACACACGTCCATGCCCAAGGCAGGATTCGAACCTGCGACCGTAGCGGTCGCGCAGTTCCAGACTGAAGCGCCTAGAACCACTCGGCCACACTGTCCGGCCGATTGCTCGTAAGTAATTAAGCTAGTATGCGCTCACGTTAAACGACAATGAATTGTCTTTAAACATTATTTAAACGATTATTCATGTCTTCTTGACAGAAGCGTATTTTGGTTTACTTTTCAGTTATGGTGTCTGCTAATGCATACGATTTGCCACTTTCAAAGTATCTCAGTTTTTGCAATAGTACTTTCAATGCACATTTAAATAAAGTTACTGGCAAAATGGAAAACTGTCCATTAAAGCTGGCCGGGGTGGCCGAGCGGCTGTAGGCGCTTCAGTCCGGAACCGCGCGACTGCTACAGTCGCAGGTTCGAATCCTGCCTCGGGCATGGATGTGTGTGATGTCCTTAGGTTAGTTAGGTTTAAGTAGTTCTAAGCTCTAGGGGACTGATGACCTCAGAAGTTAAGTCCCATAGTCTCAGAGCCTTTTTTTGTTCATTAAATAAATAGACAAGAAAGACAAAACATAAGGTATTCATGTTGTGTTCATTTGCTGTGAAGTTGTGGCAGATTCGTTGTTCTGACAAACACTTGCGTAATGAAACAGATATCAAAGACGTCATAAATCAATGAATACAATAGATACTGACCCACAGATTACAGGGATTATAGCTCTAGTGCAATTCTATCCTCTGAGATACCTTATGTTGAAATCAGTTTCGAAGGTCATTCGTTCACTGTGAAGTATTAACTTCAGTAGTTTTAAAGGTACTGGAAAATTGTTGTGTCATTCGATACACTTCATTTATCTGAGAGCGCTGATGTATTCAGATATGCATTAATATGTAACTGTGATTTATTGTCGAAGACTAGATATCCATTATTTAGCCATCTTTAAGATTGCCTGACAGTTCAATTTTCTTGGAGCATTGTCCGTCCTCCAAAGCGATTGTCCGTCGCCAAAATTCCCTGTTCTAGGACTAACCCACATCTGGTACTGTGCTGACGCACCCGGTTCGCATGGAGCGCCTAGCCCTGAGCCCTTCAGCCTGCTGGCGTTCAGCTTCATGTCAAGTTACCTTCCCTCATAGCAGTTCTGGGCGGCTGATCAGCTCTTCTACATACTACGAGGGTCACTCCAAAAGAAAGGCACGCTATTTTTTTAAAAAATCCATCGTTTATTCTACATGTTTGAAAGTTTTACAGTGTGTAGATACATCCTTTAGGAACAATATTTTCATTTATCTACATAATTTCCATCCCTCTCAACTGCCTTACGCCATCTTGCAACCAGCGCATGTATACCCGCACAGTAAAATTCTGGACCAACCTGTTGGAGCCGCTGTTTGGCAGAGTGCACAAGGGAGTCATCATCTTCAAACCTTGTTCCTCGAAGAGAGTCTTTCAGTTTCCCAAAGAGATGATAGTCACATGAAGCCAAGTCAGGACTGTGAGGTGGGTGTTTCAGTGTTGTCCATCCGAGTTTTGTGATCGCTTCCATGGTTTTTGACTGACATGTGGTCATGCATTGTCATGCAACAGCAAAACATCCTGCTTTTGCCGATGTGGTCGAACACTACTCAGTCGAGCTTGAAGTTTCTTCAGTGCCATCACATACGCATCAGAATTTATGGTGGTTCCACTTGTCATGATGCCCACAAGCAAGAGTCCTTCGGAATCTAAAAACACCGTAGCCATAACTTTTCCAGCAGAACGTGTGGTTTTGAATTTTTTTTTTCTTGGGTGAATTTGCATGTTGCCACTCCATTGATTGCCTCTTCGTCCGTGGTGAAAAATGATGGAGCCATGTTTCATCACCTGTCACAATTCTTCCAAGAAATTCATCCCCACCACTGTCGTACTGTTCCAAAAGTTCGCTGCATACCGTTTTTCTTGTTTCTTTGTGAGCCACTGTCAACATCCTGGTAACCCATCTGGCATAAACATTTTTTAACGCCAACACTTTCAGTATTCTGCAAGCACTTCCTTCCCCTATCCCAACGTAGCGTGACAATTCGTTCACTGTGATGTGTCTGTCAGCAGCCACCAATTGGTTAACACTCTGCCTATTTTCTGGAGTGTGTGCCGCTGCGAGGACAATCCTCAATATTGCTGTGCCCGCTTTCATCACGTAACCTGCTTGTCCATCGACTAACTCTACTGCGATCGACAGCAGCATCTCCATACACCTTTTTCAACCTCTTGTGCATGTTTCCCACTGTCTCGTTTTCACAGCACAGGAATTCTATGAGAGCACGTTGCTTCTGACGAACGTCAAGTGTAGCAGCCATCCAGAAGACATGCTGTGACGGCGCCACTCATGGGAACAGGTTGAACTAAGTTTGAAAACAAGCGGGAAGGATGTATCTACACACTGGAAAACTTTCACACATGCAGAATGAAAACTGTATTTTTATAAAAATAGTGTGCATTTCTTTTGGAGTGACCCTCGTAGTAATGTTACACACCTCAACTTAATATAGCACATTAGGTCGCTAATTTTGAACATTTAGTCGCACCAAATTTGACATACTTCATGATAAATAAATATATAACAGTTATGACTAGAATACCCTGCATGTATGTCAGAACAACAGTGTAAGTATTTTTGTGATGGTGTTTGAAATAGCATTTACCTCCTGGGATTTGTCATAACATCTTTTCAACACACATTTATTATATCTAACACAAATTACAGAAACTATGGCATATTAATTAAATGCCCAAGTAAACACACTGTTTTTATGTAAGTTTCGAGTCAGCTCGATCGTTGAGAAGTTTTCATCGTTTTTGCGTTCATTTGATAGCACTTTTTTGCTTTGACCACATCATAGCATTTCACCATCACCAGCATAACACACGATCGGTGTTCTGGCGTCGACGTTTGGATGTTTCACAATCCAGCCGCTTCTGCAGAATTTCTTGACCCCTTGACCATGGACTGCGCTGAGACGTGCGTCAACCCGCAATTACCGTCAGTGCTGAAGGATGATAGCCGCCGAAATGCGACTGTGGTATAGTTACCAATAATCACACCACTTGCCGAATCCCCATAGATCAGGCATTAAACGCCTTCCCCAGTAGAATCGATACATTCACAAACGGGATAGCAAGCGAAAACTGACTTATTGCGTAGGCAAAACACTCGATACAGCTCGACAGTTCAAACACTCTGTCCGTGTTCCCACTGGAAACAAGTCTTTCATGTTATGAAATTCGTTGGGCAACTAACACTTTATCATTTCTCTACAAATTTACCGCCTCTAAATAGAAGCTTTAGAAGTAATGCTGTCCTGTGCGGGTATCGCCCATTTCACTTTACTTTCAGCTCCGCAGATAACTGCATTCTAATTTCACCACTATCCTATTTGCACAATAAAACGCTTACCCCTAAAATTATTCTCTTAAACGTATTACGAACCTGTCCCCAAAACTTCACATTTATGAATCCATTCAAAGCCCTTCCAAAATAGTATACATTACATAATCAGCCTAAGTAATATACCCCCAAAAACGTAGTTTTACTTTGCCTGTAACTACATGGTCTACTCCCACAAGCAATTTAAACATTAATGTGATCTCATGACGTCCACGCACTAAATTTTATCCGAACAATACTAACAAATAAACTACATTTATTACATGGCAAGCCTATTCAAAATACTGTAAGTTATACACATAAATAATCCTCTGAAATTTTTCCCCTAATGTTACATATAGACAGTTCATATTTCCTCTTTCGTTAATGATGAAACTTATTCACGGTCTTCCGATCTCCTCACAGAATGATTTTTGCGGCCGATATTAGCTCACTCCTTGCAGTAAGTTGTGCTTCCATACGTCTCATGTACAACTTAGATTCTCCAAAAACAGAAATATCCCCTCATAATTCTTAAAACTACACATCAAAATACGCTTGTTTACATATTATATTTATACAAACCACTTCTTCATTCACAAGGTGCTGCTCTACCACTGTTGCCTCTTATAGCATTTTTCTCGCCAGTGAGGTTACCTTTTCAGTCTCACCCTTTTTGCATTTTTTGAACTAAACAAACTCGAGGTCGCTTTCCTCGTTCATCGACGGACTCTTACTTTTACAGACAAAATTTGTGACTACCACTGAAACACCGCTATTAGATTCGAGAAACGCTTACTTACTTTCTTCATCAACATCCTTCATTTCACTCATAGGATGCACATCTTGCAGTTGACCCCTCTTTAAACAATTCTCCCTCAACATATAATTTTTAACGGCCCTTCCTTTTTCTTCCACATTTATAGCACACATTATAATTTCAGAACAACCCTCAATTTCATTCTGCATTACTAAATTTTCTGATATAGTTCCAACTCATCTGCAAAATTTAAATCGCGCTCAAAATCCTTTGCCTTATCATCCTCGTTAGCATCAAATATATTGTTCTTTATCTTTGAAATAACGATATCAATAACTGCAACTTTCAGATGGCTCTAACCACTGTGGGACCTAACATATGAGGTCATCAGTCCCCTAGACCTAGAACTACTTAAACCTAACTAACCTAAGGACATCACACACATCCATGTCCGAGGCAGGATTCGAACCTGCGACCGTAGCAGCCGCGTGATTTCGGACTGAAGTGCCTAGAAACGGTCGGCCACCGCGGCCGACCGGGCTGCAACTTTCTCACAATTTAAAACTACATCTTCCTTACACAAAACCTCACTTACTCACTTATTTCCGCCGAATCACAGTTATCACAGTTAACTCCATTAAAATCCGCCGAGAACTCATAAGATTCACCACTTGAAACAACCGTTACAACCGCCGATACATTATAGAAATCACCTCAAAGAACTTCCTTAATATCCACCAACACACCACACAAAATGCCACTACTGCATCGCACATCAGAATTCGCAGTACACTAGAATTCCGTCAGATTCGGAACTTCTTCTGCGTATGTAAAATTTTCACTCCTCTCATCTTTCTCCGACACGTTGCCTTCTGATCCACTACGTAACTTATTATGAGTACTTTCACATTCATCCTTCCACATAAAATCATAACTCATGCTTTCATCAAGAACTATTGCTTCACTTCCATCAACACAAATAAACACACAAACTCCTTCTTCCGTGATATCTATAGATATCTATATCAGTAGCCTCAACTTTCGCAACTTCAACCTCTAACACATCACCTTTACTTCCCTTTCGACTGCTACGGTCGCAGGTTCGAATCCTGCCTCGGGCATGGATGTGTGTGATGTCCTTAGGTTAGTTAGGTTTAAGTAGTTCTAAGTTCTAGGGGACTGATGAGCACAGATGTTAAGTCCCATAGTGCTCAGAGCCATTTGAACCATTTTACTTCCCTTTAACAACAAATCACCCAGTTCTTCCGATTCATGATGAAATTCATCACTAGCTCACAAGACTACTGCTGTTCCGTTCACAAACGACCGCCGATACACCACAAAATTCATCTCCATCTGAAGAGACTATTGCTTCGCCGCCTTCACCGATATCTTCACGTATTTCCGTCGATAAAACGTCTGCATTAATTTCACCTACGTGAATAGGGATGGACCAGTCTGCGATTTTCCGATATCAGTTATTTCTGTGAGTGCAACTTTTCGGTAAATGCGATTCTTAACCGCGATTTGTCGTAGTTAAGAACCGCAGTTATCGATATCACAACTCGTACCCATCCTCTATCTCTGCTATTTTTGCTATTCCTGCGATTAGCGCGATTTCTGCAACTTACGTGATTTCTGTGACTTCCGTGCTTTACGCGACTTCTGCGATTTATCACTGTAGATGTTACACAATGGCTAGTCACACGGCAGAAGTGAACTGTGCCAATGCAACCGAAAAATATATTCTCACCTGTATGAAATAGTATTATTAATATTTCCAACCATTCTTCCTCAGTTGTTATACAGCTCACCCACAGACGAAATTTCATCTCAACAAAACAATCAGTAGTAAGTACCTATGTTTTACCTATGTTCTTTCTTTGGCTTTTTTTTTATATTAATGGAACAAGTGTGAAAACATTGGTAGTGTGATGTTGAGAATCATAACGCAAATTACCGCACAGTACCATTAGAGTTCACGTTTAGAATACGGATTTTAATCAAGTTGTTACGTTCACAAGTATCTGAACCACATTGTCAGTCACTCGATATGGCGATAATTCAAAATATCTGTGACAGCAGAACTGGAAAAGTTGCCACAGCGTCTATACACCGTCTTCGTCAGATGTCAGGTTAGTTTCTAAGTTTGTAAATGAACGCAGGGGGAAAGTGTGAAACCTCGCCACATTCAACTGCTTTCATTGCCAGAAATATTAGCAGTTGTACAATATGAATTATATTGCTAGTAATTAGCAGCAGTATAAAAGTTTAATAATCCTCTTGACTTTCCAGACGCAGTTCCCATTTCGATTACTGGCTGCTCTATATTCCCATCCTCATCTAGAAGCCATAATCGTGAAGATTCAGAACGACTCTTGAAGAATTCGCAGCATAAAAGAGTCACATAAGTGTGAAAAATGAATATTGGTGCAGTGTCATTGAAGTTATTATGTGATTTGAAAGGCATGATAAATAAATGTGAACTACACTGTGAGTGAATTAAGATAATGGCAATTCTGATCTTCTTCAGTGCGGATGCTCTCACATTGCGCAAACTCTTACGGGAATCGGTAGATTGACTACCGCGAGTAGTGAGTATTGTGGGGACTACAAATATAGTGTGTAGCCAGTAAGTTGGAAGTGTGGGTCTCACAGGGAGCGTGCCAGAGGTAAGTCCCTGCAGTCGCACTACCCTCTGTGTCCTCCGTGGCTGAATCGGGTAGAGCGTCTGCCATGCAAGCAGGAGATCCCGGGTTCGAGTCCCGGTCGGGGCACACATTTTCAACTGTCCCCGTTGATATTTATCAACGCCAGTAAGCAGCTAATGGTTTGGATTTCATTGTAATTTCATTCTTCGAGAGCTGCAAGGTCACCAATGGTATCGGAGAGCGGACATGTCCGAAAGAACTGATAACATCTTCATATATTCACGTACTTTTTTAATGTGCTCAACAAAGGTGCTTGGGTGGCACTGTGAGTGTTGCTGAATTAGGGGTCTTAGAGGGATCCTTTTACCGTTTTACATGCAATGTATCCGCAGTTGCGAATACGGGCAGCCAGCAGCTTTATAATGGAATGACAACAATGAAACTTTGCGCCGGACCAGAACTTGAACCCAGATTTCCCACTCATCCCCATCAGTCACCTTACCATTTGGCTATCCGTGCACGACTCACGGCCGTACCCAAACTTCCACATATCGCCAATGATGTGTTTACAACCTGTATTCATACATCCATTATTTATGTTTCCGTACAGGGGAGCCATTTTACTTGACAGTCGCTTGCCAAATATCGGCGGATAAATACGATATTACATTGCTTGTGTTATTCGGTCGGACTTGCCTGGATCTGGCTACACCTGGCAAGCGACTTTTAAGTAAAATGTCTCCCCTGTACAGGAACATACATAATGGATGTGCGAGTACAGGTAGTCGACACATGGTTGACGACATTGGAAAGTTTGAATCTGGTCGTGAGTCACATGTCAATGTTGCTCCTGCGGGGTGGTCTAGGGCGCATTGCCACGGTTCACGCGGCTCCCCTCCCCCTCATCGGAAGTTCGAGTCCTCCCTCGGACATGAGTGTGTGTGTTGTCCTTAGCGTAAGTTAGATTAAGTAGTGTGTAAGCCTAGGGACCGATGACCTCAGCAGTTTGGTCCCATAGGAACTTACCAGAAATTTCCAAATTTCCCTCCGTGATCACGCCACAGCAGTGTGCGAAACAGGCAGGCTGAAAAGTCATAAACACTCTTTGCTGCTTAGGATCACGTTCAGATTTCGTCGAATGGCTTTGAATGGTCCCTGGTGGTTCTACCCAGTGTACTAGACCTAAAACTGCCGTCGCATTACACTCCTAAAGGGTCTGATCACGTTTAAGGGAACACTGTGCGTGAAATTCGTTGAAATTTGACATGTTCTGTTTTTTACTCCATAATGTAACTTTCCTGAACATTTTGATATATAATACATTAAAACCAGACAATTGTGAGAGCTTCAAATAATAAATTGAATGTTGACGTGTGACTGTCAAATTTCGCGGCTACGCATATACTGCCACAGTTGAGCAGTCATATCTTGGTAACTACACTACTTGATTGTGTAGGACATGTCAAGAAAAGGATGGGAACACGTCTGCGTAACCTAAAAACGAAGCTGGGTAACAGAAAACTGTCTGATGGCAAGACAATAAACTGTGCTGGAAGACTAACGGACAAAGTAATTGGTGAATTACTGGAGTATTATGGGGAAGGCATGAGAGATAACTGTGACAATTTAGAGAAGATGAAAAGAGCTGTATGGAGCACTTTATTTCATCGAATATCAACCGATGAAAAACTATGTCATGCTTTGTGCCCACCTCCACTAAAGACTTGGTGTAAATATAGGCAAGTTGAATTTTCTGGCATCCTGCAACAATTTACACATAAACATTCTCTTCCTTAGGTAGTAATGGAGGCAATCAAACCCATTTACAGAGATCTGGCAAATCCTGAGCTACTAAAGATTTGTTTACATGGGAAGACCCAGAATGTGAATGGGTCCTTCAATAATGTTGGGTGGTGCCGTATGCCTAAAATGTATTTGTTGGCCTTATCAATCTAAAGTTAGCAGTGTCTGATGCTGTAATAACTTTTAATGGTGGGAACTATGAAAGACTTACGGTTCTGGAGAAGTTAGGGGTAAGATTTGGACAGAACACAGCTAAAGAACTGCGGGAACTGGATGAGCTTCGTGTACGTGAAGCAGAGTTAGTTGCTCAGCAAATGACAAAAGAAGCAAGAAAGAAAAGGAGGAGGCAAGCATTGGGCTGTTGTGACACTGAATAAGACACAGACCATGGACCACGGCAATTCTAGTGCATAAAAGATGCAGAAATGTAAGTCCGTATAAGAATTTGTAATAAAAAAAGTTTAAACCGCAATATCTCTGAACTATATTTTTTGCAATAAATGGCCCGTTTTCTAAAAAAGTACTGATGGTACAGACCTGAAATTTTCACAACATGCCAAGTGTGAGATTCAACACATATGGAACTGACTAATTAAAATGTCGTGAGTTGTTTTGTTTTATGTTCATTTATTTACAAAATTGTGTCAAAAGGGTGAGTATTTGAAGAAAAAAAAAAGATAACATGCCCCACAATACAATTTTAGTAATAATTCTAGTTCACTGTACATACACTACTGGCCATTAAAATTGCTGCACCACGAATATGACGTGCTACATACGCGAAATTTAACCAACAGGAAGAAGATGCTGTGATATGCAAATGATTAACTTTTCAGTGCATTCACACACACACACACGGTGGCGACACCTTCAACGTGCTGACATGAGAAAAGTTTCCAACCGATTTCTTATACGTAAACAGCAGTTGACCGGCTTAGCCTGGTGAAACGTTGTTGTGATGCCTCGTGTAAGGAGGAGAAACGCGTATCATCACGTTTCCGACTTTGATAAAGGTCGGATCGTAGCCTACCGCAATTGCGATTTATCGTATCGCGACATTGCTGCTCGCGTTGGTCGAGATCCAATGACTGTTAGCAGAATATGGAATCGGTGGGTTCAGGAGGGTGATACGGAACGCCGTGCTCGATCCCAACGGCCTCGTATCACTAGCTGTCGAGATGACAGGCATCTTATTCGTATGGCTGTAGCGGATCGTGCAGCCACGTCTCCATCCTTGAATCAACAGATGGGGACGTTTGCAAGACAACAACCATCTGCACGAACAGTTCGACGACGTTTGCAACAGCATGGACTATGAGCTCGGAGACCATGGCTGCGGTTACCCTTGACGCTGCATCACAGACAGGAGCGCCTGCGATGGTGTACTCAACGACGAACCTCGGTGCACAAATGGCAAAACGTCATTTTTTCGGATGAATCCAGGTTCTGTTTACAGCATCATGATGGTCGCATCCGTGTTTGGCGACATCGCGGTGAACGCACATTGGAAGCGTGTATTCGTCATCATCATACTGGCGTATCACCCGGCGCGATGGTGTGGGTTGCCATTGGTTACACGTCTCGGTCACCTCTTGTTCGCATTGACGGCACTTCGAACTGTGGACGTTACATTTCAGATGTGTTACGACCCGTGGCTCTACCCTTCATTCGATCCCTGCGAAACCCTACATTTCTGCAGGATAATGCACGACCGCATGTTGCAGGTCCTGTTCGGGCCTTTCTGGATACAATGTTCGACTGCTGCCCTGGCCAGCACATTCTCCTGATCTCTCACCAGTTGAATACGTCTAGTGAACGGTGGCCGAGCAACTGGCTCGTCACAATACGCCAGTCACTAGTCTTGATGAACTGTGGTATCGTGTTGAAGCTGCATGGGTAGCTGTGCGTGTACACGCCATCCAAGGTTTGTTTGACTCAATGCCCAGGCGTATCAAGGCCGTTATTACGGCCAGAGGTGGTTGTTCTGGGTAGTGATTTCTCAGGATCTATGCACCCAAATTGCGTGAAAATGTAATCACATGTCAGTTCTAGTATAATATATTTGTCCAATGAATACCCGTTTATCATCTGCATTTCTTCTTGGTGTAGCAATTTTAATGGCCAGTAGTGTAGAAAGGTGCATTCAATAATTATGGAAAATTGTCAGTTGGTGTCTTAAAAAGTTCCCATGATAATGGGTCACAAAATTCGATGATTTGACATTGGCGGCATAGGACATACAATGTCAACTTAATGGAGTTGTAGCTCCACGATGTCGTTAGAGTAAGGATGAATCGTTAGCAGTGCCAACCGTTTCCGACAGCGTCGTCCTATAACTCATTGCACTGCTAACTGTCATTTTCGACTGCTAAATGTGTGGTAATCAACGCCCCAAGGGGACGTGTGGTTTCATTGACGGCCTTCATGTCAATTGCTGATGGCCCTTCGTGCCGACTCTGAGCGGCAGTGTTTTCCTCGGCATCCCACAAGAAAACCGCGTGATTTCGAGACTGAGTGTCGCGGTACCGACCAGCATCGCAGAGGAGTCAAAAGAAGGTCTGAAATGTTGATACGTCCACGATGGCATTGGGCAGAATTGTAGCGAAATTTGGTGCCAATGTGACATCACTAATCAACATTACAGCTCACATGAACCTCTGAGATGTAGCCTTTTTTCGCATGTGTCGACACCTTGCTGTATGAAGCGTCGACCAGCCCGAGGCTGACGTCATAGGAAGTCAGGTTTTTGCTTCTTCACTGACGAAGATTGTAGGCACTTTTGAGCGAAATCTCAAACTTTCGCATCGCAGCGGAGGACAGTCACGAGGTTTCGAAAAAATGGTACATTTTTTACACAGTGTATGTGCCCCGGTACCCAGAAGAATGTGTTATTTTCTTGCCTGTACAGTGTAAGGAATCCTGGAACATGCGTACGTCCACAGAATAACTCAGTCTTTACGAAACGTATTGGGCATTCATGTTTAGTTTTACGAGGCGAGTGCTGGGACGGTTCCTCGGAAATGTCCGCGGCCGATTTCCTTCTCCACAGAGGGCCATCTGAACTTGTCTCTAATCATGAGATGAGGCGTTAGAGCCATATCTTCCTTCCTGCTGTTGGTCTATTATAATTGCTTGGATGTTTGTTACCCAACCGATTCACTATCTGATATAGTTAGTTAGGTAGTTACGTCTTCCATTGATCAATCTCACGGTAATCATTATGATGTGAAACGTGTCAAGTGCATAAGAAATGCACACATGAATCAAGGTTCTTTTTTTTAAGCTTGGAGTTTTTATTACTACAGCATTCCCTTAAAAGTCACAAAATGCATATAGTATACCTATAGATTTATTTATTACTATTCAAAAAGGAGTTGTCAAGGAGATACGATTTCAATTTATTTTTGAAACTATTACTGCTGTCTGACATTTTATTTCATCAGGTAATTTATCGAAAAGTTTTACAGCAGCATATCCTATCCCTTTCTGTACCAAAGACAGGTTAAGTAGAGGATAGTGCGAGTCTTTCTTCTGGTATTATAATCATGAATGTCACTGTTGTTTATTAACTCGTCCATATTGTCGAGAAAAAATTTCATTACTGAGTAAATGTAATGTGAGGCTGTTGTAAGTTCTTAACCTTTCAAACAGATATGTACAAGATCTGCGACTATGAACCCCACATATTATTCTAATCACTTTGTTTTGAGCAGTGAATACTTTCTGCCCAAGTCTTGAGTTACCCCAAAATATTATTCCGTATGACATCAGAGTGAAAGTATGCAAAGTATGTTAGCTCAGTAATTTCTATATCCTCGAAATTGGCAAATATTCTGATTGCAAAAGTTGCTGAACCTAATCGCTTTAGGAGATCCAAAATATGAATTTTCCAATTAAGATTCTCGTCTATACGTACACCCAAAAATTTAGTATGTTCCGCCCTGGCTACTGACTTCTGTTGATGTGTTACATTTATTGAAGACTCTGTAATCCCTGCAGCAGAAAATTAGATGTACTGTGTTTTTTTTATCTTTTTTCAAAGTTCAGAGCAAGCCCATTCACAGAAAACCAATTAATAACTTTTCAAAGATACTATTTGTATAATTTTCTATGCGAGTTTCTTTTACTGGATTAATAATGATGCTTTTTATCATCAGCAAACAGTGCCAGTTTACCTTGTTGTTTCAGATAAGAAAGGAGATCATTAACATACATCAAGAACAGAAGGGGACCCATGATCGAACCCTGTGGAACACCTAATGTAATTTTACCCCAGTTAGATGAGGTGGGAAACCTCCTTAAATCACGTAAACTGGATAAAGGAACTTTTTGCTTCCTGCTCAGTAGATATGACTTAAACCATTCATATACTGTTCCATTTGTATCCTAGAATTGTAATTTCTGTAACATAATGTCATGTTTCACACAATCAGACGCTTTGGATAAGTCACAGAAAATTCCTATTGATGACATTTTACTATTTAAAGACTCTATTATGTGGGCAGTGAAATTGTATATTGCTGTTTCAGTTGAACAGCATTTTTGAAATCTGAACTGTGATTTACTAAGTATCTCATTTCTATTGAGATAGATAATCACTCTTGAGTACATTCCTTCTCGAAAGTTTCCGTAAATGCTGTAAGCAAGGATGCTGGCCGATAATTATTGACGTCTGTGGTGTCCCTATTTTTGTAGAGAGGCTTCACAGTGGCATCTTTTAACCTGTCTTCGAAAATACATTAGTTGGTGATTCATTACGTATGTGACTCAGATTTACACGCGCTCTGCAAGACGCACTGTAGTAGATGCTGTAGTGGAAACCATCGCGACTGACAAATTTTCAAGAGCATTTATTCAAATGACAGAATCAGTTGGTTTTTTTTTTGACACTGTTTCTGGTTTTGGCAGTTAGTCCGTCGTATTTATAACATAAGATGTGGCAGCAGCATTTCCGTACCTGAGTTATTAAAAAAAACGTAGGTGAAAACAGTCGATAAACTACACAAGTTTTCTGTTCGGCCATCGAGAAGCAACCGTCTTTATGATGTGACTAATGCTACTTGACTAGAAAGTTAACACAAATTGTATTGATCTGTATCTGTCGTGACAACTTTTGCATTTTACATACATTTCAATTAATTTGCAAAGAGTTGAAATCTGACGAACGTTTTTCATATTTAGTAAGTAGGTGACACATTCTACTTTCTGATCAACAGCCCAGATGATAGATGTGAATAACGAAACACAGCTCGGAATTGCGTCAGCAGCGTTGCAAGCCTAGAAAATGATCGATACTGCAGAACGTAAGATAAGAAGCGCCCTGAACCTAGCTTCAACTTAAAATCTTGACTTGTTTTGTTCGTTGTTGTAATCTTAAGCTTCCTTGTATTTGCCGCATTTTTCTACAATATACCACATAACTTACCCACTCCATAATTTACTGGCACTTGTGCATAAAATGCGCCAAGTAAGTACGTTAAAATATTAAATATTATTACCTGTTGTAAAGTTAAAGACGGATAAAGAAAAGCAGGGAAAAAATAATGGAAAAGACTATAACATAAATCAGTAATTTGCTGAACGACGTAGCTACAAATCTGATTTTTTTCGGAACACTGACAATGATATTGGAGTACTGTGAAGCCATTTCGCAATAATGCAGCATCATAATTGGTTACAGCAGCCACTCGATAAAACGATTAAGTGTAATACAAAACATGAATAATGACGACTGTCCCTCCCTATTCCATTGACTGGTGGCATCTGAGCCGTAACACAACCAGGCGAAATGCCCGTACAGTTTGCTCTTCAAAGCATTAAGCCTAGGCTGACCAGATTTCAGAGCGAACAAAACTGGGACAGTTGTGTTTACAGTTAACTTCACACTACATTTATGCTCACCTTTCTTGTCAGTTATGGTGATAATTTGAAAATGATAATGTTCCTGCTTAATGTCAAGCGCCGGCATGAAGATCCAGAACGTAACCGCACAGTAGGCTGTGAGAAGACGCCAGCCAATAGTACGCTGACTAGGACCGCAACACGACAGGAGCGGCCCCTATCCGAGTAGGATATAAGCGCCGCTCCTGATAGCCCCGGCCGGACACTAGTAGACCCGGACTAGAAGAGAGCACTACAATAGCCGTGACTTATGAACTTGTGTGACCTGTTACTAATTGTTTACATGAATATTGTATAAATTGAATGACATTGATTATTTGCATGTCGCCAGTTGCTTGCGACGAGTCCTTGTACATCAAAGTTAAGTATTGTCAGTTCAGTTACTGTAATAAACTCCATTAATATGATTTGATTGAATGTTGTCTAGCTATCCGAGAAAACAGCTTCCTAGGACACCAGAGATAACACGCCTATGAAGCAGCTGAGAACCTCAAGGTAAAATTGTATTTTCATTTTATGAATTTGAAAGGAAAATGTAGGTATATTACAAATAAATAACGTTGTTGTTGTTGTGGTCTTCAGTCCTGAGACTGGTTTGGTACAGCTCTCCATGCTACTCTGTCCTGTGCAAGCTTCTTCATCTCCCAGTACCTACTGCAGCCTACATCCTCCTGAATGTGCTTAGTGTATTCATTTCTTGGTCTCTCTCTACGATTTTTACCCTCCACGCTGCCCTCCAATACTAAATTGGTGACCCCTCGATGTCTCAGAACATGCCCTACCAACCCATCCCTTCTTCTAGTCAAGTTGTGCCACAGACTCCTCTTCTCCCCAATTCTATTCAGTACCTCCTCATTAGTTATGTGATCTACCCATCTAATCTTCAGCATTCTTCTGTAGCACCACATTTCAAAAGCTTCTATTCTCTTCTTGTCCAAACTATTTACCGTCCATGTTTCACTTCCATACATGGCTACACTCCATACAAATACTTTCAGAAACAACTTCCTGACACTTGAATCTTACTCGATGTTAACAAATTTCTTTTCTTCAGAAACGCTTTCCTTGCCATTGCCAGTCTACATTTTATATCCTCTCTACTTCGACCATCATCAGTTACTTTGCCCCCCAAATAGCAAAACTACTTTACTACTTTAAGCGTCTCATTTCCTAATCTAATTCCCACAGTTTCCCCGACTTAATTCGACTACATTCCATTATCCTCGTTTTGTTTTTGTTGATGTTCATCTTGTATCCTTCTTTCAAGACACTGTCCATTCCTTTCAACTGCTTTTCGAAATTCTTTGCTGTCTCTGACAGAATTACAATGTCATCGGCGAACCTCGAAGTTTTTATTTCTTCTCCATGGATTTTAATACCTACTCCGAATTTTTCTTTTGTTTCCTTTACTGCTTGCTCAACATACAGATCGAATAACATCGGGGAGAGGCTACACCCCTGTCTCACTCCCTTCCCAACCACTGCTTCTCTTTCATGACCCTCGGCTCTTATAACTGCCATCTGGTTTCTGTACAAATTGTAAATAGTCTTCCACTCCCTGTATTTTACCCCTGCTACCTTCAGAATTTGAAAGAGAGTAACGTTCTTTTCTTTAAAAATAAAAAAAGATTGATAAATTCGTTACAGTTGCCTGGATGTATTTTTTGCAATGCTTACTTACTATTTTAAATAGGCATACTTTGTTAATCCTGAAAACTATGTGATATTATCAATCAGTAATCAGATACAAAGTATACATTTCATCTTAAGATTTACCTTTGCTATATTTATCAGAAGAATGAATTGACTATAGCAGTTTATTGTTAGAAAGTAGGTAATCATAAAATTCGGTGCAAGATAGATTGAAATGAGTTTTCACAATAACAATAGCTGCCATTGTATCAGAACTAGCACTACCATTTTCATCATGCCAGCACATGCTAATCAAACTAAAAATCTTTTTTACTGCAGTATTTGTATCTACAAGATGAAACGCAAAATTAACCATTTTCTCTACATTTTCCAAAGAAACATTACAATCTGCACAATTTTTAAATGCTGTAGTCCATCTTTCTCCTAGAGGCACTTTTTTCCTTACTCAATCACTGATGTGCTGATCCATTATGCTCTTAACATGTTCAAATTCATCGAATAATGAATTGTCATTGTAATTTATTAGCTATTACTGTGAGAACACGAAGGTACGAACGCATTATCAACAAATGCTTCACTTTTAGTTCTAACACAACAATATTCAGGCCTGCAAAAAAGCTTATGAATCAAAGGAGTACAGTCGTTTGACGGTAAGCTATGTCTGTGACAGACGGCATGACACACAAACGTGTCCTCTTCAGCAGCCTGTCTTAATTCTGGCTTTCCTGGAGTGTTTCTGTTAAAAAAAGGAATTCATCTCTCTGCTACTTGTAGATGGCGATGACGCTTCTTTGTGCCTCTTGTTTTGGAGATGATCATGCATGTCACTTCTATTGCAGCGACCCATTGAAGGACCGAACTGCATAACGTACATTCAGCTCTATCGTTTGTCACTTTCTTTAATGGCCAGGAATTATTTTTGTAACGTTTCATTAAATGAAAACTTCCACATGGGTATTTTCACCTGACGCCGCCCTTTCTAAGTTGAATACTCACATTCAGTGAATGACAATAGTGGGTAGTAACTTTGACAGCACAGTTGATCATCCGCCGACTTTCACTTCTAAATCAGAACTGTTGTCAGCTTTTCGAAAAATCGATAGACTTGAAGTTTTGTCACTGCCAACAATGCGCAGCCCTTTTGTTTGACTGCAGACTATTAAGGTAAGCCTGCATACATGCCAAAAATTATTCAATAAGCACTGCTAACAAACTCCTCATCGCTCACGTTCAAAAAATTAACTTCCAGTCCCCTTCAGAGAAATAGTTTAAGTGATGCTCCTTTATACCCCCCTTGGTTTTGGTTTTACTTGTCTCGAGGGCCGTAAAGTGGCATGTCGGCAAGTTAGGAGGGGGGGTGGGTAATACCTGCTTTTTTTCTTTAGGCATAAGACGAATTAAAGAAGTGCTGCATATACTGTGAAAAACAGATATTTCTATAACGTTTAACTTCTAGGAAATTTGTTTTTCACACATATTTAATTAAATGAGAAATTTTATTGCACGCAATATGTTTCTCGATTAAAAACCGAATGATTTTGTCGAGACACCGAGACATTAATGTTAAAGACGAAAGTGTCTTGGCAAAATCGGGACGTCTGGTCAGCCTAATTAAGCCAGGTTCATTCCATATATCGAATGGAAATTAAGACTCCAGTGAAAAAAAGTGTACACTGCACACGGCACTTTTGTACGGGATCAGTCTGTGCTGGTGATGTAATGGCACTGAAACTTCGCAGAGTGCTTTGCGCCATAGCGAAGTCGCGTGACCTAGGAGGCAGTCTGTTTTGGCGACAAAAATCCTGTTCGGCGCGTCGTCTGAATGCTCTCTCCAGAGATATCTCAGCTCTGTGCCCGAGTCCTTGACAATCGACACTAGCAAAGCTGACTGTGGGATACCAGCAATAAACATTTGCTTCTTCTGATGATGGTTCATCTGCATGATAAATGTACAGTTCACACCTACCTACTTGGAAGAAGATAAAGGATCATTTTCAACCACATTGAAGATTGTTGAGGGATCTATTGATAAGTTATCCGAGGTCTCCGGTCACTCGTTACAGAATAAAATGCCGTTATGATTTATTCGGTTTCTTACCCTAATTACATTTGTCTCCGTGAAAATGCTTTCACCCCGTAATAAGCAGTCAGGGGCCTAAGTATAGTCATGGCATCCCCCTTCCCTTTCCAACACGGCTAACATCGTCTGTCACAGCCAGTCACCCCCCCCCCCCCCTCCCCACCCATACACACACGTTTCTCCATTACCCTGGGAAGTGTCCTCCAACTTGAGCCAAAAAGAGCGAAATAAGTAAGAAAAATTTTGAAAGAAAAATCTATTTTATTTTAAATACTTCGGTAAAGAGAAATATAATCCTAAAAATTTTCTCCCTGTTTACCCACACATGAAACAACTATTCGTTGTTGCATCACTGCACATAACAAATACTGCATGCTACCTAAAGTAGCTTTTAATTAAATACAAAGCCAACTTGTTACTTTCAGAAAAGAAACATAAAAACTAATTAATAAAAAAACGGAATGATGTCACCAAAACTCAAATAATATCTAAAGCTGTACTACAAGGCGAAACAGAAATGGAGAATTTCAGACATATTCACAAGCTTGAATATCGAAACAAAAACTTAGACTGTTAACGAAATTTAATGTTTCATTTAAGTGACAACCAACAGCCCCTAAAGGAATTGAAAAAAAAATGCATTCTTAACCATCGGCTGTTTATTTTACGAACCTATAAAACTACTGGCTTCGGTCATGGTCCATCTTCACAGAACATAAATTACAAATAAATCAGTTAAAAGCATATTTCATGTCCCTTTTACGCGGTACAGCCTCAGTCTGCCATAGTGAGAATCCACAGCCAATAGTCAAATACAGCACTTGCAGCAGGAAGGAACACTCTTCACAGTGACTAATGTGTGTGGACATAAATCATTGTGAAGCATGTTTGATACTGCTATGCTGTATTTCACTATTGATTGTTGTTTTTCATTATGACAGCTTTGAGGATTTGTGAGCCTAAAAGGAACATGAAATATTCTTTTACCTGATCTGTTTTCACCTTACGTCCTGTGAAGGTGGTCCATGACCGCAACCAGTAGACACACAGGTTTTAAAATAAGCAGCCGATGGTTAAAATGCATTTTTTCAAATGCTAACGAAATATAATTGCTTAGTGACCTAAATTCTTGTCTTAGTTGATTGAGATTTTCTTCGTTCTCGTTTGTGCCAAATATTAGACTACATTAGAAAAATCAGTATTTCCTACTCTTTCATTTTCTACACAACTTATACAGTATCTCTTCATCTCTACTCTGCGAACCACTGTGAACTGCATGACACAGGATGCTTTTTACTGAACCGTAAGTTTTAAGTCCTCCCCAACACCCCAACTGTGAACCGCGGATTTTGCCGCGTGGGCTTACTTGAAGGCCTCAATGAAATAGATAGCTGCATCGTAGGTGTAACCGCAACAGAGGGGCATAGACCAGAGAAACATGTGGTTCCTGAAGAGGGGCAGCAACCTTTTCAGTAGTTGGAGGGACAACAGCCTGCATGATTCACTGATCTGGACTTGTAACATCATCCAAAACAAACTTGCTGTACTGGTACTGCAAACGGCAAAAAACAGGGAACTACAGCAGTTATTCTTCCCAAGGGCATGAAGCTCTACTGTATGGTTAAATGATGATGGCGTCCTCTTGCGTAAAATATTCCGGAGGTAGTATGGCCCCACATGCAGACCCTCGGGCAGGGACTACTCACGAGGATGTATTCATCAGGATAAACAACACTGGCATTCAATGAATCAGAATGCAGAATGGTAGGTCCCTTAATTGGGAAGGTAGATTATAAATTTTAAAAAGGGTAACAGATGGGTTGATGTTAGATATAGAGGGAATTAGCGAAGCTAAGGGAGACGAAAATTTAAGTGACAGGGGGCTGGATTTCGGTAGTAGATAGTAGCGAAACAAAGAGAAGGAAAAATAGTAGGTGAATATGGGTTGGAGGAAAGAAACGGAAGAGGAAGCCTCCTGGTAGCATTTTGCACTGAGCATAATTTAATCATAGTTAAGAAAGCAGAGGCATACAGCAATTAGGAAGAAAGGAACCCAAGGAAAAATTTGGGGAAGCAATTAAAGTTAATGGAGTAGAAATGAAAACTGAGTTTTGTCAATGATATTGTAATTCAGTCAGAGACTGCGAAGGACTTGGAACAGGAGTTGAATGGAGTGGAATGGACAGATTAGATTAGATTAGTACGTGTTCCATAGATCATGAATACGACACTTCGTAATGATGTGGAACGTGTCAGCTTAATAAAAGGTGTCTATACAAGATATTACATTACACAAAATATTACATGACACTTAATTTTTTTGGTGGGGGGTGGGGAAATTACCCACTTACTACATCCAAAAGTTCATCTAATGAGTAGAAGGAGTTGCTATTCATAAATTCTTTTAATTTCCTTTTAAATGCTATATGGCTATCTGTCAGACTTTTGATGCTATTAGGTAAGAGACCAAATACTTTTGTGGCAGCATAATTGACCCCATTCTGAGCCAAAGTTAGATGTAATCTTGAGTAGTGAAGATCATCCTTTCTCCTAGTGTTGTAGCCATGTACACTGCTATTACTTTTGAATTCGTTCGAATCGTTAATAACAAATTTCATAAGTGAATATATATACACTCCTGGAAATGGAAAAAAGAACACATTGACACCGGTGTGTCAGACCCACCATACTTGCTCCGGACACTGCGAGAGGGCTGTACAAGCAGTGATCACACGCACGGCACAGCGGACACACCAGGAACCACGGTGTTGGCCGTCGAATGGCGCAAGCTGCGCAGCATTTGTGCACCGCCACCGTCAGTATCAGCCAGTTTGCCGTGGCATACGGAGCTCCATCGCAGTCTTTAACACTGGTAGCATGCCGCGACAGCGTGGACGTGAACCGTATGTGCAGTTGACGGACTTTGAGCGAGGGCGTATAGTGGGCATGCGGGAGGCCGGGTGGACGTACCGCCAAATTGCTCAACACGTGGGGCGTGAGGTCTCCACAGTACATCGATGTTGTCGCCAGTGGTCGGCGGAAGGTGCACGTGCCCGTCGACCTGGGACCGGACCGCAGCGACGCACGGATGCACGCCAAGACCGTAGGATCCTACGCAGTGCCGTAGGGGACCGCACCGCCACTTCCCAGCAAATTAGGGACACTGTTGCTCCTGGGGTATCGGCGAGGACCATTCGCAACCGTCTCCATGAAGCTGGGCTACGCTCCCGCACACCGTTAGGCCGTCTTCCGCTCACGCCCCAACATCGTGCAGCCCGCCTCCAGTGGTGTCGCGACAGGCGTGAATGGAGGGACGAATGGAGACGTGTCGTCTTCAGCGATGAGAGTCGCTTCTGCCTTGGTGCCAATGATGGTCGTATGCGTGTTTGGCGCCGTGCAGGTGAGCGCCACAATCAGGACTGCATACGACCGAGGCACACAGGGCCAACACCCGGCATCATGGTTTGGGGAGCGATCTCCTACACTGGCCGTACACCACTGGTGATCGTCGAGGGGACACTGAATGGTGCGCGGTACATCCAAACCGTCATCGAACCCATCGTTCTACCATTCCTAGACCGGCAAGGGAACTTGCTGTTCCAACAGGACAATGCACGTCCAGCACGAACGCTGGTCCAACTGAGGCGCCAGGTGGAAATGGCATGGCAAGCCGTTCCACAGGACTACATCCAGCATCTCTACGATCGTCTCCATGGGAGAATAGCAGCCTGCATTGCTGCGAAAGGTGGATATACACTGTACTAGTGCCGACATTGTGCATGCTCTGTTGCCTGTGTCTATGTGCCTGTGGTTCTGTCAGTGTGATCATGTGATGTATCTGACCCCAGGAATGTGTCAATAAAGTTTCCCCTTCCTGGGACAATGAATTCACGGTGCTCTTATTTCAATTTCCAGGAGTGTATATTGTGAGGCTACAGTGAAGATCCCTAGCTCTTTAAAATAAGTGTCTGCAGGATGATCTTGGATGAGCTCCAGCAATTATTCTTATTACACGCTTTTGTGCAATGAACACTCTTTTGCTCAATGATGAGTTACCCCAGAATATGATGCCATACGAAAGCAGAGAATGAAAATGGGCGTGGTAAGCTAATTTACTGAGATGTATATCGCCAAAATTTGCAATGACCCTAATAGCGTAAGTAGCTGAACTCTTGAAAGGTGGATATAAGTTGAACCTCAACACAAGCAAAATAAGGATAATGGAATATGGTCGCATTAAATCACATGATGCTGGGGAAAGCTGATTAGAAAACGAGACACTAAAGGTAGTAGATGAGTTTTGTTTTATAGGGTAGCAAAATAACTGATGATGGTCGAAGTAGAGAGGATATAGAATGGAAATAGGAAATGGGAAGAAAAGCATTTCTGAAGAAAATCGATTTGTTAACATTGAAAATAGACTTAAATATTAGGAAGTCTTTCTGAAGGTATTTGTCTGGAGTGTAGTCTTGCTTGGAAGTGGAACATTCAGACAAGCAGCAGACAATACAAGCTTCCGAAGTGTGGCGCTGCAGAAGAATGCCGAATATTAAATGGGTAAATCATGTAACTAAAGAGGAGGCACAGAATAGAATTGGGGAGAAAAGAAGTTTGTTGCACAATTTCGCTAAAAGAAGGGGTAGATTAAAAGGACACGTTCTTAGACATCAAAGGTTCGCTAATTTGGTATTGGAGGGAAATGTGGGGAGTCAAAATTGTAGAGATGCCAAGAGATGAATATAGGGTGCATCAAAAAAAAAAATCATGCGATTTGGCATGTCTATGTTTCTGAAACTAATGAACATATACAATGAATCTTGTTTTTTGATAAACAGAGAACTCAGAAAGTTTTTTTCATACAGTTTCGTAGGTGTTCATTACGCCCCCTTGAGATGCACGGCGTATGCCAGTGCAGTATTCAAATCGGTCCCACACTTTAGCGAGCATGTCTTGAGTTACAGCTTCCACAGCTGCTGTAATGCGCTGTCTCAGCTCATTCATTGTTGGTAATGGAGGCACATAAACGGAGTCTTTTATTCACCCCCACAAGAAACAATCATGTACAATCAGGTCCGGTGACCTTGGAGGCTAGTAATGTAAGGCTCAATCATTTGGTCCAATGCGACCGATCCATCGTTCAGTAGTCTTTTGATTTAAAAATTCCCGCACTTCCAGATGCTAGTGTGGCGGTGCCCCATCCTGTCGGTAAATGAAGTCGTTCGAATTAGTCTCGAATTGTGGGAAAAGAAAATTCTCAAGCATATCGAGATATGTGCTTCCTGTAACTGTTTTCTTGACACAAAAAAACTGCACAAAACACATTAAATTTTGGAGACTCCCTGTCATGTTGTACAGCTTCATGTGGTTGTTCTGTACGCCACATTCTCACATATGATGGTTCGCCTTTCTATTTAAATGGAATGTTGCCTCATCACTAAACACTAAGCGTGGAAGAAAACTGTCATTCTCCATCTTCCCAAGAACGAAATTACAGAACTCCACATGTTGTTGTTTGTCAGCTTTATGAAGAGCTTGCAATAGCGGAATTTTGTATGGATTCGTGTATAAACGTCGACGCAACACACGAGAGACGGACATGGGGGGGGGGGGGGGGGGGGCATGTTGAACTGCAGAGGTGGATGTGTTCGACGTCTGTGTCAGACACTCGGGGACGGCCCGGCGATTTGCCTTTACACAAAGAACCTGTTTCTCGAAATTGTTCATGCCTTCGTCTATTGCTAGGTGCAGGAGAAGGATGCACACCATACCTGGTACGAAAGCCATACTGAACAGTTATTACCGACCTGCACTGCGAAAAAAAGAATGCAAAACGCTTTCTGTTGCCCCGACACCGTATTTACTAGAACTGAAGTGGGCATACACCGGTGCACCTAGCGGGAATCCTGTAAAACTCGAGAGTTCGCTCTTTCCAACAGTGCGTTGTTCACGCACATAACTCAAATAACATAATAGCTATGATTTTTTAAAAAAATCGGATGATTCTTTTTGATACACCCTGTATAGTAAGCAGGTTCAAAAGGATTATTTGGAGAGGAAGCAGCTTGCACAGGATAGAGTAGAATGGAGAGCTGCATCAAACCCGTCTTCGCAATGAGGACCACAGTAACAACATTTGCACTTAAGCTCCATTTGCGGGTGGAGCGCGGGAAGAACAAATACTTCTGTGCGATTTGTTTCCATAATTTTGTCCGCACGACCTCTACGAGATAGACATGTGGGGGTGATGAATATTCGAGGTTTATACGCTAAGAAATGACTCTTTGAGTTTTTCGTGAACGTTCTTGACACACGTAGGGCGAATTGCTTGCGGTCCTGCCACGAAAGATTTTTCAACATTCCCGTTACAGTCTCTGACCAGTGACCATTCGTTCCGTTTTGCTGTTACTGATAATATTTCCAAGTCGTATAACCATTCTTGCCTCATTGTAGAACATAAATATTTTTAAAAAAGTATTCTTAGCTTGAAACAGCAGCGGGTTCTTTAGATACAGAGGATGGCTTTAAATAAAGTTCAAATCAATATCAGCTGTGCTGAGAATGAAGAGAAACATCATGAGAACATGTCGCTGAAAACTCTGCAACATCTTTGTCGCAGAGGGTCGTCAGGAAAAAGGGGCAGATAGCCACGTATGCGTCTATAGCGTACATCACCCCTCAAAACCAGGTACTCAGTTGGGAATTGCATGAAGACTTTGCATTCTTACATTAGATAAAATTCGTTTGTCAGGTAGTTTACACTTAATGCCCCATCTTTTACGAGTGTGAAAGCTCCGTGAAGTAGTTTGTGTATGATCCTTTGATGATAGCTAATTCTGACAGCAGCCGAGCGATATAACGGTAATAATACACCAGTCTCCCTTCCCGGAAGACGGCGATTCGTCCGCCCATTCACAGTTAGAGTTTTTCAATGATTTCGCCACAAATCGCTTCAGCCAAATGCTAGGATGGTTCCTTTGGAAAGGATAAGACCGGTTTTCTTCCTGGAACTGAGTTTGCGCTCCGTTTCTAACGACCTCATCGTGGAGGAGGCGTTAAAACCTAACTGTCGTCTTTGTCACAGCGCCGTTCCTATGAAGTCATATGCAACTGAAACGTACATAATCTTAGACTGCAAAACCTTAGGCGGCGTATTAATCCTTTCCTAGTGGTTTATACTGAATCTTGAAAGGGAAAAATGATGTTTCTTGGACCTATTGCTGCACTTCGTTCGTTACACTTCTTACTCTTAGGAAATACGTTTGTCAGAATCATAAGGACGTCAATGAATCTCTCAGTATATAGACGGTTTCTTATCTGCAAGCTCAACACGCTGGATTTGGAGCCTTTGGCGTTATCTTGAAAGTGTTCACGGCACAAATTTATTAATCCTGCCGCTGTAGCATACTGTGCCAAAAAATACGTAGACATTCTCAACTGTTCCGAAATACTGGATAGGTTCATGATTAGCCTCTGTCGCGACAGCGTCTTTAAGGACTGAATGTAAATAGTGATTTGATCCCTATTTTGCATATCATTTGTACGCCACTCATGACGAATGCTCCGTCACAGTCTTGGTCTTTTTCTCATCTAGACCCTTTCGTTCTGTGTAATCAGTTACATGATGTTCATATCCTAATGCAGACAGACCTTTGAGGTCAATGGTTGGCATATCTTTAGTTTAGACTCATTTACAAAAAATGATTCAAATGGCTCTGAGCACTATGGGACTTAACACCTATGGTCATCAGTCCCCTAGAACTTAGAACTACTTAAACCTAACTAACCTAAGGACATCACACAATGAGAGGCACCCACATGCCTTGCTCATACTGTGGCATCAAGCAGTCAGGCCTGCAAGATGAGTGGTCTGCCAAGCGAGTGGATTCATTCTTATTTATCGAGTAACATGAACTCTCGTACTCACAATTAAGTTACAAATTATCCTCCTGTATGAATAATACGCAACTGAAATGCACATCTGACTATCAGTGATTTACAGAACTCTGACTGTTCACTACGCACTGGCAATACCACATTTTCTTTTTGTCTTTTATTTAACGGCTTTTATCAACACGTGGCCACCGCACTGAATATGAATGGCGCACACATTATAATTTCGGGACATCATGACAACATACAATTCGAAGGAAAAGTCCACCAATCTTTTTCTTTTCACTATCTTATTTATTCCGATAAATTCTATAACCTAAACACACAAATTCTATAACCTACAACAATAACACATGAGAAATTCCGCCCAGTGGGCATGGCTTTAATTGGTGAATCTCTATATTACGGTCTCGTAATTATTTAACGCTACAGTGCACTTTCTGGATAGGATGGTGGATCTTTTATTATTTCTCACACTTCGACTCTCACAATCATCATCACGAAACTTTCCTCCAGACCGAGCAGTACAAGAGGATCACGCATAACCCACTAATCTTTTGAAACTACCTCGCTACTCTCCCATGCAAACCACACATACCCAAATTACATGACATACACCACACTACAATATGAAATACTTCACAGGGAATAGTCACAACATTATCACTTTCAGCTTTCCCACTTCAATTGACATTTATCCCAGTTTCACACGACACTGCCCCACTTCGTAATTCTACTTTCCTACTATGAACTCTGGAGATATTTGCACGTCTTCCTGTGCAATGCAAGCCAAGTGGCGTCGCTGGATAGACGGCCGACTCACCTTGCTTCTCTCTGAGTTTGAATCTAGCGTCACACGGAATCATGTCACACAAAGTAATATTAAGAATGTATTCATCACACACGCGAATCCTCAACTGATACCATGGACGAGTACTTCTCTTTATCCTTTGTCTCATACACAGATTGAGACTCACACAGTACTCACCACGTGGAAGAACTCGTCTCTAATTTCAAGTCCTGCACACGCTATTTCTTAAATATTTCAACTTATTGTACACATGCTAGTAATTCAGCTTATCTTAAGCACACGGAAGTATTTCAACTTATTGCTACATGTGGTTTCATTGTGACCATTCAAACTACTCTTAAATATTCCACATGCATACCATGTCTCCACTCTTTTGTGTTTACGGAGCACAACTAAAACAGGTCTTAACAGCACAAGATCCACCGGCAGAGTGCTGAAACATGGCCGTTCTCCAGGTCATCTCGCACCTCTGTCGAGGTGGGGGAAGACCATGCTACCGTATTGGTCAGCCACATTTCAGGCGCTCAAAGCTCCGGTAAGTTTCATCTCTTTGGTTCCACCAAAGGTTGCCAAAGAATCGTCTCAAAGATGATCATATATTCACATTCACTACCTGCGGTTAGCAGACGACCATACCTTCATTCATTTCACAGATCTCACCAAACTGGATGTAGGGATTTATTTTGTGGGAGTGCACATGTGATCAATTAAATAAATAAATGGTCATTTTTTCCCACACTGGTATCCGGCTTCGCAGTATTAATTGAAATTGAGTTATTTTACAAAAAAAAGTGTTGTTCTGACAAAAATAAATGAAGTATGTTGTACCTATTTTCGATGTCGGGCGGTACTGTACCCTTTCAACAACACCCAGTCATCATGAGGCAGAGAAAATCCCTGACCCCGCCGGGAATCGAACCCGGGAACCCGGGCGTGGGAAGCGAGAACGCTACCGCACGACCACGAGCTGCGGACGACTCATTTACAAAACAGACTTTCGTTATAACATAGCGAAAGACTTCCCTTGACTGATCGATTTTACTACAGTTTCCACTTTTCCTTTCCATTCTCATTTTTCTTCGTTTATTCCTACTTTTTCTTTTTTTAAGTTTTGGAGAGGCTTTATCGCCGGGGGCATCGCCTTTGTCGTCCCAACCTAGTTGCGCTACTAATCTAGTCGCTAGACAGTATCCTTATTGTGTGGTAGTCGCGTTCCGCGTATCCTCGTAAGGACAGATGTAGGGAAAAATGCATTCTCGTACTGAAACATATATATCTCCAAAAATATTACAGCTAAAATAGTAAAACATGAGACTAGTATGTGCAAAGTAATGCTTGGTATTCTGTGCAATTTTTGTTTGAAAGTGTGCATCGACATACATTCTATAAGGATTTGAATTTTTAATTACCATTGTTTTTACAATTTGCCTTTTTTCTCAAACTAATCAAGCAGTAAAACTGGAGTTTCACAGTTTACACCTGCATAAGAGGCTAATAAAACGTGTGCAACAGATTTTTGTTTAAGGTCATTGTCGCTTTGAAATTAAATTTTCAGTTTTGTGTTACCAAGGACTGCACTATTTTTCTCAAATTTTAAAGGGGAACTTTTCTCCGAGAAAAGATAAAGGAAAAGTGCTGCACTGGACTGTTCAGTGATTCTTAAGAATTGTGCCAAATTTCAAGATGTTAGCTTTTATAGTCCCTGAGAAAAGGTACATTATAGCTCAAAAAAGTCAGTTTACTGCATTTCGCATTTAAAGTTTTTATTTCAATTTTTGACGATATTGCTATATCTCAAGTGACTGATGCTGTCAATCTCCATAACCTTTTAATCGTCTTCCTGGAGTAATCTCTTCCCCTGCTTCTTTTGCGTAGCCAACTTTTGCATTCTTTTTTCTGCTGCCTGAGCTTTGTCCATTCGCGCTTCATCCATTCATCTGAGTGTCATCAGTGTGAATACTTCTGGATGGAAGCCTAGTCTCTGCAGGCACTTAATCCTACGCATATATCTACTATTGAACACTAGACGGACACCACATGATGCTATCTTCACAACAGCTGCGGACACAAATACTGTTTTTGGACTAAGCGTCCATAGAAGGCCATTTTAGCTCTCGTTTGTGTTTTCCCATGTACACATTTATTCGACAGTTCAGGATTGGCTAGGTGCCTGCAAATTAGTTTTACAACATCTTAAACAGGAAGTGGCAAACTCGTCTTTGTACGCAGCATCATCAATTCCTTCATTAAATTTCTTCTTCGATGAACTCAATGACTTTGTGGAAAATTGTTCTTACACTTAGGAGCAGCTTCATTAACACTGTTACTTAAATTATCTGTACCTTTTACACGTGAAATTTGACGTTTCCTCACTTTTTTTGAATATGCTTTCACTGTTACGACCCATTTCGAGCAAAACTGGATGATATATGCAAAACTAAAGCCTGAAATAAGTTTGTAGCACGTCCTATTTTTTTTAAAAAAAGCATGTTGTAAACTAAGGAATAAGCAAAGATAATCTTTCTCACAGCCTTCTAGACTCATTTGCAGTTTGTTTCGATTGTGTGAACGAAAAATTAACGGAAAAAAATTCTACCGTAGAGAAGGTGTGGATCACAACATAGGAAGAGGGGGCGTGGCAGGCGCAGACGCTCCAACAAACTTTTTTAAAACAAATTTCTAACCAGAATTCGATTGTGAAACTTTGCGATGTTTTTGTTAAAGAATCAATCTAATAAATTACGCATTTTTTTCGCAATTTGGCCCTACATCTGTCCTTAATCAACCTATCGCGATGTTACGCAGTTCTCAATAGTGTTGTGTCCCTGTAGCGGCAGGAAACGTTAGCGACAGCCCCGGACATTTGCGCAAGCCCCGCCCATTTACCCCCCTCCACACCTACCCCCCACCACACCAACCAAGAGCGCATCAACATGATCTTTGGTAGTCCTCGTCGGTGTCGTGTTTTTGTTCGTCGTTTTTTGTTTTGCCACGGTTGTTGATACTAGCAGTGTTGTGATGTTAGTTCTTCTTAGCAGTTTGTGTAATACTGACAAAATGAAACATAGATATGCACTCTCAATAAAGTTATCATACACAAGGTACCTAATCCTGACTGTTATGCCCAACTGCTGTCAAAACTGATACCTATAAGACATTAAAGTACGATAAGATGTGTTGGAATGACACTGACGAAATTATGTACATATGTTTAACAATAGGCAGCTCTAAAGCTCTCAAACACTGAAGAAGAACTCAAAGTAATCTCGTGTCTGCTATAAGCAAGCAGTCATAAGAGCTCACAAGTAAAAATTCACCCATTACACAGGCAAATATTAATGAAGAATGTCACTGTATAAATATCTGACTGCTTGCATTACGCACTTCTACATTATCCCACTCTTATATTCTTTAGTCTTAATGAGGTAATCAGAAACAAACCAAGACATCGACTTTTCCTTGTTTATGCACAACATTGACTTTAGACAATCGAGATAATGGACAGCATCCTTGGCGATACTACCAATTAATGTTTCCCAACAGAATCTCTTACACTACGCGATGTGACGGAAATCTGCGCTCACTGCAGTTAATAAATATATTTTTTGATATAGTGCAGATGAAAGCTCATGAAATAAAAAAGACGGTATGGATACCATTTTTATTTTTCTTTCTTATTGATGATTTTTCAACTCGCATATTCAATTAACATATTTCTAATTCTTTTCACAATGGTACCGGAAAAACTGTATTTCGTACTAACTACTGATTTCCTCCCTTGTTATGACTGGCATATCTGTGACACTTTGATGTTGGAACATGCGACAGATCATGGGCGTAGCTTAGGATATGGATTGGTGTGGAGGGGGGGGGCTGATTGGGCGGGACTTGTGCACCGTCCGGGGCTGTCGCTAATGTTACGTTGTAGCGGCCATCGCCGTTGCTCAGCAACAATTTGAGACGAGGCCACCGGCGGTCGTCATGAATGTGTCTCTCCCCACTCATCACAGTCTTACGGACACAGTATATTGCAGTAAAAACGTGGAGCAACAATAACAGTCAGAAGGTAAGCTGGCAACAAACATTTGAGTTTCTTCAACCCCCGCACCCAAATCAGGCGTCAAATCGATTGCACCTCCTGTGGAAGCAAAACATAAATTTTCACAGCTGTACGTGTTTAATGAACTGCACTTATATTCAGAGTAATCTGAGTTACAAACGAGTCCTCCAAAATGTTTATGTAGGTTTGTCTAAAACAGTTTGTGTTGGAAGAGCAAGAATTTTATAAATCTTGTAATTACAGGAACATCAGAATACTATCAATTATACATTGTCCTACGAAATTTCCGTTCCGAGTAATTTCTGTTTTCGCTCGTATAGACTGTTCGACAAGTCGAGAGTGGCAACATGGTTTTTTACAACACACTTTTTCCATGCACATATCATAAGAAATAATACGCTTTTACAAAAATTTCTGACAGTTATAGTCGAATTTCAAACATTAAGCTGTCTTTTTGTCAAAAAACTAATTACCTTTTTTAAATCATAAATGTCTTATAAGCGGAATAATATGCGATTTGAAACTGTTGTTTATACTTACGTGTAATTAAATAAGGTGCTCAGGAGTCGCCGTTGTGCCAGTGCAGTTCGTGTCCTCGTTCCCAGTACAGTGCTCCCTCATTTTCTTGGCTTCTTGTCTCGCTACTACTGAAACGGTGGATTCACTGGAATTAGAAGTGCTAGTATATTGATTCTTCTTGCCGCCAGATTTACTGATCAAATGATGCTGGGTGCAGTAGACCTAACACAGTAGTCGTAACTGTTTAATACTGAATTTCATTTCAGTGATAAGTGTGGTGTCACCGCCAGACACCACACTTGCTAGGTGGTAGCTTAAATCGGCCGCGGTCCATGTAGTACATGTCGGACCCGCGTGTCGCCACTGTGATCGCAGACCTAGCGCCACCACCAAGGCAGGTCTCGTGATACGAGAGAGGACTCGGCCCCAGTTGTACGAGAACCTAGCTACCGCCCAGTTGTACGAGAACCTAGCTACCGCCCAGTTGTACGAGAACCTAGCTACCGCCCAGTTGTACGAAGCCTTTCTCTCTCATTAGCCGAGAGACAGAATAGCCATCAGCTAAGTTAATGGCTACGAACTAGCAAGGCGCCAGTTGTATCAGTGCCTATAGCTTACGAGTATTCAAGAGAGATGTATTCCAAAGAACAATTAAAAGATAAGTAATAAGCATCTACATACTTTTCTTCTTATTCATTTATAAGTTCTCATGTTCCAGACTTCACGCCCGTCTGCTTTAGCCTTGCGTGCCCTATCGGCTACAGCGTTAGTCTAGCATTCCTTTTCAGCCACCTAAACTTCACGGTGTCGGCCCAGCTACCGACACAACATTTATTGGCGACGAGCAAAAGAGTTTGTATTAATTCGTTTGCAACATTGACGACGTTTTAAAGTGTTCTGATTGCTTACATTTAATTGTGTCATGGCTTCGCCACATTCTCCAGATGTACTGTCCGAATTTTATCGCTTGCAGAATCAGCAGACGCAGGCGTTACTGGATGCCCTTGGACAGCTCGTCCAGGGTCAACGTACCATTCAAACCGATGCGGCCGCCGCCGCTTCTTCGCTACCGCTGCCACTAAACGCTGTTGCACCTCCCTTTCGACCATACGTGGCAGCCGATGAGACGTGGCAAGAGTGGTCTCGCCAGTTCAACTTCCACCTTGCTGCCTACAGAATTCAAGGTAATGAGCGGCAGCCGTTTTTGCTTTCTTGTGTCGGTGTGTCCACATACCGTGTGATAGTGAAATTGTTTCCCCGACGAGACGTAGCAACTCTGTCATACGAGGAAATTTTGTCTGCATTAGATGCCTATTTCAAAGAAACAGTTAATGTGGTTGCAAAACGGTATACGTTTTTTCGTATACAACGTACGGCCGGTCAAACTAATAGGGAGTGGGTAGCAACATTGCAAGGACTTACTAGGGACTGTGCCTTTGAATGTGACTGTGGTCTTTCTTATTCAGATACAATGGTGCGTGATGCAATTGCACAGAACGTTTCTGATGTTCGCATACGGGAGCAAATTTTGAAACTAGTTAATCCCTCCCTTCAACAAGTGATAGACATATTGGATAGACAGGACACACTTGACTGTGCTCAGGAATCTTTTGAAACTTCGCCAGCCGTGTGTAACATTAAACGGCCTGCTGGACGCGCTGCGCGGCCCGGTAACCGGGCCTTGCGCACGTCGACACAGCGACCGCCGCGTGCTAAGCCAGGTGTGCCGCGCCAGCCCACAAATGCAGTGAAATCATGCCCGCGGTGTGCTACTAGACATTCGCGTGAACATTGCCCGTCACGCCAAGCTATTTGCTTTTTCTGCACTAAGAAAGGACATGTTCAAAGTGTTTGCCAGAAAAAGCTCAGATCCGACAATCACAATCATTCCAGGCCCTTTGCTTCGCGCCGGAATCGAACCAAGGACACTCAGGCTCGTGGACCTTCGCCTATGGACATTCATGTCATTAATTCCGCTTCGTCCAGTGACACTGCCTCTAACTGTAACTGTGTTCGTCCCACAAAAACTGTGCGTCGACGTCGCCGGGCATCACGTCAATTAGCCAGTGATTCTGTACCAGTGTCTGTTCCAATTGCACAACACAGTCGCTCTTGTCGTCAGCAGGACAATAAACTTTTTGTGGACTTAGACTTTGACGGCCAAGTGATACCATTCCAGCTCGATACCGGAGCTGCAGTTTCTTTGCTCAATCACGACACGTACAAACAACTGGGCAACCCTCCGTTGCGTTCCGCAAATGTTAAGCTAACTACATATTCCGGACAGACAATTCCTGTGTTAGGACAGTGCAACCTTCTTGCAACATACAAGGGACAAACAAAACTTGTGTCATTTTACGTTCTTCGTTCTTCTTCGGCAGTGAACTTGGTTGGTCTAGATTTATTTAAGTTGTTTAACATGTCTATTGTAAATCAGGTCCTATCAGTGAATCAGACTGTGCCTACAGACAGTGTTTCTCGGCTGTGTGACGAATTTGCAGACATTTTTGCACCGGGTTTAGGTTGCGCTAAAAACTATGAAGCACATTTAGAACTGAAGGTAAACGCGCAACCGAAATTTTTCAGGGCGCGCAATGTTCCCCACGCATTGCGTGATGAGGTCGCAAGAACGTGACACGATCTCGAATCACAGGGTGTAATTGAACGTGTGCAAGCTTCTCTCTGGGCCTCACCCTTAGTAATTTTGCCAAAACCTTCCGGAAAATTGAGGCTTTGCGTGGACTTCAAGGCCACAGTGAATCCACAGCTAGTGACTGCTACTTTTCCTTTGCCCCGCCCGGAAGATCTTTTTGCTAAACTGTGCCCGGGAAAATATTTTTCAAAGTTGGACCTAGCCGATGCGTACTTGCAAATACCGGTGGACGACGAATCCCAGCGCGTATTGGTGGTTAACACGCATCTTGGATTGTACCGCTTCAAAAGACTGCCATTCGGGTGTGCATCCGCCCCTGCCTTGTTTCAGCAATATTTACAAACTATTTGTGCGTCGGTCCCTACTGCAGCAAACTATCTGGACGATATAGTGATCTCCGGACAGACAGAAGAAGATCATCTTGCGAATTTACGAACATTATTTCAGGTCTTGCGGCAAAATGGTCTTCGCTTGAGGAAGGACAAATGTGTGTTTTTTGCTCGTGACTTACCATACCTGGGACATGTCATTAATGCCCAAGGCATACATCCGAGTCCAGAGCACCTCCGTGCCATACAAGAATTGCCTTCCCCTCAAAATGTGAAACAGCTACAGAGTGTGTTAGGTAAAATTAATTATTACAATAAATATGTGCGCAATGCCTCTTCCATTTCAGCTCCGCTTCATCGCTTACGCCGTAAAGGTGTTCCGTTCGTCTGGACGACGGAATGCGAACGCGCCTTTCGCCAGTTGAAATCGGCGTTGCTTTCTAATACTTGCCTTACGCCATTCGATCCCCAGAAACCCCTTTTGTTGATGGTAGATGCATCGGATTTCGGGATCGGTGCTGTGCTTGCGCACAAAGTTGGCTCCCATGATCGCCCTATTGCCTTTGCGTCCAAATTGCTCTCGTCTGCGCAAAGAAATTATTCACAGATCGAGAAAGAAGCTTTGGCTCTCGTGTTTGGTGTTACTAAGTTCCATGATTTCTTGTATGGTCGTCACTTTACCATCATCACAGACCACAAACCTTTGACATCGCTTTTTCATCCGACCAAGCCTGTACCTCCACGTACAGCGCAGAAATTCATTCGCTGGTCTATTTTCCTCTCGCAGTACCGCTACGATATCTTGTATCGGTCCACTGCTAAGCACGGCAACGCCGATGCGTTGTCCCGTTTGCCTGTTGCTGAGGATAAAGCATTCGATTCTTCCGAACTTGCTTGCATGTTCATTGATTCGGAAACCGATGAAGTGGTCGAATCGTTTCCGATTGATTTTCGTCGTGTCGCTACAGCCACAGCTGCTGACCCTGTCCTTGCTACTGTTTTACGTTTTGTTGCTACGCAATGGCCTTTGTCAAAGTCTCGGATCGAGGATCCGTTGGTTCGCCGATTTTTTGCTCACAAGGAGAGACTTTTTGTTCGACGTGGTGTTTTGTTGTTGCGTTCTGATAATGATCAGTCCAGAGTCGTGGTCCCACGTTCGTTACAGTCCTCTGTTTTACGGCTTCTTCATCAAGGACATTGGGGTATAGTGCGAACGAAACAACTTGCTCGTCAGCACTGTACTTGGTTCGGAATCGATGCTGCGATTACGAATATGTGTTCTTCGTGCCCGGCGTGTGCCGAACAACAATCCGCACCGCCGCGGAAAGTCTTTGCATGGCCAAAAGCCACTTCCCCTTGGCAACGCTTGCACATTGATTTTGCTGGTCCATTCTGGAATGCTCGATGGTTGGTTCTGGTCGACGCCTTCAGTAATTTTCCTTTTGTTGTCCGGATGTCTTCCACGACGTCCTCCGCCACCATCCAAGCGTTGTCTGCTATCTTTTGCATTGAAGGTCTTCCGCAGACTATTGTTTCCGACAATGGCCCACAATTCATGTCCGCAGAATTTCAGTCATTCTGCCAGGCCAATGGTATTCAACATCTGACATCCGCGCCGTTTTCGCCTCAGTCCAACGGTGCCGCTGAACGATTGGTCCGGACTTTCAAGTCACAGATGTTGAAATTGAAAGAGTCGCATTCTCGGGAGGACGCATTGTTGCTCTTTTTGTCTTCGTATCGCTCTCAGCCCCGAGATGGGCGCTCGCCGGCTGAGTTGCTCCACGGTCGTCCTCATCGCACCTTGATGTCTTTGCTGCATCCGCCGCATCAGGTTCCTGTGCAGCGGCAGACTCCTGCTTTTGCTCCAGGCGACGTTGTATTTTATCGCAACTATCGAGGTTCACGGCGTTGGCTCGCAGGGCGCATTCTTCGCTGCCTCGGCCGCGCGATGTATTTGGTTTTGGGGGCCTCTGGTGAGGTGCGTCGGCATCTCAATCAGCTGCGCCTCTGTCGTCGCTCGGGTTCTGCCGCTCCCCGTCTGCTTTCAGCGACGGTGCCGTCCGGTCAGCGCCCTGGGGACCCATCTACTGGCTCGCCTCATCCCCAGGTGTTACCGACGATGCCTTCCATTTTGCCCCATGGCGACGCGCCGCCGCCGCCGCAGCAGCAGCAGCAGCCGCCGCCGCCGCTTGTTCTCCCGCCGGCGTCGCCCGCATTAGACGCTTCGCTGCAGCCGCCAAGCGCCTCCCAGGGTCACGCGCCGCCGATCGCTTCCCGTGACCAGCTGTCCTCCGCCATGGAACTCCCGCCCACTCCGGACCACATGACGTCATCGCGCGTCGGCTACCCCGACGCAATGGAGGTCGACCCTTCGGTACCTCCTGTCTCTTTACGGGCGCATACACCGCATGTTGACGTGCACCCTGGACTAGTTTTTCAGGCGTTTCCTAGCTCCCCTCGGACCGAATGGCCGGGTGCGGGTGGCACAGCCTCGCCTGTTGTTAGGCTCCCCACCTCATCGCATACGTCAACATGTGGTCCTCCCCACGGCGGGCGGAAGCCTTATCTCACGACCGTTCGCCGATTTGCGGGGGAGGAATGTGGTGTCACCGCCAGACACCACACTTGCTAGGTGGTAGCTTAAATCGGCCGCGGTCCATGTAGTACATGTCGGACCCGCGTGTCGCCACTGTGATCGCAGACCTAGCGCCACCACCAAGGCAGGTCTCGTGATACGAGAGAGGACTCGGCCCCAGTTGTACGAGAACCTAGCTACCGCCCAGTTGTACGAGAACCTAGCTACCGCCCAGTTGTACGAGAACCTAGCTACCGCCCAGTTGTACGAAGCCTTTCTCTCTCATTAGCCGAGAGACAGAATAGCCATCAGCTAAGTTAATGGCTACGAACTAGCAAGGCGCCAGTTGTATCAGTGCCTATAGCTTACGAGTATTCAAGAGAGATGTATTCCAAAGAACAATTAAAAGATAAGTAATAAGCATCTACATACTTTTCTTCTTATTCATTTATAAGTTCTCATGTTCCAGACTTCACGCCCGTCTGCTTTAGCCTTGCGTGCCCTATCGGCTACAGCGTTAGTCTAGCATTCCTTTTCAGCCACCTAAACTTCACGGTGTCGGCCCAGCTACCGACACAACAATAAGTAATGTACAGCAGTGACTGTCATTTGTACATGATACACAGTGGTTTAGCCCGCAGTTTTGTGCTTCCTCATCTGATACAGATATTCATCGTCCACTTTAGGAAGACTGTCAGAGCAGTGGCTGACTGGGAGAGCTGTGTGGACAGAAGTCGCCAGAGTGTGTATGACTTTGGAGTGATATTCACTTTTTTTCGGTCGCTACCAATCAGCTTTCAGTACTCTGTGCAAAGAGTGTCTTCGTTAAACGTATCAATAAATTTTAACCTTTCCAAATTCCATTACATATAATACGTCTCTAACCTCCACCTCTACGCTTTACGACTGCTTTAGTTTACGAGAACACAGATACACTGAACTCAGAGTCGTCTGCTAGTTAAAGTTGTCTAAATGATTCGGATTTCAGAGTGAGATGCAAAAGCAACTTTGATTATTTCTAGTATGGGAAAATACAGCGATTGACTGATAGATTTTGGTAGTCTTTCGTTTCAATTTTTTCTGTACCAGCCTAATTACGCCCTGTACCCGGTTTCTTGTAGGTGCCCATGTACAGATGCAAACACAGATACTATATTAAAGAGCCAAAGGACCTGGTACACCTGCCTAATATCGTGTAGGGACCCCGCGGGAGCAGCAACAGGACGTGGCATGGACTCGACTAATGTCTGAAGCAGTGCTGAAGGGCATTGACACCATGAATCCCGCAGCGCTAACAGCACGTTGCGAGGCATCCCAGATATGCCGGATAATGTTCATGTCTGGGGAGTTTGGTGGCCAGCGGAAGTGTTTAAACTCTGAAGAGTGTCCCTGGAGCCACTCTATAGTAATTCTGGTCGTGTGGGGTGTCGCATTGTCCTGCTGGAATTGCCAAAGTCCGTCGGAATGCACAATGGACAAGAGTGGATGCAGGTGATGAGACGGGATGCTTACGTACGTGTCACCAGTCAGAGTCGTATCTACACGTATCAGGGGTCCCGTATCACTCCAACTGCACACACCTCACACCATTACAGAGCCTCCACCAGCTTGAACAGTCCGCTGCTGACATGCGGCGTCCATGGATCATGAGGTTGTCTCCACATTCATACACGTCCATCAGCTCGGTACAATTTTAAGCACAACTCATCCGACCAGGCAACATGTTTCCAGTCACCAATAGTCCAATGTCGGTACTGACGGGCCCAGACGATGCGTAAAGCATTGTGTCGTGCAGTCATCAAGGGTACACTAGTGGACCTTCCGCTCCGAAAGCCCATATCGATGATGTTTCGTTGAATGATTCGCACACTGACACTTGTTGATGCCCCAGCATTCAAATCTGCAGCAATTTGCGGAAGGGTTACACATATGTCATGTTGAAGGATTCTCTTCAGTTGTCGTAGGTCCCGTTCTTGCAGGATGTTTTTCCGGTCGCAACGACGCCGGAGATTTGATGTTTTACCGGATTCCTGATATTCACGGTACGCTCGTGAAATAGTCGTACGGAAAAATCCCCACTTCATCGCTACCTTAGAGATGCTGTATCCCTTCGCTCTTGCGCTGAGTGTTACACCACGTTCAAACTCACTTAAAGTTTGACAACATTTAATTGTAGCAGCACTAACCGATCTAATAACTGCGCCAGACACTTGTTGTCTTGTATAGGCATAGCCGACAGCATTGCCGTCTTCTGCCTGTATTTGCATACGCATGCCTGTGTCAGTTTCTTTGGCGCTTCAGTGTAGAATACTCGGCAGGTCTCACAATGTGTATGCGCGCCGCTGACGTCAGAATGAACCTGGCCAGCACTCAGCTGCTCGCCATAATTGCTATAACGTATTGCGTTGTAATTGCGTTTACGAGCGAAACCAAAGTTGTTTATGGCAGTGTAAATTTATGTGACGGGCGATTGAGTTTAGAATTATGGCATAATTATCAGTGTATTGAGTAAGTTTTTAAGAGAAAAATAATGGTTTGCTGCGCTCGATCGCCAGTTGTACTAACCACAGCAGACAACTAAGTAAGTTAGAAATCAAGTATCATATATTGCCTAAAAACTATGAAACGAAACGAAAGTGAATAAATGCTTGTAAACGTGCAGATTTCTTTTGAGTTTAAAATTCTCGTCACTGATTCGGATTATGAAAGAGATTTGAAAAGTGAACTGTTCAATATTGCTTCGAAACACAAAATGAAGACTGATGCTGTTCCAAGTCTACATGTACCATCCTTCGGTACTGATTTAGGGGGTAGTAATGAACCTAATAATGTGAGAAATATTCGGGTACAAAAACGAAACTATCGAAAAAAGTAGATGTTTCACGGGTAAGTATATTACCAACTAAAGGTGAAATTCCTACTAGACAAAACATGAACCGTGAAAAGAAATGCTGCTGTAAGTGCGACAATGAGTGCTTACGTCGACAATTAGACTTTATGGAAGCAGAAATAAAAGACCTTAGGGAAAACAACGGAGATGTGCAGGATCGTCTCTCTCGATGCAGGGCTGAGTTACATGAAATTAAAAAATGTGATTCAGGGCTCCTTTTCTGACCGTCAACAACAATTGGTTATCAAAGGACCATGGGCTAACGGGTCATCTGAAGATATTGCAAAGGCGGCGACTTTACGTTGCCTATCTTATAAAGTGTTATATTTTGTCAGAGGCGTATTGAAATATCCTCTTCCTAGTGAAGTCACTATTAAAAATAAGACTCAGGGAATTTAGCGATCCACCAGGTTTTATTGATTTAAGCCTTAGTGTTATGAAAACTCAAAGCTATTAACAAAATTTTAAAAAGAAGTAGTTAGGAGGCTTTCCACTAATATATTAAAAAACTAGAATCCCACCTCGATTGCGAAAAAAGCACGTAGTGTTAACCTAGGTTTCGGCGTAGATAACTACACCTCGTTCAGAACAATAAAACCCACAAGTGCCTGAGAAGACCATAGCTATACATTTATGCAGTTTATGGCAGGTCATGGCCTATCGAACATAGGCCGGTGTGAGGTGGAGCGTACACCATTAAGTGGTGGTTTTGACTTTGTACATATGTACTGTTTATGTTTTCCTTTTTTGCGTTTATAAATGTGTAGCTATGGTGTTCTTTTAATCATTGACAAAGGTCTTCTTAGGCACTTGGGGGTTTTATTGTTCTGAAGAAGGTGTAGTTATCTACGCCGAAACCTAGGTTAACACTAGGTGCTTTTTTCGCAATCGAGGCCGGTTTCTAGTTTTTTACTATATTAACCAACGATTGCTGACGGCCGGCCGGTGTGGCCGTGCGGTTAAAGGCGCTTCAGTCTGGAACCGCGTGACCGCTAAGGTCGCAGGTTCGAATCCTGCCTCGGGCATGGATGTGTGTGATGTCCTTAGGTTAGTTAGGTTTAATTAGTTCTAAGTTCTAGGCGACTGATGACCTCAGAAGTTTAGTCGCATAGTGCTCAGAGCCATTTGAACCATTTTTGATTGCTGACGCGCTGCGATGCTGAAGGTTCTTTCCACTAATATTTCACCGACCATAGAGAAAATAGTTGAACTAATATCACAGTAAGAGTAATACATTAAAATCTGGAAATCTCGAGTACCTGCGTATAAGCCAGACGTATGTGTGTGTGCATATAAGCTTAAATGCAGTGCAGCGTGGCGGGAGGGTTCAAGGCGACGTCAGCGTTCACAGACCGCCTGCGAGTGTACTCCAGCATCCGTGGAGCAAAAGTTCTGTGATGTGGGTGCAATCGCCACGCAACAGCTCAGCATAGCTCCGTTGTGCCGCTGTTCCAGTGGCTTCAGTGAAGACATACATGAGGAGCATATTGGCCAACCCTTCCCGAGTAAACAGGTCCATAATAATTGTGTATTGCTCTTAACGTACAACTATCACTTCCGGAAAAACAAACCCGACGGAAAACTGAGCAATACTGGATGCGAGCGTGAGGGCGAAAAGTAAAGTGGGCAGTACTGTTAGATGGTAAGATTAGATGCGATGTACTCTCTGTTCCGTAGGTCCAAAGCGAGGAGATTCTCAAGTCGGCAGAATGTGTCGTAAAACAAGGATATATAACGCGCTCTTCTTTTTTAAAAAAATAAAAAAGGGGAGGGTGGGGGCATGCTAACGTCTCCTCCACAGCCCCAAGTGAAATGGTCCTTACGGGTGTGGGAAAGACAAAAAATGTATGTCAACAAAAAGTGTCATGAGTGAAGTTTGTTTCCAGACAGCACAAGAAGCGCATACCGTCGACGTCTGCACTATTGGATACATATTTTCAGTCAATAGATAGATACTTTCAGTCAATACAGGTACAAAGATAAATGGAGGCTAAAAGATCAAACGAAATGCAATTACTATGCTATGAGGCACCGTAAACCACACATTTCTTTTGAAGTCAGATACCAGTTTTCATAGATTTAGCTTTAAAAACGTTTTAATGTAACTAAATATTTTCAAAAACACTGAAACACGTATTTTTTTACTTCCAATTGAGAATATTTCCAACTGGGAAGCCAAATACAAATTTTCTTAGATTTAGCTTTAAGAATGCTTTCATTATAAAATATTTTCGTAAAAATTTTCATCCTCTCTTACACTTCCTTTGGTGCTGAATTTTCAAATTGACTGAATTACTCTTTTATATTATATGAAGGGTTAATCATCTAAAAGTAGCACCGCAGATATTGCGGAAATAGAAATTGCTATTGATGTACGGTTTTCACACAATGGATTGGAGTCAGGGGCTCGTATTGCTAGCCAATAAACAGATTGTAATAATTCTTAGAAAGTATATTTTTTGTGGAAACATACACTTTTTAAATTAGAACAATGCCTGTTAACATTAGCACACTAAAGGTAGAGTAAATAAGAATGTCAGCGGTCTTTGTTTGCAGGATTCTAGTCCGCGTCGTTTAAGAGATATCGTATTTTGAAAGTTTCCACACTGACACTTGCTGTTGCCATTCAACCCGAGTAGTTGCTAGGTTCAAATGGTTCAAATGGCTCTGAGCACTATGGGACTTAACTACTGAGGTCATCAGTCCCCTAGAACTTAGAACTACTTAAACCTAACTAACCTAAGGACATCACACACATCCATGCCCGATGCAGGATTCGAACCTGCGACCGTAGCGGTCACGCGGTTCCAAACTGACGTGCTTAGAACCGCTCGGCCACAGCGGCCGGCTAGTTGCCAGGCACGATGTTATGTTTGCTTGCAGTGTGCTTGTGTGCTTCTTCATTGCATTGTGACTTACTAGTCAGTGTATGACAGCTCAAGCAGTAGGTTGTGAGTTGACGATGAGATTTACCAATGCAGAAGAAGCCAACATGCTCATGGTGCATGGGGAGTGTGGGAAGGATGCAGTCGTTCTTGTACGCCATATGCGGCAAGCTATCCCAATAGACATTAACCATCTCGGCAATTTTAATCTTCGTTGATCCATTATGGACCATGGGACAACGGCTGGCATGTATTTCTTGATGCAATAATTTACCAACAGTCTGGGTCGCCTGGCCACCAAGGGCTGTTGCATAACGATTTGATTCACGGATCCAGTTACATGGCCCCTTCCGTGTAAAGCGATTATACCACTATGATGTGCGGGGCCTGAAGATGGCATCAATGTAATGCTGAAACTGGTAGCACGTAAGAAGTTCATAAAATAAATTTCTACAATACATACGGCTGTTGTTAAATTATTGCATCAAGAAATCTCGGCAATTGGTTATCAACCTTTTCAACCAGTTACGTGAAAGCGGTAGTGTAGCACCTAGACAACGTAACAGAGTCCCGTGTTTCATAGATGGAATGCCGAATGCGCACAAGTATCGCAGCCTCGTAACAGACCATCATCTACGGATGCCACAAGACGTTTCTCTGCAGACTAGGAAGAACCTGTAGTTGCGAAACGATGTCTACAGTATAAGATCAAGAGCCGCTCCAGATTTCAAGTTTCTGTCCTTAGCGATTTGGGCTGGGCTATGATGAGGCAGTCAGTCGGTCAGTCAGGACGTACTGACTACAAAATGTCTGTTTTTTAGAAACGCTTTTCTTGCTGCTTCCAATGTGTATTTTATATTTTGTGTAATTCGGTCACCGTCAGTTGATTTGCTGCTCAGATAAAAAAAGTCACCTACTACTTTTGCTGTAGCATTTCCTAATTTAATTCCACCACAATCATCAGATTTCATTTGACTATATTCCACTGCCCTTATTTTACTTTTGCCGATGCTCACCTTATAGTCTTATTTTAAGACAACTGATCTTCCTAGCCACAGTTAAAATTCCAGTCTCGTCAGCAAACCTCAAATTTTTAATTTCTTCTCCCTGCACTTCAATTCCCTTTGCAAATTTTTCCTTGGTATCTTTTACAGCTTGCTGAGAATACAGATTGAATAACATAGTGAATCGTTACAACCCTGTGTCACTCCATCCTCAGATACTGCTTTCCTTTCGTGTCTTTCGGCCCTTATAAAGCAGAATAGCTTACAAACACTCTAAGACAAGAAACAAAAGTCGTACTGCGACGGAATTATCCGAATGGGACTTAAATCGGTACACGTGATGTACATGTACAGACGAACAAATGATTACAAATTCAGAAAAATTGAATGATATGTTCAGCAGAAACTGAGCAGGTCAATAGCGCGTTGGTCCACCTTTGGCCCTTACGCAGACAGTTATTCGGCTTTGCGTTGATTGACAGAGTTGTTGGATGTCCTCTAGCGGGATACTGAGCCAAATTCTGTCCAGTTGGCGCATTGAATCGTCATAATCTCGAGATGGTTGGAGAGCCCTGCCCATGATGCCCCAAACGTTCTCAATTGGGGAGAGATCCAGCGACATTGTTGGTCAAAGTAGAGTTTCTCAAGCGACGAAGATAAGCAATAGAAGCTCTCGCCGTGTACGGGCGGGCATTATCTCGCTGAAATCTAAGCCCAGGATGACTTACCATGAAAAACAACATAATGGGGCGTGAATGTCGTCGACGTGTTATAAGGGTGCTGCGGATGACAACCAAAGAGGTCCTGCTATGAATATGAGTGGCCCCAGAACATCAGATTGTCGAGCCGTATGGTGGGCGATAGTCAGATTAGTATCCTACTGCTATCCAGGGCGTTTCCAGACATGTCCTTCCTGGTCATAGGGGCTAAAAGGCTCTGAGCACTATGGGACTGAACATCTATGGTCATCAGTCCCCTAGAACTTAGAACTACTTAAACCTAACTAACCTAAGGACAGCACACAACACCCAGCCATCACGAGGCAGAGAAAATCCCTGACCCCGCCGGGAATCGAACCCGGGAACCCGGGCGTTAGGGGCTAAATTCGAAGTGGAACTCATCACCGAAGACAATTCGACTCCATTCAATGAAATCCATGACGTGTCTGGAGACGCTCTGGACAGCGGTGGGATACAAACCTGTCACTCGCCAGCCTTATGGTCTGACAACCAGAACTGATGGTTTGTGGTGCCATTTCATTTCACAGCAGGACACCTTTGGTTGTCATCCGAAGGCACCCCTACAGAACTTCGAAACGTCGACAACTCTTTCCGTTCCATTTTGTTGTCCTTCATGTGAAGCCATCCTGGGCTTATATTTCAGCAGGACAATGCACTCCCGCCCGCACATGGAGACAGTTTCTACTGCTTGTCTTCCTGCTTGCCAAATGCTACGTTGCCCAGCAATGTCGACGGATGTCTCCCCAACTGAGAACGTTCTTAGATTTGATTTGATTCAGTTTTCGTTCCATAGACCCAAAAAAAGAGATGATTCTCGTGGGTGTGGAACATGCCAGAAAGTATAACATAAAAACATAAAACATTTGAATATAATACTTACTACCCTAATCATTTGTCAGCAGATAGTCGAAATAGGATCATACCGTGCAGTAAACTGGAACAGCTAATATTTACAGAATTAACACGCTGTCTGAATGAAACACTGTTATGCACTATTAATAAATTTATCATACACAAAATACCTAATCTTGACTGTTGTGACCAAGTGTTGTCAAAACTGAAATCTAACAGACATTTTTACATAAGCTAGCGTAACAGTCTCTGTTAAGATACTCATCTATGGAGTAGAAGGAGTTGCCTATCAAAAAGTCTTTCAAACTCTGTTTAAAGCGCGCTTTATCTGAAACCAAGTTTTTAGTGGTTTCTGACAATTTATTGAAAATGTGTGTTCCTGAATTCCGTATCCGCATCCAGTGACACCTATGAACTGAGGATGATATGGCGGCCGCTCAGTACCGTTGGCTCTTCATGGCCTGTTCGGGAGGAATTTAGCTTTTTTTTAGTTTAGTGTTCCTGAATATTGGACCCCTTTTTGGACCAACGCAAGTGATTTTAGGTCTTTATGTAGATTGTTCTTATTCCTAGTATTGATACTATGCATTGAGCTGTTGGTTGGAAATATTTAATGGTCTGGAATGCTACCTGCAACAAATTTCACTAAGGAATAAATATACTGAGAAGCAGCGGTTAGAATACAAAGTTCCTTGAACAGGTTTCTACAAGATGTTTTTGAATTTACGCCACAAATGATTCTTATCACACGCTTTTGCACCACAAAAACTTTTGCTCGATTGGATGAGTGGCCCCAGAACATGATCCCATATGGCATAATAGAATGAAAGTAAGCAAAGTATGCAAGTTTTTTTATATTTATATTTATATCACCTACATCTGACATTATTCTCACGGCAAATAGACTTGTTTAGGCGCTTAAGCAGTTCTGTGGTATGCCCTTCCCAACTGAATGTATTATCGAGTTTTAATCTCAGAAATTTAACACAGTCAACCTCTTCGATCTGCATGTCTTCATATGTTATACTCAAGCTGGAAGGGAATCTCTTACAGGTTCTGAACTGCATATAGTGGGTCTTCTCAAAGTTTAATGACAGTGAATGAGCTTTAAACCACTTATTAATGTAAGTGAAAATTTGATTAGCAGCTATTTATAAATCTGTACTTGACTTGCTACTTATTGCAATGTTTGTATCATCTGCAAACAAAACAAACTTAGCATCTGGCAATGTAACAGGCAAAACGTCATTAATGTACACAAGAAAAAGCAATGGACCCAAGATGGAACCTGGAGGAACACACATGTAATTAATTCCCAGTTAGATGTAGACTGACTGCTTACTGCACAGGTATTTCGCAATGACTCCCTTTGTTTCCTGTTATTTATATAAGACTCAAATCATTACGCAACATTGGCGGTGACACATAATATTCTAAGTTACTTAAGAGAATGGTGTGGTTCACACAGTCAAAGGCTTTTGACACGTCACAGATAATGCCAGTAGACTCTAATTTATTATCTAATGAATTAAGTACATCCTCACCGTAAGTGTAAATAGCTTTCTCTATATCAGAACCTCTAAGAAATATATATTATTTGCTGTCACATATATTATATACTATTTGTATTCCTCTCGAAAAAATCATCCAATTTTTCTGAAACTGTTTGTATATAAATGTACAGTCCATTACCGATTTCCGTCCACCTTTAAAATTTCAGAGAGAGTCTAAACGTTTTTCTAAATCTACAAATGCTAGGAACGTAAGTTTACCTGTCTTCAGCCTATTTTCTGAGATACGACGTAGGGTCAGTAGTGCCTCGCGCGTTCGTACATTTCTCTGGAACCCAAACTGACCTTCCCCAAGGTCGGATTCTAGCAGTTTTTCCATGATTTTTTAAATTGATGGTTGAGTAGCATTCCATAGTATTCACATCTGTCAGTACCCGCCTTCATTGGAATTGGAGTACACCGTACTCTTGTACGTCCACACTGAATACTGTTCAGTTGTATGGGACATGCGTCAGACTAGCAGGGGACACCGAGCGCGTCTATAGAACGCCGGGTGGAAATGGCCTAGGCTTAGAAAATGTCGAAGCAGTAAATAAAATAATTCTTCAGCTCCCTACCTCAATATCCTGTAGAGATCGCGCTACTAAAATCTAGCAAAGAGGCGTGCAAGCAGTCCGTGGATTGGAGCAGAAGGAAATATCCTCTGTACGTAATTCACAGTGATTCGGAGAGTGCAGATGTAGGATCCAGCAGGTAAGAAATGCAAACAACACAGTACCGCCGCAGCGGTTTCCTCTAGATTACTGCGCTGATAGTGGCTTAACCCATCAGTTATCTCCTTGTGACGGCTCCCTGCCTCGTGACCCGTCTGCTGATCCTAGAGACGCGTGACGGGTATCTGCAGCCTTACACACTTGTTTATTGACACTCACCTCCGCTCTGCATCCACGTGAGGTATGCCGCACCTAGTGTAACAGTGCGCACGACGGCGATAAATCCCTGCTTCATCTCCAGACACGTCATCTGCAAATATGTAGTCAGCAATTTTTTTATACACGATGTCTTTCCTCTTCTATAAAAGAGATCTAGATCTTACTGTACATTAGAATGCTGCTCAGACATTAATTCAATGATCAATGTGGAGAAACATGCCGGCCGGAGTGGCCGTGCGGTTCTGGGCGCTACAGTCTGGAGCCGAGCGACCGCAACAGTCGCAGGTTCGAATCCTGCCTCGGGCATGGATGTATGTGATGTCCTTAGGTTAGTTAGGTTTAATTAGTTCTAAGTTCTAGGCGACTGATGACCTTAGAAGTTAAGTCGCATAGTGCTCAGAGCCATTTGAACCATTTTTTTGGAGAAACATCTATTGAAATTGTAATCGAGCGGAGTACTGTGGCAGTGGACCTATTGTTCGCATCATAAATTCAAGTGTCAGGAAGTCGTTTCTGAAAGTATTTGTCTGGAGTGTAGCCTTGTATGGAAGAGAAACGTGGACGATAAATAGTTTAGACAAGAATAGAATAGAAGCTTTCGAAATGTGGTACTACAGAAGAATACTGAAGATTAGATGGGTAGATCACGTAACTAATGAGGAGGTATTGAATAGAATTGGAGAGAAGAAAAACTTGTGGCACAACTTGAATAGAAGAAGGGATCGGGTGGTAGGGCATATTCTGAGACATTTAGTATTGGAGGGAGACGAAGAGATGAATAGACTATACAGATTCAGAAGGATGTAGGTCGCAGTAGGTACTGGGAGATGAAGCAGCTTGCACAGGATAGAGTAGCATGGAAGGCTGCATCAAACCAGTCTCTGGACTGAAGACCACAACAACAACAAATGGTTCAAATGGCTCTGAGCACTATGGGACTTAACATCTGAGGTCATCTCTCCCCTAGAACTTAGAACTACTTAAACCTAACCAACCTAAGGACATCACACCCATCCAGCCCGAGGCAGGATTCGAACCTGCGACCGTAGCAGTCGCGCGGTTCCAGACTGTAGCGCCTAGAACCGCTCGGTCACCCCGGCCGGCAATAACAACTACTTCATTACAGCGGTATATTGCCGCTCCTTAGGCAAGGCCATTATTTAACTTCCCATTTTCCACAGAAAACATGCACAGATGAGATTTTGCTAGAGAAAATTGTTATCATGTAATGTTATTATGTTGAAACGCAGAACGAAGTGGAAATATTTCAAATATTTTTCACCACAAACAGTGTCGCTTTTTGCAAAGCACATTTTTTTTTAATCGCGCTGTGGATTTGGAGTGTGCGAATATTTCATCACACACTTTCTGTGTAGAGGTCGAACTCAGCCCACAATTACTATGTTCTTATACCCTAAATGTGTTTGAATGGTTTAAAGACGAAGCCCACTTTATTTGGATGGGTTCGTCAATAAGCAAAATTGGCGCATTTGGGGGACTGAGAATGCGCATTTCGCGATCGAGGAGTCTCTTCACCTTCAACGGGGGGCTGTGTGGTGCGCAATGTCCAGTCACGGAATAATCGGTGCGATATTCCTTGGCGGCAGGATGACTACCGAACGGTACGTGAAGGTTTTGGAAGATGATTTCATCCCCATTATCCTTAGTGACACTGATTTCGACAAGATTTGGTTCAAGCAAGACGGAGCTCGACACCATCGAAGCAAGAGAATGTTTGATGTCCTGGAGGAGCCCTTTGAGGACCGCATTCTGGCTCTGAATTACCCAAAGGTCACTGCCATGGGCCTCAATTGGTCGCTATACTCTCCGTATCTGAACGCATGCGACTCTTTTCTGTGGGGCTACATTAAAGACTAGGTGTACAGCAATAACCCCAAAACCACTGCAGGGCACAGAACAGCCATTCAGGTCATCGGCAGCATCGATGTTCCGACACTTAAGCGGGTCGTGCAGAATTTCGTTATTCGTCTGCGCCACGTCATCGCGAAGGATGGTAGGCATATCGAACATGTCATAACCTAAATTCGAATGTCTGTAGTGAATTTTTCATGTTGAATAAAGTGTGTGCACGCCGTAGTTTGTAACTGATTTACGTGTTTTTTGCGTATAGTTCAATAATTGTCACCCCATACTCATTTTACAAATATGATGGAAATGTTACGATAATTACAGTGAAGTTTGTAATGTGTTTGTCGATTGTTCTCCAGGCATCCAATCACCATCTTCACAACGTATTCGCAAATGACGTTAAAGATTTGAAGAGATTGGGGGGGGGGGGGGGGGGGCAGGCAGAGCTTCCTCTTTCAGCTAGGTAGAAGTCTGTCACTACAGAAGAGAATGTTATTGCGCAATGTTTTGTGTAATTACCGACAAAATAAAAGCGTCCAGGGAGTATGGAACAGCAGGAAAGAGCCTACAAAGGATTCAGAAAAAGTTGAAACTGAGACCCTATAAGCCTTCTTTACTTCAAGGCCTGATTGAAGATGATATGAACAACCATATGGAAGTTGCGCACAATCCGACAAGAAGCTGGTCTCAAGTTTTGCAAAAGCATTCTGTGCAGCGACGAAGCGACTTTTAAGGTGAATGGCAGGGTAAACAAACG